>NC_134781.1:46520378-46527878 GCF_046742065.1 Oratosquilla oratoria | reverse complement strand
ATATAACGTTTGGTAACGTGTTATTTCGTTCCAATCTACTTGGAAACAAGTCTAGCTATATTTGGAAGGGTGACAATAAACGTACGTCTGGCAGAAAAGTTCAAAGAACCAAATGGAAAAGTGATCGTACACTTGGATAACTTACGCATACAAAGATGAATAACAAGGGTCCAGTGAGCACTGTGATTAGCTACTGCTAATCTAACTGCAGTGGTTCAAGTGATTGATGTAGTTTCAATGCCCTAGTCTATAAAATGAGGAAAAGATAATACATTGCAAAGTCTATCGATTACAAATAAGCAAAGATGGGGGAGATAATAGTGGCGATGATGGGATACTTAAAAATCATATACTAGTCTGCGATTTTTCGAGACTGTATGCGCCTGTAATTGTGCCTACACTCTTTTCAATGAAGTTGGTACAAAATAATAGCTAGCTCACAGGACCTGTAGAATTAGCGTGTAAACCCCGGTATACTGCATATATTAAGTCGAGTCGAAACCCAATTACATTCAGCTGAGAAACGGGTCGACCTTGACGTCAGGAGCCGACACAAAGTTCAAGCTAGGGTCCTTTTTCCATATGAAGGATCAATACTGTCTGCATTTGTCACGTCACTTGAAAGGTTAAAAGTGCCCAATGACGAGTGCACGAGTTCCTTTCTAACCTGGTATAAATAACCGAGTTAATTAGCATCGATACCCTAATCACGCAGACAGTTCAGTCTATAGGCGACATTAGCTCCCTGCAACACGATGTGTTTTGCATACATCACTAGTTATCTCTGAAGATTAGAAATCTTCCTTCCCTCACTCTCTTGCAGTAAGCGATAGGGACAATTTTGATCTAGTGAAGCGTGGGTTCATCTAAACGGGTGTTCTCGGTCGATCGATACCCCGTTTTATCCTGAATCCACCCTTCGCTTCATTAAAATCGTTTGGCATCAGCCGGATTTATTGTAATCTGTCAGCAAGGGTGCTGCCCAGCCTAATCTCCACGGGGTGCTGTCCTAACACCTTTTGTTTATTGTATACAAAGAACATTTATCACCACTTCCGTAACAGTAACAGTACAGTAACTGATCAGATTCCTTCTG
The DNA here is from genome assembly GCF_046742065.1 of Oratosquilla oratoria. Lineage (NCBI taxonomy): Eukaryota > Metazoa > Arthropoda > Malacostraca > Stomatopoda > Squillidae > Oratosquilla > Oratosquilla oratoria. The sequence goes on along the minus strand of NC_134781.1, from coordinate 46,526,782 downwards.
TGACTTCATGTATTTGAATTGGGGCGAATACAGAATACTCCGAAGGTCTTACCAACAACTCCGCCACCTGCGAAAGCAACACTGCAACTCTGTCAGTAATAAAACACATGATTGTGTTGATAAAGTTCTTATTCAGTTCTACCATGAAGACAGCAAAGCTCTCTTTCCTCACTTAAAATGGCAAGCTGGAAACAAAACATAATCACATCAAGAAAACGAGAAAGAAAGAAAGAAATGTTAGTTATTTCCCTGAGACGACAACTTAATGTCAGAGAACTTAACTTTTAGATCTGAAGGCTTCTTTTAATTTCCATTGATGAATGCATAGCGGCCTACGTGCGGCCAAAGTTGTCTAATTTTACGTCATCATTCACTGCCAACCATTTTTCATCCGCGAAGATCAAACTACGCTTGTGGTCTGGCACGCAATATTGACAGGATTATGTGACCCCAAGTTAGTGACTGAACTTGTGATTTTTTTCTACAACTTTCACTATTTTCCTTTTCACTACCCACGGCAATCGTTTCTTCTTGTGTGAGGCACGGAATTAATTATCGTACTTACATAAAGACTCCGTCGCAGTGATATTTTACTTTGTTTTATTACCGTAGTCTTCAAAATGTCTCATAATGCCCTCGTTGAAGATATTTGTTCCTCTGATAATCACATTTCCTCTGTCCAAATACATGTATGGTAATCTGAGTCGCATTGAGAGGTATCTAAAATAAACAGGTGGCGGTCAACATTATTCTTGATCCCTCACTGAAACTATGGCCAACTGCATGGTCCTGAAGACTATTCTAATCTTCAACCACAGTGTTTATGATGTAACCGAGGGTTGCCAAATTTTTGAACAGGACAACATGGTGCCAACCATAATAATAGTAGGAGCTACCCAGGACACAAGATGTTGTGGATTTTAGTCAAACTGTGGACGAAATCATTAAAGTTAGAGGAGGAACCCTTTGAAGTGAAATAAAGACTAATCCTTCTCAGTCAGTCTTGTATATTCCGTCCGCTTCCAGCCAATTTCATTCATGTTGGTGGCGCACCTTCAGAAGGTTGACTCGACTAAGCACTTCCGTGCCAGCTGCTACTTAGGCTGTCGCCAGGATATTTCATTCTCTGCGGCGCCCCCCCCCCCCTCACAAGGTGAGCGAAAGAAACTGGAAGTTATCTCTGTGAAGACCTTCCGTACCGTTTTTTTTTCTGCGCTAGGTAGCAAATTAGTCAAACTCGTCCGTGCCGGGTAACACTTTATTTTTCATTTTGGTTTAACGAACATCTTTGGGACTTGAGTGACATCCCTTAAGGCGCAGTCACGCAACATACCTTTATAACTGGGAAATAATCTCCTTTACAAGAACAATGATGATCACTTTAAATTTCTCTTCTGCCACCCATTCGACGCGATTATTGTTCTTCAAGAATAAAAGAGCTGGTTATCGGCGACGATATTCGTGTTTCGATTCCTCGCCATTTTTCGACAAAATAATCTGCGGAGCAACCGCCGCATGGGATTTTGTAAATCAAACCTTTCTCATTTTTCTTGCTATGCATGAGAACATGGATTTCACGAGAGATACAGGCACAAAATTACGGCTATATGCTCGAATGGAATAATTTAGAAATATTATACACGAGTATGGAAAAAATGACACGAAATACCCTAGAAGCAACATAAATACCCGTACACATAGAAGAAACGACCAATCACAGGGAAAGGTTCATTAACGTAGCAGGATTGGTGACTACGAAAACTCGAAAAGGCTAAAAATACCCCACAAGATGACTCAAACGAAGATCTGTATGCTGTATGATAACTTGCCTGTATCATATTCTCTGAAGAAGACTGTAGAAATGTAAGATTTTTCTTTTTACCGCTCTCCTCAACTATTTGTCTACTCTTACATCATATATATATATATATATATGTGTGTGTGTGTGTGTGTGTGTGTGTGTGTGTGTGTGTGTGTGTGTGTGTGTGTGTGTGTGTGTGTGTGTGTGTGTGTGTGTGTGTGTGTGTGTGACGTGTCACTAAACTGAAATGCAGTAGTTGCTGACCCCATAAACAAAATAATTATGGCAACCATTAGTTTCTAAGGGTTATCATATTTAAGTTTATTTTGAAGTTGCCCTCCGTTACTGCAGACAAAAGATAAATGTGCTGACTTACTCCAAGCCTGATAGTTTTCCCTAAGAAGTTATCACACCAGGTTACCACGGGCTTTATCAGCGCCGACAGTTAGGAGTTAGAGTGAAATGACTTCAGTTAGAATATTTTATTTTACAAACCCCAAAATATCAATTTATTTTCCGTCATAGATAGCAAAGCTGAATGATGAAATGAAATTGTAAACCCATACGGATATTACACATACTGGAGGAATGTTCTCAGAGAAATCTAGATTTCTGTTAGCGAAGTGATTAAGATGATCTACACTTTTAGATATTCCGGTTAATTTTCTTCCATTCTTATATTTTTACCTATATTGGTACCGTCAACAAACTTGAAGGCAACGTCAATGGGCCTTACATCGACACACGTAGGTTTCTTAATCCAGCACTTGCCAACCGCCACTTATGCGGACATTTGTGTCCAGGACATAAACCCACTTCGGGAACTGGCCCAGGGCATAAAACAATACCAATAGGTTTATATCCTGGGCCCAAACGTCCGCACAAGTGGCGGTTGGCGAGTGATGGCCTAAGATACCTAAGTGTATATTGGTAATACACACATTAGTACAGGGGGATCACCAATCTCCATTCCGAGGGAGGCCTGGCCGCGGTTATTTCAAGGCTTTGTTCCCTAATGAGCAGCAACATGTTTGCCTCCCGATTCATGGTGTTGCCCTTGATCCCTAACGTTCAATCTTTGAACACCAACTCATCATGGGGGAACTCTACCAAAGGCCTTCTGGCAATTCAACTAGGCTACATTCTACGCTTTCGTAATGTCAATCTGATGGAGCATTTCACGATAAAATTGTAATGGACTCACTAGTCACATTTTTTCACTAAGTTACTGTTCTGTAGCACCGACCACGTTGTTTTCATATACAAATATTTCTTCATACAATGTGATTTAAATCTTGAACGCAGCAAATAACAAGAAATGACTTCGTTTACTTTTTTTCGAATCTCCAAATGCCTTGTGCCATGTGTCGAGAAGCTGAATGGTGAACTAAGAGAAGTTAAAAACGTACGGAATTAGACACATTATTGAATTGTCCTTAGTGAAGTCTAGAATGCTGTAAGCGAAGTTGTCCTTCAGCTTTTCAAATTCCCAACATTTAACGAGAATCGTGATAGTGTGATTGGGGTTTTCTCACCTCCCTTATCCCTTTTCCCTTTCTTGTGTCAACTCCGACAATAAGCATTTTCAGGAAACGCTACGGTGAAAAAAGATCATGAAATGTATATAAACACCTATAACCACATATGAACACACATGTGCACACGCACATGGACACACACATGCTGGTATAGTGGTAGCATCTTCGACTGCTAACTCAGCAGTTCCGAGAACGGCCCCACCCAGGGCTTGGCAAACATTACTGCAAGCCTTCACATTCTCCCATAGGCGAGGAGTATGTGTGTGTGTGTGTGTGTGTGTGTGTGTGTGTGTGTCTGTGTGTGTGTGTGTGTGTGTGTGTGTGTGTGTGTGTGTGTGTGTGTGTGTGTGTGTGTGTGTGTGTGTGTGTGTATGTGTGTGTGTGTGTGTGTGTGTGTGTGTGTGTGTGTGTGTGTGTGTGTGTGTGTGTGTGTGTAAGGTCACAACATTACCCATAAATCGGGCCATATGACCTGTGGAGTTCTCATAAAGAGGGGAATGGCCAGAGATCATGTCATAGTCCAACATGCATTCCAAGACCATAGAGAACCACACACACACACATACACACACACGCACACACACACACACACACACACACACACACACACACACACACACACACACACACACACACACACACACACACACACACACACACACACACACACCTCTCATGGCGCTGTGGTTAGAGCTCTGGCCTGCCACTACGGAGGTCCGGGTTCGACCCTCGCCCGGGGCTGAAATAATTTCAGTATCGCAGCGCTGAGGGGTGTTACTCCAACTCTCGTGGGCGGGGAGTTGGGGGTGTGTGTGTGTGCAAGGTCATAGCATTACCCTTAGATCGGACCTACGAGCTCTGAGCTCTCTTCCAGGAGGGAAATAGCTGTCGATCACGAGTCCAACACGTGATCCAAAGACCAAGTGAATACAAGTGAATACACACACACACACACACACACACACAGAGAGAGAGAGAGAGAGAGAGAGAGAGAGAGAGAGAGAGAGAGAGAGAGAGAGAGAGAGAGAGAGAGAGAGAGAGAGAGAGAGAGAGAGAGAAGGAATGAAGATCTACACGCACAACGTGAGAACGCTCATAGAAAAATGAACTAAAGAGTTCTATGGAAGAACAAGAAGACACCAGCTGTGATATCGTGTGGCTGACCAAGTCCGAAGGGAAGAGGACAAACTCTTGCACCTTCCAGACAGTCACCGCTTGTTCTACTATAGACTTCGATGAATAAAAACGTAACTGGTTTTGAAGAAGTTCCAACTAACGATACTGGCTCTATATTTGCAGATAGGGAAAACTGTGACTGCAATATTATTGTTTTAAACAATGTAGATGTAGGCAATGACCACAGAAGGATATACGTTAAAATGTAGAGCCGAAATAAATATCTAAGAAAATAAGCCTGGAGAGGATAAATGATATTAAGAAGGAATTCTCATGTGAAGATTAAATACAAAATTTAATTTCAAACAAGTTACAAGAATAACAATAAAGTTGTAATCATTTGAATACAGTTAGGTGTTATAGAACATTTATGCAAAAGGTACTGCTACAACTCGAATACATAAGAAAGAGAAAATAATTAAAATCGAGAAAGGAGTACGGCAAGGCGAGAGAATTTCACAAAGTTGTTTGCAGTTTACTTCAGACGGATTTCTGATAAATTAACTGGGAACATAAGAGCATAAGAACATACATACATACATACATATACCAAGGCTTTTTCCCCCTTCCAAGGGAGGTAGCCAAAAAGGGAAAGGCATAAAAACACTCCCACCCATTTCATCCCTAAATACACTCCACACCCCTCCCACCCTTCCTCTCATCTGAGCACCTCCTGGATGACGGGTCATCCCTGCACCCTGCCCACCGCCCTGGGTCAGAAGCAGTGTCGCAAGACACAGTACATCCACAGCGAGGCCGCTTCATTTAATCGGCGACCCCCCCTCTCCGTCCCCCTTTGCATATAAGGCGAGGACGGGGAGAAATCCCTTCGGGCTGCGTCAAAATTTACTCACACATACTACCCCACCCCCCACTTCCCCGCCCATTCCTCCTCATGCAGTCACAACATCATCCATATACAACCATTCTCCACTCACCTCTGTCTTCCGTCCTCTCCCTTCCTTCCTCAACAGACATTCCCCTCTTCCCCAAAGCCCCCTTCACCCCATCCATCCACCTCATCCTAGGACGTCCCCTCATGTTCACTCCCTCCACATCTGCCTTCCATACCTCTTTTACTAGTCTTTCTTCACTCATTCTTTCCATGTGTCCAAACCATCCTAATATTCTTTCATCAACCCTATCTCCCAAATCCTTTTTCACCCCTGTTCTCCTCCTCACCTCCTCATTTCTCACTCTATCTAGCCTAGTAACCCCCACCATACTTCTCAGACACCTCATCTCAAACACATTTAAACTCCTTCTCTCTTCTTCTCTTATGTTCCACGTTTCTGCCCCATACAGTGCTGTTGGCACAATCACTCCTTCATACAGTCTCCTCTTCGCATCCATTCCCAAATGTCTATTCCTCATTACACTCTTTAAACCACCAAGTCATTTACTCGCTTCTCTCAATCTACATTCTACCTCCACCTTCACTCCACCTTTTCCTGCTACACTTGCACCCAAGTATCTAAAACTATCCACTTCCTCCAGTCGCTCTCCCTTAATGTTCACTTCCAGTCTACTGCCACTTTCACCCCTTGTACATCTCATCACCTTACTTTTACCCACATTTATCTTTAGCTTTCTTCTATCACATACTCTCCCAAACTCTGCCACCAGCTTCCTCAATCCCTCCTCTGACCCTGCCACAAGCGCAGTGTCGTCCGCAAACAACAGCTGGCTCACCTCCCACTTTTCTCCATTTTCTTTAACCATCTCCAATCCCTGACTCACTACCCTAGCATTCACCTCTCGCACCACCCCATCCATGTATAAGTTGAACAGCCAGGGCGACATAACGCATCCTTGACGAAGTCCCACTTTTACTTCAAACCACTCACTCTCTCCATTTCTAATCCTAACACATGCTCTACTACTCTCAT
>NC_134781.1:46500378-46507878 GCF_046742065.1 Oratosquilla oratoria | reverse complement strand
CGCTCATTGCATATTAGCTTTATATGCACCACACAAATAGCATTAACTATTTCACTGTGAAGGCAGGGACGGCACGTCCCCAGTCCCCAACGCCTGGCCGCAGATGGAGTGATTGTTAGAGTAACCACCAACCCTAGGTACAACTTTGATTTTTTTTTTTGTCATGTTATTAATCTTCACGAGAACTATGCTTAGAACAAACGTCTCATCTCAAAAGTACTATATGATGGGCTTTTTAACGAAAAATTCGTCGACTGCTAATTTCCATTCTAAAACACAGCTTACAGTGTCTTCGTATTAGTTCTGATGACGGCATGAGTTGTATACCAACCCAAGCGTCCTGCAGCGAAACAGATAATATTCATCGATATTGAGAGTATTTCGCCGTCTTTTGAGAGTACAGTAGTCTCGGAACCCTAAACATCTCTGACAACAGCCAAGATGCGTGGGTAGAGGGCGCATTCATGGGCTATCAATTTGAACCGGACTATCTCTCTGAAGAAGTTTTCATATATAGGTGCATCATTGGTGCTTACCTGTGTGCATGCTGGTTCTGCAATGCTGAATTTGGGCACTCAAAAAACAAAAAAACAAGGGTAGCACACATAACGCATTCAATATTTTTGTAGTGTGCTCCTACACACATCCCGTTCACACTACGCCTCTTGAATGCAACCAGCTGTGTAAACGATTATTTCTACAACGTAATACAGATATTTTTCCATCTTCGCCCAGTAAAAATGTTATGGTGATTTGTTACTACTGAATAAAACTAATTAGTCTTTACACGACAAGTTAGATGCATTATCTTAGATTGTTTACACACTGTGTAAAAATGAAAACTTCACTACAACTATAGCTAAGAACATACCAATTCGTTCCAGCAAATGACAAGTGTTTTTTTGCATTTATTCTTATACTGTACGCCCTCATTTAGCCAGCTATTAAATTGTGGCAATAGTGAACATATAAAACTGAAATTAAATGGCAGTATAGGTCGTATAAAAGAAAATTGCTGATTTATATATTGTTTAGTCAGTATGGTTTCTCTGAAATCGGAAAAAATAATTTCTGCAGCTTAGAAAATTAGAAAATTAAACTGCCTGTGTCTGCTTGTATGAGCACGTGGTTATACGTAACTTGAATTACATAATTATCAGTGATGTCGAGAAGCCTGACTGTCGACGCATCGGCCGTGCTTCAAAACACCGTCTTCCTAATCTATCTACTGCCTTGTTTTTCCTTTTGTTATACATATTCTAAGTAATTTATTTTCATTTACTTATCATTTCTCCTGATTTTATCTTCCTAACCTTATTTACATGATAATTTTTTTTCTTCAAAATTTCCAAAAAACAATATCCCTTATAGTTTGTTTTGCATATTACTTAAAAAAGGCCATTTAGTATCATTGGAACAGAATCTAACACCATCACTTAGCTCTTCGTGTATGATATGTACGTGAATAATATTGTTGGTGGACGGTTATCGTAAGCTTTCTTCCCGTATCTTTCTCTCTCAGTTCTATGTTATTAATGCATTATTATTCTCCACCTCTTTTCTCCTATTCTTTTCATACCAATCGTATATTTTCCTCAGTAGTTCTTTCTTCATTTTCATAATTCCTAAATTTTATATAACGCAGCTTGCAGCACTCGGCACGATCACCATTCATCAAACACAATGACAATGCATGAAGAATGAACACAATTCATGACGTCACTGCGAAGTAGGTGTCACCCCAATTAGGTTTTAGGAGAATGGCTGAAGCAGACGACGTTTTGGGGATAGGATAATTGATTTCAAATTGCAATAAATAAATAATAAAAAAAGAAAGATTTTTTCTGTAATCTTTTTGGTTATTAATGACCTTGAGAAGTACTAAAATATAATTCTGGTAAAATTAGACACCTTTTATTTACAAAAAGTTATTCTTTAAAGACGTAAAACGCAGCGAAACGGAGTAATGTTAACCTTGATATGCATATATCGGAATGGCGCTACACTGGTGACTTGGGGACAAAACCGAAACTGACTCATGTACCAGGCAATTCAGGTGGCAGGGTAAGTCATTTATGAAAAGAACGGAAAGGGCACGGGGAAGGGATTGGCTTGCCACAATCCTGACAAAGATGTCGCAATAGGATTTGCAAATTACATCAGGCCTTCCCCCCCCCCTCCCCTCTATGGGAGAGTGGCTGAGTCAAATCACACACCAACATCATACACAATCAAAACCCATTTAACCAACTACCCATTCCATTTTAGCACCTCCGAGTATCTGTTCAAACACCAAGCCTTCTAAAACACTTAACAATCTTGTTGGCCTTTTGAAGATACCACTATTAGAACATACTCTGACGAAAATGATGTGGGGACACTTTGTAATTGGAAGGGGCAGAGGAGCATTCTTGAGCTCTCCCTGAACCTGTGCCCGCCCCTCATGTCAGCAAAGACCGATGGAAGGACGACCGGGACTATACAGGGAGCCTTTCTTAACCCACATAAAGAATGAATAAAATCGTCTGGCGTTAACAAAAAAACAGAATTCATGAAAATTATTTAATGGCCTCGAGGGAAGCCTGATGGACAAAGAGGTAAATGAAGAAAGGATAACGGACCGGTGAAACGAAATCGCCCATCGGGGCAGGCCGCTATGCTGGTTCCCACGAAAACCTGTTGTGGAGCCATCGCCCACATCAGTGGCTGTTGACTGCCGCTTGGTAGAATGCGGCGAGGCAGCGGGGAACTGGGCGGTTGCGGGGAGGCCATCTGAAATGCTTTCAACACGAGGTCTTGTCCCCTGAGCTGAATAAAACGGTGTAGCGTCACTGAGCGGAGAATGACTTATAAGGGCCATCGTAGCGAAGGGTCAGGGTGATATATATATATATATATATATATATATATTTTTTTTCTTCAATATGAGTGTATATCTTAATCTGAATGGAATCGTCTAGCGTTAATCAAAACTGAATATGCAAGGAGTATCATTGTAATGAAGAAATTAACTCGGTCGAAAGTCGGGTTAAAATTAACCTCTTTGGTAGCGTTGAATTGCTACTCTTTACTACAGTGACGTCCCCTTAAATAAAATGTCAGACGGTCGCCATACCAAAATTACACGCACACACACACACACACACACACACACACACACACACACACACACACACACACACACACACACACACACACACACACACACACACACACACACACACACACACACACACACACACACACACACACACACACACACACACACACACACACACACACACATATATATATATATATATATATATATATATATATATATATATATATATATATATATGTTACTAGGCCTAGGCATTAACCGGAACGTGACAACAAACCCCCTTTACCAAGGTAGTACATCTTCAGCTGGATAAAATAATCTGGTTTTATTTAAGGAATAATATCTCAAAGGCGGCATCATGCCAGAGAATTAACCATAATAATGGTGGAAACAAAATGCTATAGCCTTTTGTTTCCGTGTCGGGGGCGGAAGACGCGTAGCGGCTGGCGGTACATGAGGGAACTTCAATGTAGGAGGTTACACTTTCTAAATGACTTTCCTACGGGTCAGGTAAGATTAACCCATTCAACTCCGATGACAAGATGTCTTGTCATTTGGTCAAATAAAACAAAAAATCATAATAAAACAACAAAATGTTTGATGATCAAACAGCACCAGAAAAATATGACGTCGTCAGTCCTCCTCGAGGAGGACTGACGACGTCATATTTTTCTGGTGCTGTTTGATCATCAAACATTTTGTTGTTTTATTATGATTTTTTGTTTTATTTGACCAAATGACAAGACATCTTGTCATCGGAGTTGAATGGGTTAAGAGAAACTGTCGAAGACAAACTGGGCCAGTGGCAACATGGTTTTAGACTAAACAGAAGTACATCAGACCTTATATTTACTCTCAAAATGATTCTGAAAATGAGCTGGGAATGATTCAAGTGTTTCATTGATCTGGAAAAGCCTTTTGATAGGATTGATAATGGGAAGTTATGGTAGGCGTTAAAACAACAGGAATATGGAATAAATACTATGATTATAAGAGTGGTCAAGAGTATTCACCAGCAGACAAAGAGTAGAGTAAAGAACAGGTATGTAGACAGTGAATGGTTTGACGTCAGAAACGGTGTGGACAGGGATGGACACTGTTTCCTTTATTGTTTATTATATATATGGTTTTGGTGCATGAAGGGCATTTGTGTGAGAGAATAAAGTGAAGTAGCACTTGCCTACGCTAATGATGTTGTAGTAACGGAAAATCAAGAAAACCTTCAGAATGCAATGGGTAGATGGAATAGGACTTTGATAGAAAACGAAGGTTATGCACGTTGTAAGACAAAGGGAAGAGTGCAGTATTACAATAGATGGAATTATAGTAAAGATAGTAAAGAAATTTGAATATCTGAGTCATGTTTAACCAAGATATCTTCCAGCAGATTGAAATAAACAAGAATGAGCAAATACAATACAAAAGAAACCTCAATATGTTAATATTCAAGGATAGAAATGTACCCAGTCAGTGTAAGATAATTTTATTTAGTATTGTTTTAAAACAGATTCTCGCATATGAACCAGAACCATAGTCACTAACCACAAAAACAAAATCAACGATTCAGTCTACAGAAATGAAAGTGATCAGACTGATAAGAGGAGTGACTAGACTGGGTAGAATAATAAATGATAAAATTGGAGAAGATCTGAAAGTCACAGCTGTGTTAGAAACTCGAGAAAGAACGAAAATGAGGTGGTATGGATCTGTTAACCCATTAAACTCCGATGACAAGATGTCTTGTCATTTGGTCAAATAAAACAAAAAATCATAAAACACCAAAATGTTTGATCAAACACCAGAAAAGTATGACGTCAGTCCTCGCTTCGCTCGCGAGCGAAGCGAGGACTGACGTCATACTTTTCTGGTGTTTGATCAAACATTTTGGTGTTTTATGATTTTTTCTTTTATTTGACCAAATGACAAGACATCTTGTCATCGGAGTTTAATGGGTTAACAGGGTGGATGAGCAGAGAGAAGCCATTATTCATATGAAATGGAATCCACATGGTGGGCGTCCAGTTGGTCGACCAAGGAGTAGATGGATGGATGGTATGAAGGCTGCAGCAGAGAGTAGGGTTGCCATGGTTGAGAAGATGGAAGTGTTGCGTTAAGACTGAGTGGAATGGAGGTTCGTCGAAACTGGCGATTGACAGGGAGTGCTCTAACTGGCGTTCGGTGAGAAATCGAGAAATATATGTGTATATATATATATATATACAAACACATACACATGAATATATACATATGCATGCAGAAAAAATCATTTGGACGCGTGATTTTAGTTATGCAGATAAACCACAAGGAAAATAACAGAAAACAGACGAAAGCACTAGATCTATTTTCTGTTATTTTCCTTGTGGCTTTTCTGCACACACACACACACACACACACACACACACACACACACACACACACACACACACACACACACACACACACACACACACACACACACACACACACACACACACACACACACACACACACACACACACACACACACACACACACACACACACACACACACGCACACACAGACACACACACACACACACACACACACACACACACACACACACATAATTATATATGTATATATATATATATATATATATGTGTGTGTGTGTGTGTGTGTGTGTGTGTGTGTGTGTGTGTTGCTAGTACTCCGGTAGCGAAAAGGTTAACCAATTCATTACCAAAAATCACTTTAACTCTGGTGGCCTACCGCCAAGCGATTTTGTTTATCTGATAAAAAGCCTTTGGCAGTCACATGGTTAACGACGATTTCGAATTACATTTTTACCGTGCAGGGTGACATTCTAGTTAACACCATGAGATTTCATTCAGCTGAGGGAAGCTTCTGACATTCAAAGAATTAAATGATTTCATCAGTGCTAGGACTAAGAAAAACCTCTCGAATTGGAGGACAAGACATGACGCTTGACCGCAGGCTCGGGACGGGCGTGAGAACCAAGATGGAGCGAGAGGCAACTAGCAGGAGACCCTGTCCTGCAAGTGAATAGAATCAGCTGGTGGTAGTCGGAATGGAATCCACAGGATAAATAAACCGTCTGTTATTAACCAGTATAACACCTGCAATAAAGGGACTGTCGATGAGATTCGGTGAATTGGGAGTGGAAATGAGCACGAGGTCTCGCCCGAGGCTTGACAAAATCGACTGGCGCCAGGCAGCATCAATCCTGTAAAGGCGTCATCGTGAAGATTGAGGAAATTCGCGATCGGTCGGGACCCTCCAAACCCTCTTTAAGCCGAGTCCACCCACCCACCCGTCCGCTCAGCTGTCGCCTTGAACCAGAACAAATTCCACAAAGAGATGTACTGTGTTGAAGGGTTTTCTTAAAGCCAGAGGGTGCCACGGCGATAAACAGAATAGTGTGACGACAGACCGAGTGTAAAGGTGATATCTGATACGAAAGAGATGAATTTTGTTACCGAGACTGCACCGGGGAGATGATTTTCTTCGCTGATGTTGCCAGATGAGTTAGTTTGTAATTCTCAAACTTCACTGAGTTACTATTTTTTCCCTCTATTTCCTATTTTTTCTTCTAGGTGATGTGTGCGTTTCGCCCAGTGTTACTCGAAGAATGAATATAATTTCCTGTTTGTCAAACAGTTTCTCCAAGTTAAGATAAAGACAGTTGACTACAAATGCGTAACGACGGTGGCCCATTCCAGCATCTTTTTGCACGTCCACGTACGTGTTACCAACATGTTGCAAACTAAACGAAACGAAGCATCAAGTTGTGTCCCGACTCCGTGTACGAAAGAGAGGAGACGTGGGCAAAGCACCACGCTCCCGGTGTTTCGTCTCGTTTGTTTACAAGTTGGTGATTTACGGTGATGAACCCTGGAGCCCTATCATACTACACGTGCCATAGCATTTCCCCCGAACGCTGGACGTTTGCGTTCCCATAAAAGACGATGGGCACGTCCACGGTGAAGTCTTCTCTTCTGCACGAATGAAGAAGACATCAATGGGAATGGAACTTTCTACTCTCTCTTCCTCTACCATCATCTCGTGACTCGTCTTCCCACTATTCCCACTTCCCACTATCCTCTACTTCCTCCTTCTCCTCCCCATCACCTTCTCTTCCTTTCCAACCCTGCCCTGTCCCTGCTGATTGATTGGATGATTGTGAAGGTCGACAGGAGGACCTACGTGTTATGGAGAACTGTGGTGGACACAATCGACAACTGATTGATCTTCATCTTGCGGCAGCAAGGTTTGAACAACATGTGCGCAGGTGCAATTTTACCACTAACATTCAAGAAAAAAGATACTGTGGCTCTTGATATTTCTGTTTCCGTTACACTTGTCTCTAACAACTCCAGGATAGGATAGATTACACCGTCCTAATTATTCAGGAAAAATA
>NC_134781.1:46475378-46477878 GCF_046742065.1 Oratosquilla oratoria | reverse complement strand
ACACACACACACACACACACACACATATATATATATATATATATGTATACATATATATATATGCATATATATATACATATATATATATATATATACATATATATACATACATATATACGTATGTATGTGGATCGGAGGTAAAGGGAACACGAGAAATAGTGTTTGAAGTCAAGCTGGTCAATATATATATATATATATATATATATATATATATATATATATATATATATATATATATATATATATATATATATATATACAGTATATATATATATATATATATATATATATATATATATATATATATATATATATACACATACATATGACAGAAAAGGGGAACGTTGCAATATCTCTGGTTGGTCCCCCACTCGACGTCACCTGCTGGTGTGACGAGTTATCGCAGCGAGTGGACAAAATATCCACCTGTTGGTCGTCGCGTGGCTGAAGTGTCCGATTGGATCAGGGGCTCTGTGTATTTTGTCCAAGATGACGAAGCGTGCTGCTGCTTTAGCCCATATCAAATCTCCACTCCTCTTTTTGATGTTATCCTGAATGTTGACGAATACGGACTCCATCGCCTTTCTTTCTTGTCTTGTGAAGTTATCCATAAGAATTTTTGTATTGTCCCATTTCGGTAGATGGCCTCGTTCGTCGACATGATTTACTATCGCACTGCTAACCCTGTGGTGTCTAACATTTGCTTGGTGTTCTTTTTTTTCTAGTGTCTAGGCCCCTGCTAGTTTCACCGATGCATTTCTTATCACATTTCGTATACTACACTGTTCTTATTTATGGTTGGGTCACATGACGAATGTTGGAATGGAATTTGGGACCACCCAATACTTAGTGTTGGTTTTTTCTCTTTTGTTGTGTAGTATATTGCGGGCCTTCTCCTCCAGGGTGCAAAGTAATTATTTAGGGTATTTCAGTCTTTCAAAAGTCGTTTTTATCATATTTCTATTTCTTCCGCTAAGAATTCGTCACTGCAAATACGAAACGCTATCAAGAAAAGCCCAATCACCACACCAGTCTTTGTCCTCTTATCATGTGCCATCAACATCAAGAAAATTGAGGAGGCATACATGCAGAAATTGAAACCGGTATAGCCAAGGATTCCAACCTCCGTTACCAAGTGACAAGTGATAGTGACTTAACCGATTGCGCCATCAAGAGAATTGTGGTTGTAAATGTAAATCTGTGTACTGGAACCCATTCAGTGTTGTACATACATATATATATATATATATATATATATATATATACATATGTATATATATATGTATATATATATGTATATATATGTATTCATTTATATATATATATATGAATATGTATATACATACATATATATATATGAATATGTATATACATATACATACAAGCGTATGGGGAGAAAAGCATAAAATAGTCACATTGTTTCTTAAAAACTTATAGAATACTAGCCAATTACCCGCGCGTTGCTGCGAGTTCGTGAATAATCCCTAACTTAACCATACCATACCTAACTTTAACCCTTAACCCTAACCAACATATTTTTTAAATGAAATATAGCTTTAAACACTCCCCCTCCCAGATGTGTGCCCCCCTACCCGAAGGTTGGGAAACCCTAGTTTGAAAATACATGCATATACAAACACAAATATCATATGCACATTCTTTTGCGTGCGTGTGTGAGTGTGTGTGTGGATTGACAATAAATGCCTACAGCTAAAAAGTGAAGAAATGTATCTATTTTATTTATCTTCAGAATATATATGGTTATAGGGGTTTATTTGGAAAAACCTAAGAAGAGTTTGTAAATAATAAATTTCCACCGCACTAAAATTAAATGATAATAAGCAATATTTCAACATTTGGTAAAATTATACAATCATGGTTTGTGGCAACATTAATTTCACAAATATAAATAATATTTATGAACACATACAATGGTTTGTTTAATCATATTGATTCTTTGTTACAAAAATAATAACTTAAGGGGGGACTACAGTAGTGGCGTGTTCCCTCACCATACCACCTAACTTTAACCTTAACCAAAATATATATATATATCTTAAATTAAATATAGCTTTAAATACTCCCCCTCCCAGGTGTACGCCCCCCTCCCAAAGTTGGTAAACCCTAGTTTGAAAATACATGCATACACAAACACATATATCATGTGTACACATTCTTTTGTGTGCGTGTGTATGTGCGTGTGTGTGTGTGGATTGACAATAAATGTCTACAGCTGAAAGGTGAAGAAATGTATCTAGTTTATTCATCTTCAGAATATATATAGTTATAGAGGTTTATCTGCAAAAACGTAGGAGTTTGTGAATGAACTAGTTCCGCCCGCACAAATATTAAATGAAAATAACCAATATTTTAACATTTGGTAAAATTATACAATTATTTTCCATAAACATGCTTTCTTCTTACAAAAGCTATCATGGTTTGTGGCAATATTAATTTCACAAATGTAAATAATATTTATGGATACATACAATTGTGTGTT
>NC_134781.1:46467878-46472878 GCF_046742065.1 Oratosquilla oratoria | reverse complement strand
TCTCTTAGTTAGTCATTCAGTTTCTCAACATATGATGCAAAGGTAATTTGACATTTGGAGATTCTAAAAACAAAAGATTGTCTCCTAAGTCGTTTATATTCAAACGGACTCACTTGAGTCGTGTAGTTGTGACCATTCCAATGGAAAGAAACGATTAGAGATCGCACTGGCTGGCTCAAAAAAAAAAAAAAAAAAAAAAAAAAAAAAAAAAAAAAAAAAAAAAAAAAAAAAAAAAAAAAGGCGAGACGTTTCAACATATTTAATACTGCATAGTCTCCTAAGGAGGGGACGGACGTAGTTGCTACGTTCTGAAGAAGTGACCATGAAAACGATATAAAAGCGATAAAGACACAATGCTCACCGTTGACAGGTAGAAGCTGAAGGTCATGTGTAGGAAAAGAAAGTGATAAGACAGAAGAGTCTGGACTGTCTTTGGCATTAGTTCATGGCATACTATGAGCAATTTGTAAGAAAGCGGCAGTTGTTGCCGACAAGTCAATCGAGATAAACGCCATGTGAGAACGGAGTCTTTATTAGTACTACGACGTTTCGATTGTTGCTGTTACAGATTTTCCAAGTACATAGTCGTTCCTCTTATTTAATCGCAGTCTTGTGTATTATAACTATATACTTGAAAGAGCGACACGTCGTGATAATAAAGCCTCACATAGTGTATACTTCGATAGACTATGAGCAACCCGCGTGTCCTATAGGAATCCTATTCCCCACATCCAAATTTGAGAACTTCTGCTTCTCAAATAATTTGACGAACTATTACTGCAAACGGTTTGTTCCAGAAAGGTTTTACACTTCAAGGAGGGAGAGAGTTCTCCTTCAGTCGAATAAAATGAGCCAAAATAAGTGTATCAGACTACAATATTTGTGAATAGGTTCAACGGAATGTATTATAAGCCTTTGAGTGGTGAAGGGCTTCACCTCAACTAGATGAGAGTGTCTGGGATTAGCCAGAATGTATTGATCGTAAAGAAATATAGAATTCCCGCTGTTGTCGTTGTCGAGGGCCTCAGACGTTGACTAGTGCAGCCCAGCGGTCTTTGCATTTAGAGAGTAATTAATTGGGGAAGATTTTAGCTCCCCGAATACATAAGGGAAGTTTCTCTCTAATGAATAGAGTCTTCTAGTTATAGAATAAGTATGCAAGTAGGTCTTACCCTATCTTTTCAAATATTTGAGCCTTTTCTTAAAGAGTTCGCGGGTTATATTAACGGAGACGAGATCAGCCAATATTCACCCATTTAAAACAGGGTGGTGCTGGCTACAACTGAATATGTAAAGTGTATCTTCACAAATGATTGCTTGCATATATATATATATATATATATATATATATATATATATATATCAGGAACGTTAAACGGGAAGGAGGGGGGGCAATCTGGAGCTCTCACAAACGGTCCCGTATTGATTCAAGCATACTGTACTCAGTGAAGTACCTAGGCCTACACTGTGAACAATATATAATCCGTAAGATTTACGGAAAATGTGCTGGCTAAATGTTTCCGGAGAAATTATGTAAAACTTGAGATGATTCTGAAATTACAGAAGTATTGAGAGCATTACAAAACGTTTCTAAATTTACAACATACGAGTACATGTAGTATAATTCCTTATTGTAAGTTTGCATAAAACCTATCAAGCAAAAACAGAAGAAATGCCGTGCATAATTTTACATCTGAAAATACTGTAATTTGAAAAAGGTACTTTCTGTTAGGAAATACAAAAAAAAAAAAAAAAAAAGAATGTGTAGGAAATATTTGTTTCAGTCTCCTGGGCCTACAAGGATTAATCGAAATTGCTTATTACCCTTCTGAGGACGAGGGGTTTCTGTTGTATTAAATTGTAAGACATTAAGCTGACTCCTTAAACTGTATTCTATTCCTCATGTATTTATTGAACATAACAGACCCCTTACACTTGCAACGGTGAGAGAGCACTTGGTATGTGAAATAATATAACTTATCACAGCTATAACTCCTGCTTGTCAACCCATGATTTCTTTATCAGATGTTACCAGTTGGCAACGACTCGGGAACTCCACGATGACTAGTCTGTCATGCTTCCCGAGGCTGTTATCAATGCCATTGGTGGCTACAGGCTCAGCATTATCAAGATAACTTCTACCGGCTTTACATTCAGTCACACCATAACATTTGTCTGTGTATCTTAAACTGAGGGACACCTATTAGGCAACAAAAAGCATATGGACACATTAACCGGAAGGAAAACATTAATATATATGTGTGCATATATATATATATACATATATATATATATATATATATATATATATATATATATATATATATAAAGACTGACAACTGCAAAACAGCATTAGTGAAGTGCTGTATAACTCGAACTTAAAATATACGAAATCAACTTGTGCTACCACTAACGGTAGCATATACATATACACACCGCAAAATGACCGCGGGTAGAACATTCTTCATACAGTTAATTTGAGTGACAAGTGTAGATACTCCTGGAGCCGCCGCCAGCGTTACGCTCATGACCAACATTACCCTAATTACCGTAATTATCTCAGCTAGACTGTCATTACCGACCACAACCATTAACCCATTCAACTCCGATGACAAGATGTCTTGTCATTTGGTCAAATAAAACAAAAAATCATAAAACACCAAAATGTTTGATCAAACACCAGAAAAATATGGCGTCAATCCTCGCTTCGCTGCGAGCGAAGCGAGGATTGACGTCAGATTTTTCTGGTGTTTGATCAAACATTTTGGTGTTTTATGATTTTTTGTTTTATTTGACCAAATGACAAGACATCTTGTCATCGGAGTTGAATGGGTTAAACCTTTCGCTGCTGCGCTTCACGGCTTTGGTCGTGTGTGAAACGGATGGAAATAAGAACATAATGGAGACTGCAAGAGACCATGAGGCCTACACTAGGCAGTTCTAAGTCCATTATTACTTGTCATCTCCCCCCATAAAGTTGTCTAACCGATAATTTCAGCTTATTTCGAGTCTACCTTGATTCACAATTTCGCTTAGCTTTGCGATTTCGGCACCTTTTGCTCGGTGCCGTGATTACTTCCCTCCTGCTGCTGCCATAGCCAGTAATGTCGGGTGATGACGCGCCTCCTACCTCCCTCCCTCTTGGCATCATCATAAACATTTGGGTCAACGCGTTGGTGGATTTGATTAAATTGATCAGCCGCGTGCTTTGCAGCTCAAAGCAAAACGGCACCATACAAAAACAAGGAATTCGTGTTCTTGATAATCGTTTGACGATCATCGTTGAGCGATAATCGCACCGAGAAAATCGTATCTTTAGTCGCTTAGTCCTGCTGCTGCTGCTGCCAAGCGAGTCTATTCAAATGTGATAGAATCACTTCCGACAAGGTAGTGTTCTTCTGATTCGCGTCACTTTCATATCCTCACCTCCCAGTGGGACACGTTTGTCACCTTTATGCATTTTGTTCTTTCGAGCGCCAGGCGACACGATTTAACTTAAAAAAAAAAAAAAAAAAAAAAAAAACTGGGCAGGTGAGCGTTGAAAATTATCTCGATTAAACTTTAAGAACGATTTTGTCAGCTTCGAACGCGGCGACAGTATCCGACTCCAGGCGTTCGACGCCCCCAACCCCACCCCACGTTTATCCTAAGCCAGGATAAAGTCTATTAAGTCCAACCCCGTGTTGAAGGAGTAAATGGCGAAGATACTTCATCAGTTGCCCCCAACGGTGTGGCGTCGTCGCCATCATCATCATTTTAACCCATTAAACTCCGATGACAAGATTCTTGTCATTTGGTCAAATAAAACAAAAAATCATAAAACACCAAAATGTTTGATCAAACACCAGAAAAATATGACGTCAGTCCTCGCTTCGCTCGCGAGCGAAGCGAGGACGGACGTCATATTTTTCTGGTGTTTGATCAAACATTTTGGTGTTTTATGATTTTTTGTTTTATTTGACCAAATGACAAGAATCTTGTCATCGGAGTTTAATGGGTTAAATACATTGATATAATTTATCCTGGGGATCAAACTCGCCACCTTCACCTAAGGATTCTGAACCGAGCGTCACCATGCGTCTTCACCCTGCAGTGCTTACAAGACGGTTTACCATAAAGCCATCCACACAAATGTCCGAAAGACTTCTGTTACTAGTGTCCCTCCACGGTCGGCATCGTACTGCATGCAACCCGTGTTTCCACTCAGCACCTGTGAGAGATGTCGAAGCGAGGTTGGCGCCACTGTCTCATTCGCCAGGCTAACCAACGTGGCCTCGGTTCAACAGCGTGAAAGAACTACGTACTGTACACTCCCAGACCGCGATCCACCTTAGGCACCGCACCTTATACGGTCGCGCCCTACACTACAAGGGGGTGACATCACCATGTTTCTTTCTGAACCGACCTAAATGGTATCTTTTTCCTCAATATCTATCTACTTCTGTCCTTGGACTATCTTCAAGGGCGCAGTTCTTATTTATAGTACATTTTGTCATTGCTTCCTCATCTGATTCGCAGCCAAGGCTCGCTCGGGGGAGGGAGAGACCAGTGGCACTGTGCCAACGCCTTGGCCTGCCGCCGCCGCCGCCGCCGCCGTCGCCTCCTCTCATGCATCGTCATATTCGACCGATGGAAACACAGGTTCTTGCCTGTCACCTCGCACGACCTTTTCTTCACCTGTCCTGTTCCAGAACTGTTGGATTTCTAAAATAAATGTAAATCTGCCATCATGAAACATATAATACACATGTAAAAAAAAAAAATCCTCCAAAAGATGACAAAATGACAATGGGTCACAGGAAATATATTTGCGGAAAGTTTAAGATCACAATATAATCGCCATTACTTTATAACTAACCATCAACTAATTCCCAATTTGGTTACTGCTATGGTCAAATGAAAGGTGGTGCTAGGAGCCGACGATGTACGCCTTCACACGCTGGTGATCCTGCGAGAGAGGCGTCGGACAGGATCACCTCTCAGCCTCTCTATGCCCATCA
>NC_134781.1:46455378-46462878 GCF_046742065.1 Oratosquilla oratoria | reverse complement strand
TCTCTGTAGTGAAAATGCTGAACGCATAATGAACCCACCTCCACTACGCCTTCCTCCGTTTTCTACGACTCTAACATTCTGGGTGTCACTAGGCGATTTTATTCAGCCAAGGGAGCACCTGCAGTGATGACCTCAAAATATTCCGCAACCATTTTTTAATACTACACATTGCAAACATTCCCGTTATTAATATACAGACTGACACACTAGACACTCGTTATGTACAAAGCCCAGTTCAATAAACAATTCACGGAGCGCTACCTGCAACCAAGTTGTGTGCATCTCCCCACCTCGCTGAGCTTCACCGGGAAAATATTTAGCTCTATAGATCGTTGCACCATTTCCTCCTTCGCTTCTGTGCAGTGACAACCTTATTATCTTCGCAGAACTCTTCACAAAATCTTCAGGAAACTCTCTAGCCGATAGACGACTGAATACTTTTAAGGAGACTTGTGTTTATCCTCGTGGCGGATATAAAAACTACTTAGTATTGGAAGGCAAAATACCAAGATAGTAGACACGTAATATGCTTCTTCAGATTCACATGCAAGAAAACGTGCTGCAAAAATATACTAATGTAGTATATACATTTATATACGATACATACACACATTACACACACACACACACACACACACACACACACACACACACACACACACACACACACACACACACACACACACACACACACACACACACACACACACACACATATATATATATATATATTATGCATACATATATATATGTATATATATATATATGTATATATATATATATATATATATATATATATATATATATATATATACACGAGATGTGCGCTTACAGGAAGTATATATATATATATATATATATATATATATATATATATATATATATATATATATATATATATATATATATATATATATATATATATTCCAGACGACACAAAACAAGGCATTAAGAATAATGAGAGGAGGCACCAACCAAAACCATCCCAATAGACCATCTGGGACCATCCAACCCTCCTACAGAAAAACAAATAATAATAGTAGGCACAAAATTGTAAGTAAGAGCCCTCAGTCCCATCTATTCCTTTCACCACATCGTTGAAACAGATGTACATCAACCTCTCATCACTACTTAAGAAAACGTCCATACAGGAACACATGTACACCCAGGTTACAAAGGAAACGACCCTATACCGAGGCTAAAACCCAGTACTCCATCCTAGAAATAATTTCTTTGGTAAACAAGTCACAATAACATAACTACATTCACACCATTAAAAAAGTACCAACAGTGAACTGTCCTGGAGACAAAAGTAAATTGCCCCATATGTAAGCACCATTCAGAGGACACTCAACACCTAATCCTACACTCTACCGGTCTCATTTTTTCCAGACAGCAACACACCGTTGTCCGTTACCTGGGGGCCGTGGATCTCCTGGAAGTGACCTGGGACTGGGCTGATAGTTTGGTGGCGGCACACTAAGCTGGCATGCTACTTGCTTTTGATACTCCGTTTGAGTAGAAACAGTTTCGGTTACAATATTCTGGACTTCCGTAAGAACATCTCAACCATGTGTGTCTAACATTCGTATTCTAGGTTTCACTTCTCTTAGTTCGTCATTCAGCTTCTCACTCTAATATGACGCCAGAGTAATTTGATATTTGAAAATTTTAAAACAAAAGATCACAACCGAAGTCATTTCTACTCAAACGAAGTTAGCAAGAGCGAGTAGCATGTTAGTGAGAAATGCCTAGTGTGCCGACATGGCTAGCCAGTATAATGTTTGCATAGTTTAACCCGAGCTCGTAAGTGATTATCCTTTACATAATAGATCTTACCACTTTGCAGCTTGAATACATACGGCTGCTTACGGGTGCTGGTATTTGGCTACGCAGTAGTATGTTTGTCTTTATTCTCGTTTTACCACCAGTGCATAACTAGTTTTCTAATTGTTTTATGTCATTTCCTACTTTAATCAATCATTTCAAAAGTCTGGATTTCCCTTTCCATATGGGCAAGGAAAAACAATAACCAAAACACAAAGGCAAATAACACAATAAACAAAGCCAATAAGAAATTCTTGTCTACTAGAAAGTCAGTTCATCAAATTGACTTGCCTAGAAACACAAATAACATAATAGACAAATAGTACGCTACAGTGCTTTTCTTTAGCCATTTCGTGGGATAGCGGACTACACTCGAATCCTGAAATCATCCACAGGATGAAATACTCCCCCCCTACCCCCCCGCAGGATGGGAAATGCTGGTTTAGACTGTATAACTGAAGCTGAAATCCAGGTTACTAAATTCAAACCTCGGTCTCAGGAAGTTGCGAACAAATATTTATCTCCCACCCACACACACCCGCTCTTCACAGACGAGGTGCCAGAGTGATGAATTACACAGCCTAGCAGGAACCAGAATAAAATGATGTCGCTCAGTCTGGATGGAAGAGAAAAAGGCTTCATCGAGAGACCCTTAACCCATTCAACTCCGATGACAAGATGTCTTGTCATTTGGTCAAATAAAACAAAAAATCATAATAACGTCATCAGTCCTCCTCGAGGAGGAGGACTGATGACGTCATATTTTTCTGGTGTTTGATCAAACATTTTGGTGTTTTATGATTTTTTGTTTTATTTGACCAAATGACAAGACATCTTGTCATCGGAGTTGAATGGGTTAACCCCTTGAACAAGGCTCCGTCCTTGGCCGAGTAATGTCGCCTGGGGTTCACCAGAACAAAATCTGTAAAGTGCGCCCTCGTAGCGAAGGGAGTGTAGAACCAGGTTGGCCACGTACAGACCTCATACCGTCTCCCTGGGGATGGCGTGTCCGTGAGCATGTCTGCCCCCCTGTCTCTCTCTCTCTCTGTATGTGTGTGTGTGTGTATGTGTGTGTGTGTATGTGTGTGTGTGTGTGTGTGTGTGTGCGTGCGTGTGTGTGTGTATTCAGTGTTGTACAGTATGTGCATCTTAGTCTTGCAGCGAGCTGGCTGACCTTCTAGGGTTAGTACGTCGTTGGTTGCTTTCACTGGTTTGTTGGCAGGAGATGTGCTCACCTCTATGCGTCTTGCAGGACCGAGGTAGACGTTCTTGGCGCTTCGTACTCTACCCTTTAACATTCTAAGCGTCTCCATGTTATCAATATTTTATTCTAACTTACCTCTACTCAGTCTTATTAGATTACGTGAGTGCCTTTCACCTTACAACTATCTTGTTCAGCTTTGTATCCTCTTGTTGAAGTTATTGTAATTCATTGGGCAGGTCTTTCCTTGTTAACGAATTCCTTTACTTATTTGCATTTATATAAAGTGATGTGCGAAACAACTGCAGGCGACGTCGAGCCCACCCTGCTGGCGTCAACAATGAGTGTTATTGGTGGTTGCAGGCACCTGTGTGTGCGTGTGTATGTGTGTATGTGTGTGTGTGTGCGTGTGTATGTTTGTGTGTGCGCGCCATAGTGTGTTTGTGTGTGTACGCCCGTGTGTGTTTATGTGTGTGTGTGCACGCGTGTGTATGTGCGTGTGTGTGCGCGCGCTTGTGCGTGTATCAGTGTGTGTGTTTGAGTGTGTGATTCATCATGGTCTTGGATCACGTGTTGGACTCATGATCGACATCTATTACCCTCCCGGAAGAGAGCTCAGAGGTCATATATGACCGATCTATGGGTAATGCTGTGACCTTGCACGCACACATAACCCAACTCCCCGCCCACGAGAGTTGGAGTAACGATTCGCAGCGCAGCGATACTGAAATTATTTCAGCCCAGGGCGGGATTCGAACCCGGACCGCCGTAGTGTGTGGCTGTGTGTACATTTACCTAGTTGTACTCGTAATGTGAAAGATGAGCTATGCTATAATAGTAGGATGCCGTCTCTACATTCCCACAGGTGAATCCTAACCCATCTCCAAACAAGTCCATGAATCAATTGCTCTGTTCGGAAAACCGTATTTATTCACCGTCCTCCAAACATTTAATCTTTTTCTAATTTCACTTCATTGCTTCTAATTCTCCTTTGATCCCACACTAGGAGTTTTTACATATCAATAGATCTATCTGTAAAGATATGCAGTCTTCCTTGTCTCTTATTCTCTTTGTGATCTTGGCATCATCAAATAGACTGTCGTTTACGTACATACACATACCAAAGGCTTTCCCCCCTTACAAGGGAGGTAGCCACTCAAAAGGCATAATTCTACTCCCATCCATGGATGATACTGTGATGCATTGATGGGAGTGGGTGGGGGGTGGGGAGGGGGGGGGAGTTAGAGAATGGTTATGTGTGAATGATATTCTGACGCAGCCCGAAGGGATTTCTCCCCGTCTTCAGTGTTCCTGCAAGAGAGAACGGAGAAGGGGGGGGGGGCGGTTGCCGAATAAATTAAGCGGCCTTGCTGTGTCTTGCTGCATCACTTCTGGCCCAGGGCTATGGGCGAGATGCAGGGATGGCCCATCATCCAGGAGGAGCCAAGATGAGAGGGAGGGTGGGAGGGGTGGTGGATGGGAGGGGTATGGGTGGGGATGAAATGAGTGGGGGGTGGGTTGGGGGTCGTTTACGTAATTAAAGAATAATAATGATACCAACATCAAGCCCCATGAGACCCCTCTGGTAATTTTCCTCCTAGCTGACCACGCCATCTTTTCTTTTACAACCGTCCTCATTAATATGTTCTTTAGGAAGTCCTTTTTATATTCCACAAGAATCAATTCCTCTTACATATTCCAGCCTCCATACCAGTCTTTTGAGAGATACTACACTGGCCTTTTTTCCAGACCAGTGTGTACACAATCCAGCCACACATTTTTTTCTCTTGAAACACATCGATCGCTCTTGAATAAAACTGGACAAATTTGCAACGCATGACCTTCCTTTTCTGACTCCAAATTGGTTATCTGCCAGTATCTCCCTCTTTTTCATCATATTTTGTTGTTCGTTTACTTTTCTCGATTTTCTCACATATTTTGGTAATCATGTTTGTCAAGGACACGGGTCCATAATTTAAGGGTTCTCTAAAATTTTGAGTATATAATTTGCAATATCATGAGGCCTCACTGTTCGTCTCATATCATGTACCTCCAGGAATTTTTGTACCTCTCACATTTCCACATTAATGTCAACTAACACTGTTTATAACTATTCCTTTCCTATCTTCAAAGTCGTTTTTTTTTTTAAAATACAGACTGGACTTATTTATTAGATACTTCAGCTTGCGTGTTTGCGTCTTCTTACATTATTTACTTTACTTTCAACTCAACGGTTCCTTCACTGTATGTACATGCAACCTATAGAATATTTGGTTCATTCTTATGATTAGATATGAATAAATATATATTTTCACTTCTCCTCCGATTCTTATGCATCAATCTCTATTTTTTTTTTTTTGCCATCTTAATTCTATCGTTCCTCTTTCTCCATCTTTATACGTTCCTCCACTATCAAGACGTAGAATTAAGAAGGATGTCACATTATTTAACGATTTTTCTTGTTTGAGTTTTCTCTAGTCTGAATTTTCATGTTTTTATTCGGTACCTCTTCTTCAGTTTCTGTCCTATCCCTTTCCAGGAAAACTCATCTGTTCCATCTGATTGCTTGTTTGTTTGTGTGCGTGCGTGTGTGTGTGCCTGTGTATGTGTGTGTGTGTTTGTGTGAGAGAGAGAGAGAGAGAGGAGAGAGAGAAAGAGAGAAGAGGAAGAATTTGTGTAGTTTATAGACGTTTCTATCCTTGTGGACAATCTCGCGCCTCGAAAGAGCAAGCGAAAGAGAATGAGAGCAAGAGAGAGAAGAGTTATGGTCTATTGTTTATAGGAGCTTCTATCCTTGTGGACAATTTCGCGCCAAGAGAGACCAAGCGAAAGAGAGAGAGAGAGAGAGAGAGAGAGAGAGAGAGAGAGAGGAGGAGTTTTGGTCTATAGTTTATAGGCGCTTCTGTCCTTGTAGACAGTCTCGCGCCTAGGAGAGCAAAGGGGGAGAGAAAAAGAGAGAGAGAGATGGGTGAGGGGAGCAGGAGATATATCCGCTCTTCTACGCGGAGCGGGCTTTGGCGTGGAGAGGCGGGAGGGGGTTGGGAGGTTGGCTGGTGCAACGGGCTTGCTCCTTATCTCCTGTATGTATACGGCCCTAAGATTGTCATGAGAGGTAAGACAAGCTGCTAAGTTATCGCGAGTACCTGGTCCATAACATGTGTCAGTATATCCGATAAACAGGTATGTGGCACGTGGTAACGGCAGCTGTCATGGTGATTACACTTGGGATTTTCTTAAAATTTTTGTAGTGGTCTCTTTACTGGTTTCTCGTGCCCAAGTGCACTTCCTCTTCTTCTTAAGAGAAATCTTGATCATCTCGCACTCTGTAAAATATCTTGGGAGGAAAGCTGTGGCAGAAGAGGCAGAAGAAGAAAAATATTCTGTCAGAGCGGGGGCGGGAAGAATATCTGTGCCCTTGAAATCAGCTCCCCCATGACGACACCGTCGATGTCACAGCTGCTTTCTGTGTTATTCTCACCAGTGTCTCCTTTCGGGACAAGAGATCTCCAAGCCAGACGTTTGTCTACGGACAAATAAATGTGGTTTTAACTATTTCTGTATGCCCTCCCTGGTTCCATGACCGTCTAGAACTTTACGTTATTGCCAAACTCCATCTACGTTCTACGACTCGCTTGGCGGCGACTATATAGCCGACGAGACCTTGCTGCCTTACTGCCAGAGCAACATATCGTACCACGGCAACAACAGCGTACATGTTGACTGGAATGAGTCGCTCAAAAATAATTGGATAGAAGCGCTTTGCACTGCATAAGTGAACGGTACTGCTTGCACCCCTGGTATGAGAATAGGATGGTGAATTCCAGAGGCGAAAAAAAAATTAAAATGATGTGGAAAATGAAAGGAAATTTGAGAGAAAAATAATTTTAAGATAACAGAGCTCTGGGTGTTGGGACGACTGTCGAAGTGGATGTTCAAACTGCGTAATGGCACGTATACACACAATTTAAATGCACGTTCGGAAATTCCTTTATACAAGTTCGGTATCTCGACGAATTATCACATACTATATACAATGGGTGAGATTACCAGTGTGCCCAGTGGAGCTGAAGCTTTAAAAACATGACGGGTATGTTTGTACAAATTCAAAATGGCCTCTCATCTTCCATGCTGTGAAAGGGTGTTGTTTTCCTCTAAAATGGTGTGAACGTGGCATAGCCATAAAGTGACTGATAATGACATTTCATTGATTAAGGTAGGATGTTAAAACACTTAAATATAGCTCAGTGAAAATTTATTACGTTATTTAAAAAGTAATGGCCTTTTTTAAGTATGTATGTAGGGCAGCATCTGATTAATTAGAACACTTGAACTAAGGGTAGAATAAACACGATATTTTTACATATATACTTTTCCTTTATATTTATGTCGTTGTCCTTTCAGATTTCATCAATAACAAATGGAATAGAGCACGGGTGGCCAACCGGTCGATCGCGAACGGCTGATCGATCACA
>NC_134781.1:46442878-46450378 GCF_046742065.1 Oratosquilla oratoria | reverse complement strand
GCTCAACCCATCTCCACTACGACAGAACAATTGGAAGTATACGAACGCGGGAAAGTATTTGTACAACACTGAATGGGTCCCAGTGATTAGAGATACATTTTAACAACCACAATGCACTTTAATTCTAAACCATCAAAGGCCAGCATGCTTGAAATTGAAATGTGGTACTACCCAGGACTCGAACCGGGTAACCTCATGACAAGTGCGACATTGACTTTCCAACTAGGCCATCAAGAGGGATATAAGCTAAGCGCATTATTTCTTATATATTTGTATGCTCGAGTTACACATATATGAAATTTTTGCGCTCAACCCATCTCCACTATGACAACAATTGGTTGTTAAAATGTATCTCTAATCACTGGGACCCATTCAGTGTTATACAAATACTTTCCCGCGTTCGTATACTACCAATTGTTCTGTCATAGTGGAGATGGGTTGAGCGCAAAAAATTGATATATGTGTATGTAACTCGAGCATATAAATATATACATATTATACATATAGATACACACACACACACACACATATATATATATATATATACCTATACATATATACATATACATGTATGTATATATATACATATACATATACATTTATATATATGTATAAATATATATGTATATATATATATATATATATGTATATATATATATATATATGTACAGTATACACACATACACACACACATATATATATATATAAATTAATTTGTATCTATATCCATATATACATATACATAAATATATATATATATATATATATATATATATATATATACCCATATATACATATGTATATATATGTATACATATATATATATATGTATATATATATGTATATATACATACATATACATACACACACATATGTATACATATACAAAGAGAAAATATTATATATATATATATATATATATATATATAATATTTACATATGTATATATATACATATATATTCTTATATATATATATATATATATACTGTATGTATATATATATATATATATATATACATATATATATATATATATATATGTATATATACGTACATATATGTACATATATGTACATATTTATATATATATATATATATATACATATATACAATATATACACACACACACACACACACATATATATATATATATATATATATATATATATATGCATATATATACATATATATACATATGTATATATATATAAATATACACATACAAATATATATACATATATGTATATATATATATATATATATACATATGTGTATATAAGCATACACATACACATATATATGCATATATATATATATATATATATGTATATTTATGTGTAAATATAATATATATATATACATATACATATATATATACATATATGTATATATATGTTTGTATATATTTATATCTGCATAGTTAAATATATATGTATATTCTGGTTGAAATCAACTGCACTAGTTGCTTTAACAATCTTCAAGACTGTATTCTTTAATCTGGAGAATACTTTCCTATTAGCAACTGAGAGGGACTGGAAGTAGTCATTCATGACTCTCAAAAGAATATACGCAGTGTATGCCAACTGGTATATTTTTGCATACTAATAGTATTGAACAACTATTGACTCCACAGAAACTATAGTTTTTCGCCTCGTCGTGAGGCGTCTTCAGGGTGAGGACTGCTTTGTAGGAAGCTCTGCTATATTGAAGGTCTTCCAACGAATAATGACCGCTGGTTGGATGGGCTGGCTTATAAGGCACAGCCTGCCTAGCTCAGACGGAATACTGGCCTCTCATTGGCTGAGAGGGGCAGTATGAGATTTTGTCCCGGAGCCAAGGGGGTGGGATTTTGTCTGGGAGCCAAGGGGGTGGGATTTTGTCTGGGAGCCAAGGGGGTGGGATTTTGTCTGGGAGCCAAGAGGATGGGATTTTGTCTGGGAGTCAAGAGGGTGGGAGTTTGTCTGGGAGCCAAGAGGGTGGGATTTTGTCCGGGAGCCAAGGGGGTGGGATTTTGTCTAGAAGCTCTGGCCTGAGTTGCTGCTGCTCTGGTTACTGGTCCTAGGCGCTGATTAACTAGCTGGACATGTTTCATTTGTTCGCGGGGCTGCTGCTGTCTAAGGGCTTGTTGTTCCTGGAGGGGGTTATTCTTTACAGGGCGCGCGGAAGGGAGAATAAAATCGGCAGCTTGCTGTATGTTGATGGTAGGGCGCTGGCAAGTAATAGATACTGCTTCTGCAATCTGCAGCTTCCTGAAGGCAGACTCCTTGTGAAGAATTTCCGTTTGGTCTAGCAGTTTCTGTAGAGGAGGCTTCATGTTGTGTGTTTCAGTGAAATGCTGGAAAATTGATCCCTGGTTTCTATGGGATTGTAGGCGACGTCGCAGTGTAGAGGAGGTCCTGCCAATGTATGTGCTGGAGCCGTCGCAGCGGCCCTCCTGACATGAAAATTTGTATACAACATTGGTGGTAGCCTCACCTTATCTTTTTTAAGATCTCCCAAAGCCTTCATAAACCTATCTGGACAATTGGGTACACGTGGATTATTCAGTGAAGCATAAATAATACCTTTGCAAGTGTTTTTATCTTCAAGAGATAAATCACAATATTTTTCAAAGTTTGAAATTGATTTGGCAATTTCAACATAATCCAAATCCTTATTTGAATAAGCAAATTTTAATCCGTAGCCTAGAGCAACTTAGTCAACTTACGTTCCAATTGGAACGTAAGTTGACTAAGTTGAAGGATAGTGACTGGACAAAGAATGCCAACCCTAATTTTGTAGTGAACTTGTCGGACAAAGAACTTAGTGAAGATGTCTCAGTTGCTCTAGGCTACGGATTAAAATTTGCTTATTCAAATAAGGATTTGGATTATGTTGAAATTGCCAAATCAATTTCAAACTTTGAAAAATATTGTGATTTATCTCTTGAAGATAAAAACATTTGCAAAGGTATTATTTATGCTTCACTGAATAATCCACGTGTACCCAATTGTCCAGATAGGTTTATGAAGGCTTTGGGAGATCTTAAAAAAGATAAGGATTTACATATTACTAGAGCAGATAAAGCAAATGCTGTGGTCATTTTAAACAGAGAGGACTATTTTGCCAAGATGAGTGATCTCCTGTCTGATGATATCACTTACTCTAGACTTCAAACTAATCCCCTCAGTAAGGTGAACAGCCATTTTAATAAGACAATGAAATCTGTTTTAAAGGGAGAAGACGAATTAATCAGACGTTTTTCCACCATTACGCCTTCTCTACCTTATATGTATGGTCTCATAAAGACACACAAACCTGGAAACCCTATAAGACCAATTAATTATTAGCTCAGTAAAATCCATCTCATATAATTTATCAAAATGGTTAGTATCCTTACTCAGTCCGTTGGTTGGCACAATTTCAAATTCTAACATAAAGAATAATGTTGATTTAGTTCATAAACTTAAGAGTTTAAATATTAATTATAATTTCAAGCTTGTCAGTTTTGATATAACTAGTTTATTTACAAAAATTCCATTAGATGATTTAATTGTCTTTCTCACCGAATTTTTGGACAAAATCCCACTTCCATTGCCTTCAGCTAAAATCATTGAATTAAAGATTGTAAATTCGAATTTAATGGTCAATTTTATGCTCAGGAATTCGGAATGGCTATGGGTAATCCGCTATCCCCAGTCCTTAGCAATCTCTATATGGAATTTTTTGAAAATAAACTATTAAGTGAAATTTTGCCACCAAATGTGACTTGGTATAGGTACGTTGACGATGTTCTTTGCCTGTGGCCCAATTCTGAGGATTTAAATGCATTTTTGCAATCTCTGAATAATTTAGTTCCCTCTATTAATTTCACTGTTGAACTAGAAAATAATGGTAAGTTGCCCTTTTTGGATTGCCTTGTTCATAGGAATGGTAATAATTTTAAGTTCAGTGTTTATAGGAAGCCGACAAATGTTTTGTCTTATATTCACTATTACTCGTCTCACCAGGATAAAGTAAAATATTCTGTCTTTTCTTCTATGTTTTTACGTGCTCTTCGTATTTGCAGCCCTGAGTTTATTGATGGGGAATTTGAGTACATTGTTAATGTTGGTCTTGGATTAAAATACCCCAAAATATTTTTAGACCGCGCTCTCGCTTTAGCGAAAAAAAACTTTTTATAGTGTTCAAACATCCCCCCCCCCTTCGACTATAAGAATCTTTTGATTTTACCTTTTAGTAACAATCTTGCTCAAGTTCCCCATATTCTTAAAACATGGAATATTAAAGTTGTGTTTAAAAACCCAAATACTTTTAAGAAGTTAATAATCAAAAATTCACCTAATGACTCAGTTGGTTGCATATACAGGATCCCTTGCAGAGATTGTGAAAGGTATTATCTTGGACAAACAGGCAAAGAACTCGCAACTAGGGTCAAACAACACAAGTACAGTGTAAAAACAGCACAAGAGTCTAGTGCGCTGTTTATCCATATGAGAGATTTCGATCATCGTATCGATTGGACCAATGCCTCTTCCATCATAAATTGTGATTCATTTGCAAAAAGAAATATCATTGAAAGTTGCATGATAAAAAATTCTGAAGGATCTAATATTAATATTAGCTATGGTTTGTTTAAATTAGATAATTTTATCATTGACAAAATTTGTAATCAAATTAAATCATTACAAAAATGATTTAATTGTAAGTGTTCAATGTTTGTGACATTTTCTCCATGTGTTATGTCCGTTCCTTTCCCAGTTTGTTGTATTACCTCTTATATACCTATGTGACAATTTTCTTTGTTGTAATCCCCTGAAGATGTGAAATATCACGAAAGCGCTTGGGAATTCTAGTTTTCTTTTCCGTTTTTTCCCTGTGGTTATCAGCAATCTTTTGGATCACGTGGTGTTGTGATCTTTTTGCATATATATATATATATATATATATATATATATATATATATATATATATATAGATATTCACAGTATATACATACATATTTATATGTGTGTGTATATATATATATATATATACATATATATAAAGATTTGTGTATATATATACGTATATATATACATATACACATATGTATATATACATATACATTTATGTAGATATTTGTATATACATATATATATATATATATATAAATACACAGACATTTATGTATACATCTATATACACACACATATATATAAATATATATATATATATATATATATGTCTAAATTTACCTATATACTTATATATATATATATATATATATATATATATATATATATTCATATGTATACATATATATATATATATATATGTATATATATTTATATGTATATATATATATATACACATATATATATAAAACCATAGATATATGCATATACATATATATATATATATATACATATATATATATATATATATGTATATATACAGTGTATATATATATATATATATATTTATGTATATAGATATGTATGCACAGACGCACGTATATACACAATATATATATATATATATATATATATATACATATGTGTGTGTATAGAATATATATATATATATATATATATACATATATATATATATATATATATATATATATATATATATATATATATATATATATATATATATTTACATGGGAGGTACTGCAGATATATGGGATAGGAGGAAAGCTGTTAAGAGCAGTCAAGAGTTTTTATTTGAGTAGTAGAGCTTGTGTTAGGATTAGAAATGGAGAGAGCGAATGGTTTGAGGTAAAGGTGGGACTTTGTCAGAGATGTGTTATGTCGCCCTGGCTGTTCAATCTTTACATGGATGTGGTGGTGCGAGAGGTGAATGCAAGAGTAGTGGGTCAGGGGTTGGAGACAAGGGCGTAGACAGAGGGGGGCCAGGGGGGCCATGCCTCCCCCTAATTAAAAAAACTATTATGGAGTTATTGAACATATTGAATATTTTCTTGGTAACGTGGAAATCTTTGCAACACCTTCCACTAGAGTGCAATCTGGATTTTATTCTTGTCAAAATTCTTGTTAAACTTTTACAAAAAATATAAAACTTTTTATATGACCGATTATAACTAACTTCTATTTAATGACAGATTGCGATTTTGTTGTGCCAAGGTTTGCAAAATTACACGAAGGGTGAATAAAACATTATTTGAGTACTGGGTTGAATTCGATTGAAACAATGAAATAATCGATGCACCTGTTGGCGTTAGGAGTTGACGCCTGTAGGGTTGTCGGGCGCACTTTATCAAAGCATCATATTTAATAAAAAAAATGTTCAATATATAAATAAAAAATCGTGTTTCAATTTCTGGTAGCCAAAATTTTAGTCAGTTTAGGTCTTAGGAAGGATCTCGATTCCTAATTTTCTTTTATAATCACAACTTAACATTCTTTTGTTGTAAATCGTCTTTAACTGATAAAGTAATTGTAAACACAAATGCATAAATAATGATGAATTTCTTTAGTCTAAAATGTCTTAACTTTTAAAACATTGCTTCAGATTGACTCAGTAAGTAGTAAAATTCTGAAAATTTTCTTATTAGAATCCCCCTCCCATCCCCAACCTCCTAGCTGTTTGGGCTCACCTCGCTCGCCTATAGGATCCACTATGATCCAACCTTTGCCTCCCCCTATAGAAATTTCTGGCTACGCCCTTGGTTGGAGATTATTAAAGAAAATGGAGAAAAGTGGGAGGTGAGCCAGTTGTTGTTTGCTGATGACACTGCGCTTGTAGCAGGATCAGAGGAGGGATTGAGGAAGTTAATGACAGAGTTTGAGAAGGTGTGTGAAAGAAGGAAGCTGAAGATAAATGTGGGCAAAAGTAAGGTGATGAGATGTACAAGGGGAGAGAGTGACAGCAGGCTGAAGGCGAGCATTAAGGGTGAAAGACTGGAGGAAGTGGATAGTTTTAGATACTTGGGTGCGAATGTGGCAGGAAAGGGAGGAGTGAGGGTGGAGGTAGAATGTAGATTGAGAGAAGCGAGTAAATGCCTTGGTGGATTGAAAAGTGTAATGAGAAATATACATCTGGGAATGGATGCTAAGAGGAGGTTATATGAAGGAGTGATTGTGCCAACAGCAATGTACGGGGCAGAAACATGGAACATGAGAGAGGAAGAGAGAAGGAGTTTGAATGTGTTTGAGATGAAATGTCTGAGAAGTATGATAAGGGTTACTAGGCTAGATAGAGTGAGAAATGAGGAGGTGAGGAGGAGAACAGGGGTGGAAAGGGAACTGGGAGATATGGTTGATGAAAGGGTATTAGGATGGTTTGGACACATGGAAAGAATGAGTGAAGAAAGACTAGTAAAAGAAGTGTGGAAGGAGTGAATATGAGGGGGCATCCTAGGATGAGATGGATGGGGTGAAAGGGGCATTACAAAAGAGAGGAATGTCTGTGGAGGAAGGACGGGAGAGGACAGAGGAGAGGGGTTGTGTATAGATGAGGCTGTGATGCATGAGGGGGAGTGGGTGGGGGATGGGGGGTGAGGAAGTATGTATGAGA
>NC_134781.1:46432878-46437878 GCF_046742065.1 Oratosquilla oratoria | reverse complement strand
CGTCATGTTGCAGCTCGAGTTTAGCTCTATTGCAAGGGCGCAAGAGGTGACTGGCGTTTCTGGGTGGGTTTCCCTTGAGCACTTATGCAAAGATGGAGGTCGTGGGTGGACATTGAAAGGTGTATATATTCACTGGTGGTTCTGTAGTGGTTGTAGGGGTATTGCTGGTGTTGCAGGCGGTGGTGTCGTCGGTGGGGATGAATGTGATGGTAATGATGGTACTGGTGGTAGTGGTGGCAGTAATGATAACAACCTCTAGATTTTATTTTGGCTAACGTCGTGATTTCATTCGTTTTCGGGAACGTCACTTTAGCGATGCATTTGAAGGCACGTGAGAGAGAGAGAGAGAGAGAGAGAGAGA
The DNA here is from genome assembly GCF_046742065.1 of Oratosquilla oratoria. NCBI lineage: Eukaryota > Metazoa > Arthropoda > Malacostraca > Stomatopoda > Squillidae > Oratosquilla > Oratosquilla oratoria. Next base: position 46,437,517 of record NC_134781.1, on the reverse strand, counting down.
GAGAGAGAGAGAGAGAGAGAGAGAGAGAGAGAGAGAGAGAGAGAGAGAGAGATAGATAGAGATAGATAGATAGATAGGTGTAGAGAGAGAGAGAGAGAGAGAGAGAGAGAGAGAGAGAGAGAGAGAGAGAGAGAGAGAGAGAGAGAGAGAGAGAGAGAGAGAGAGAGAGAGAGACAGAGATAGATAGAGATAGATAGATAGATAGGTGTAGAGAGAGAGAGAGAGAGAGAGAGAGAGAGAGAGAGAGAGAGAGAGAGAGAGAGAGAGAGAGAGAGAGAGAGAGAGAGAGAGAGAGAGAGAGAGAGAGAGAGAGAGAGAGAGAGACTCTGAGGGAGAGAGAGAGGAGGGGAGGGAGAGGGTGGAAGAAGGAGAGAGAGAGAGAGGGAAGAGTGTCGCGGCCAATGGCACGGGTCTCTGGTCGCCAAGAAGAAACGGGGGAGTGTGGCAGCAAAGGTAAAATTGGTGGTGGTGGTGGTAGCTGTGGAGGTGGCTTTGATGGTAAAAGTGGTGATGAGGAAGGTGGTAGCGGAAATGGTGGTGGTAGCGATTATAGTGATGATAGAAGTGGCCCTGCCGTGATGGGATGGTGGCAATGGAGATAGTGAAAATGACGGTGGAAATAGGTTGACATGGTAATAGTCGAGATGGTGGTGGTTGAGGTGGTGGTGGTAGTGATGGTTCAGATGGTGACGGTGGTGGTTGAGGTGGTAGTCGCGTTGGTTGAGGTGGGGGTGGCGGCGGCGGCAGGCAGCGGTGGTGGTGGTGGTGGAGTTGGCCGAGGAGGGGGTTGAAGTGGATGCGTTGGTGGAGGTTGGGGCGATGGCGGTGGTGGCTGCCAGGTAACAGTAGTCCAAGCGTACCTATGGCGGTACAAGTCACTCTTGTGCCTTTTAAGGACTGACCCTGCACCGGGTATTCAATGCTTAAGTTTTATGCAGTTAATATCTCTGGGACTTTAGTGACATCCTTGCGTACTCCAGTCGTGCAGCATGCATTTCCTTGCGACCGAAGACCCTTCTCCTTTCATAAAAGGATACTAATAATATTTACGTCAGGCGTTCTTATCCGGTGTTATTCATGGCCCTCGGGAGTATGGGAACCAAATAATGGGGACTCGATCTCCGAGTACTGGTATCTATTTTATTTAATGTGTCAATCTATAATTGGGTAGAATGTTAGATTATTAGCTCAAAGTTATCAGTGCTTATGATTTTATTTAATTTTCTTTTCCTAGTTATCCATATCTATAGCACGGTAAACTTCATCTATTGACATATTTGGAAGTCCTACTGGCAACTAATAGGAATGATGATTATTTTGAATCGAGTGAAGGGGGTAAGGGACCATATCGGGAAATCCATTGGGGGTCTTGAGTCATCAAAAGGTTAAGTATTACTGATCCCATCCCTCCTTTCTGCTATCCTCCTCAAATCCTTCCTTCACCACTTCTATCACTTTACATCTTCGGCGCGACACTTTCCCTAAAGATAGAAGCCCTGATCAGATTTTAGAATACTCTTAAGAACTGGTAGCTTTGAGGAACTTTTATTTATTTATTTATTTATTTTATTTTTTTATTTTTTTATTTTTTTATTTTTACTGTCACAGATTGACGACTCCAAAGTGTCGCAATTCATGTCATAGGTGGGCTTTCCTAGAGGTGCTGACACTACAAGGACCTAGGTTTGATCTCAAGGATTATGTAACTGCCGTTTGCTAGTTAAGCACCTACTGACACAAACGTCTTAACCCCCTCCCCAGCACCTCTCTGTTTTCAAGAGGCTGTACAATGGAGAGGATTGTGTTGGGGAGAGGGAAGGGCTTCTTGAGTGTCGGTAATACTTATCAACTGGTGGTGGTGACAGCAGTGATAACACCTCTATCTTCTGGTAGTGACAGTCGCGACAACAGATGGGTCTATGGTTGCAATTCCGATGGTGCAGTCACCGCGGCACTAAGCCTAACTCGCTAGGGGAACATCCCCTAGGCATCAATACAATTGTTTAGCGTTAGCCATATTAAAAGTTTAGAACGATTTATCATAGCGCACAAGTTAAAATTTATGTTGAAGTAGGGTGGATTGGTTACGGTAATGGAGTTGGTAGGGGTAGCAGTGGTATTGATAGTGGTAGGGAGTAGTAGTCGTAGGGTAGTAGTAGTAGAGGTAGTTGTAAAAAATGACACCAGAGATTATGCCATGGTCAGGGCTGTGTGACTTTTATGACTGTGATATGAGATTGTGGCTGTGGCGAGGCGCTGATACAAACACTCGGGACCGTCTGACCGACCTCCTTGAAATGACGACGATGTGCGTCATAGACTTTTGTTCCGTATAGAGTCCGTGGAATTTCTCCACTGGAGGAGGTCTGTTCAAGTGAATAAAGCCGTCTGGTTTAAATTAGAACAGAAATCTGTAAGGTACCACGTTGTAGTGTGTAGGGTAATGTAACACTGCACTTGTGTTTCTAAACCTGGATTGGTAGCATGATCATATTTGAAAGTTCACTAGAAATCCTCTTTTGACATAAGAATATGTTTGGATTAGTTTTCGACTTCTAACATTCAGAAGATATGCAAAAACTGTTGCTTTCTTAATGATGGGTCGTACAAAGTCCTTAGCCGAGCCAAGGATTTCGATGATGCCAACAAAATACTCCATTTGTTAAGAAAAAGAAGGCTACGGAATCTTTTTGTAATGATCGCAGGCAATTACTGTAATGTCCGAATACCGCATGAATGAAATCACCACCTTAGGGTATCTGCTATTGTCAGATGCAGATATCTGTCGATGAACTTCTGGAATTTTAGTGTCAGCTGGACGCATGATTTGCTGCTACACTTGGGGAGATATATTACTGACTTTGTACATGTCAGAAAAAACGATGGGAATGAAGTTACAATTACTTATAAAGTTAAAGCGTGCCGACATGAGACATTTTGGTCCATATCAAGGTCGAAGAAAAGCGATATATATATATACATAGTGAGCATATATATATATATATATATGTATATATATATATATATATATATATATATATATATATATATATATATATATATATACAGTATATATACATATATATACTATATATATATATATATATATATATATATATATATATTACCAAATTTTTGTTTAGGTGAACCACTGGTATGTCTGGCCGTAAGATGCCTCCTTATTCTGCCGAAATATGGGTTGAACATTAGAATGAGACTGCAAGAGACTATAAGGCTTATACTACGTAGTTCCATGTCCATTACCATCTATCATCTCCATCCATAAAATTATTTAACCTTATCTTAAAACATCCTATAGTTTTGACGCTCACTACATGGTTACTAAGTATATTCCATTCGTTAACCTCTCTATTGGTAAACCAATTCTTGCCTATATCTTTCTTAAATCCAAATTTGTCCAATTTAAATCCATTAAATCGTGTCCCGCCCTGTTGTCTCATTATGATGACCTCGTCCGCATCACCCTTGTTCAAGCCCTTGACCCATTTGAATACCTCTATTAGATCACCTCGCACTCTACGTCTTCCCAGAGAGTGCAAGTTAAGGTGTCTAAGCTTGTCTTCGTAAAGTAAATTTCTGAAGCCACGTATCGTTTTGGTCATTCTCCTCTGGTTGTTTGTACTTAATGTAGAAAATATGATAACAATAATAATGATGATAATAATAATAACCATAACAATAATAATAATGATAGCATTACATAACATAAAAACGAAGGAGACTGCAGGAGACTATAAGGCCTACACTTGGCAGTTCCATGTCCATTACCACCTGCCATCCCCATCCATAAAGTTGTCTAACCGTTTCTTAAAACAACCGATAGTTTCAGCGCTCACTACATGGTTACTAAGTCTATCCCATTCGTTGACCATCCTTTCAGTAAACCAGTTCTTGCATATTTCCTTCTTAAATCTAAATTTGTCCAATTTAAATCCATTACTGCAAATCCTGCCCTGTTGTCTTAATATGATGACCTTGTTTGCGTCACCCTTGTTAAAGCCTTTGATCCACTTGAATATCTCTATTAGATCACCCCGCACTCTGCGTCTTTCCAGAGAGTGTAAGGTTAAGGTGTCTAAACCTCTTTTCGCAAGGTAAATTTCTGAATTCATGTATCATTTTGGTCATTCTCCTCTGCACTGATTCTAGTGAACTGATGTCCATTTTATAGGACGGAAACCAAAACTGTACCGCATAGTCAAGGATGGGTCTAACGCTAGAGTTTGATAATTACCTCTGCATTTCTATTCGTAACCGTTCTAACAACAACAACAACAACAACAACAACAATAATAATGATAATAACAATAATAATAATAATAACAATAATGATGGTAATAATATATATATATTTTTTTTTCACTGACTGGAAGCACGCAGTCTCACAGTGACCTGCAACGGTCATTAGGCCCTTCCATAGATGTCTCTGGACAGAAACATGGCACTACTGTCTGTGTTGTATCAGCATAGGATTGTGTCTGTATCACCGGCTTTTAGAAGCAAGATGGGATCAGCTGCCAGTTTCAGTTTTCCTAATTTAAAAAGCAGAAGAAATACAATGCTGATGGAAAAATCTTGGTCCCAATCTGATGACAGAATATCAGCCCCTCGGGGCTGC
>NC_134781.1:46410378-46420378 GCF_046742065.1 Oratosquilla oratoria | reverse complement strand
CACATATTGTTTTGGGCGACTTCATGCGCTTATTGACACCGATAGAGCTGGCTATGAAGTATGTATTGGCACCCATGGCTCTGGATCCAAGAATATAAACAGTTCTCTCCGTCTGGACTTTGAAAAACCCAAAAGGCTGAGGATTGTTGGTTTCAGAGACGGGAGTCACACCGATGGACTTGGTATAGCAATGCTGGGGGAGTCGTCAAGGAGATCCATCACATACCTGTTAGTATTGACTGGAAGGTCCTACAGAACTGCAGGGTTTATCGAAGTACTGGATTTTTTTTTAACTGATCATAGGCTTGTGGTCACAATACTCAGACTCTGTATCATATCCAGAGGAATCCCGATATGTAACTCATCTAAGTTTCATCTGGAAAAGCTCAGGGGATTATGAGTGTACCCACAAGCATTCTCTAACAATCTCTAACCGGTTTGAAGTACTTGGCATTCTTGAGGACCCTGAAGAACTGTGGGGCATCTTTAAACATGAAAATCTGAAAGCTGCCAAAGAGTGTGCTGGAGGAGTGGTGTGGGGTCGTGGGATACACTGGAGAGAATAGAATTGGTAAAACCAATAGAATGGGTAGGGACCTGGACCAATGCAGGTCTCAGAAACGGCAGAGTAGAGCTCTCGTGAGGATGGATAAGGAGAGGTACGGCAGGGTAATTGCTGAGGATATCGTGGACCATTTTAATGTAAATGACCTTAGGTCTGCTCGAGCCCTGAAAAAGAAACTCCGCTCCCTATCTGTGACCGAAAGGAGCGCAGACAGAACAGCTGATGATGAGCAAGTGTCAGGCGTAGAGGGGTGTAGCCCCTTTGCCGAGGCTTTTGCTCAGTTGCTCATGGGTGATCTCCCAAACGTACAGCTTTCTCTTGATGGTGTTTTGTCAGTAGTTACCGTTCCATTGATAAGGGAATTTCGACCCTCTCTAAAAGAGGTCGAGGAGGCTGTAACTTGAGGGGTGGAAATACAGTCGGTATCTGAAAGTTGGAGGTGAGGCCATACTCTGCGGGTTACATGAGGTACAATCTACGTAGCGACATAATTTTTCCCAATTCATACATTTACAACATTTCATCAATACAACCAATACACCACGCAAGGTACATAACACATATACAATGTAGCATTATTATAATATTACAATATCAATACAACCAATACACAATTCAAGGTACGTAACACATACATAATGTGGCACTATTACAATGTTCCTTTGAGGACACAAAATATTCTATCATATTCACGCTAAGTCATGAGAGGAACTGATATGTTCCGAGTCTCGAAGGGAGAGGATTCCTTATTCACAGTGGTATATCGTGCACTGTGAAGAGAATACTGCGTGGTTCTTGTCACAGCTTGATCATTTAGCTGGAGTTGGATAGGGGAAACCATGTGCGGGTGTTGAACAGTGTAAATATATACCTGCTGGATGGTAATATTATTGTTTGACGTGTTATAACGTTGGCAGTATAAATAGGTAAGTAGGCCCGGGTAGGTTCTTCTTACATCATATCTTAGGTATTCTGTGAGTTGGGAGTTGGATCCATTAAAAGTCAAATCAAAGTGAGGGTGTTCACACAGTTAATTGTTTTCTTAGTTCGACAAGCTTATTACTTTCTGATATGACATATCTTCCAATACCTCTGCTTCTGTGTAATCCTGAAGTCGTAGAATACTGACTTCTCCCATGCCGCTGTCGAATGCTTCATGTGGTTTTGTTTGGACTAAGGTATCAGAGGAGTGGACTCTGTACTGTTAAATTTTTAACTCTAGTTCCACAATCAGGGATCCATTTACTTGGGGCCACGTTTGGCAGGGTTTACAGACGTACTTTTGAAGTTTCAAAGGGGGTACTGCAAGAGTTGCTCTACTGGTTATATGCAGGATCAAGAATTTTGGGTAATCCAAGTCAGTTTGTTTCATCTCGATAAGGGTCGAGCTAGTGGCTGGTAGGGTGGGACAAGTTCGGGAATGCAATTTCGCTTAATGAAATTGGAGTGATGGTCATTGGCTCTGGTTCTGGTGTCATTTGGCTTTGCCAGTGGCAGCTATTATTCCCCTCTGTGAGGGGGATGGGTAATTGCCACAGCGTTATTACGGTAAATCGTTCCTGGGTTTAGGGGAAGGCTTCTTCGCTCCGCTCATGGGGGTGTCGCAGGGCGAAGAGGAAATGCAGCAGAGGAGCTTTGAATTGGGAAGTTCTGCTGCCTCTTCCTTATTACCTTGCTGTAATTTTCATTGTATTTCTTGCAACAGTGAGGGCGACCTTGCTCGTGGTGGCTCCACAGCCAGGTGATGGCAATTGGATTTTTTAAAGCACCGAATCACCTACGGTGATCGGATTGAATCCCGAATAGGTCTATTCAGTCTTACATGCTGCATCCAAGTTGTATTACCCCCTCTCAGTCCCAGTACAGGGCCATCGTTTGGCCTGCACCGTCTACTGTGTAAATGGTGACCAAAGGCCTTTGGAGATCACAATCTCTTCTTATGGCGTTTCATAAATGTGCTACTACATTTCGTCCCAGTGATACACACACACACACACACACACACACACACACACACACACACACACACACACACACACACACACACACACACACACACACACACACACACACACACACACACACACACACACACACACACACACACACACACACACACACACACACACACACACACACACACACACACACACACACACACACGTATATATATATATATATATATATATATATATACATATATATATATATATATATATATATATATATATATATACTGTATATATGTATATTTAGGGAGCAGGTTGTCTTGGAGACATTTTCTATTAAATAATACAGCATACTCAGCACTGGAAATCTTCTTCCTTATACTTTCTATCCTTCTCGCTATTTTCCTTTCTGTAGGAGGAAGGGAGAACACAATATCACCAAATGGAACCATAGTGATTTTGGAAATAAAAACAAATTCATTACTTACAACGTTTCGCCTATGCTTTAGGCATCTTCTGGTAATTTTAATTTTTAAATCTACAAATCATGATCATATATACAATGTATACAAAATGAACTAGGATAGGTACTTTTATTTAATTTCTTCTTGGCGCCCCGTGGGATGCCCCGAACAGCTCCAGGGTTCCACACAAATCTAATTGTATATTAATTGCTGGTAGGTAATTCTTTATTAATACAGCTTCCATACATTTTAATTTTCTCTTATTGGTGTTCTTTGCTAAAATCGATGTATTACTATTCAAAACTTCCCGCGAAATATTCATCTTATGAATTTTAGAAATGTGCGATTTTATTGCACCATTCTGCATATGAAAAGTAAGCCTTTGAGACAAAGTTTGAGTTGTGTGTCCAATGTACTCGTCATTGCAAAGCGCACCGTCTTTGTTGAAAGGGCATGAGTATTTGTACACAACGTAACTTTGTTTTGAAATATCTTTTTCTCCTGATAAGTTGTTTTTCATTATAAGTGATGCAGTTCTGCATCATATATATGCATATATATATATATATATATATATATATATATATATGTCTGTATGTATAAATATATATATATAAATATATGTATATATGTATATATATACATATATGTATATATAAACACACACACACACACACACACACACACACACACACACACACACACACACACACACACACACACACACACACACACACACACACACACACACACACACAAACACATATATATATGTATATATATGTATATATGTATATATATACATATATACATATATATATGAATATATATATGTACATGTATATATATATATGTATATATATGTATATATATACATATATATATATATATATATATATATATATAAAGATATGTTTATATGTATATGTAATAAACTTCCTGCACAGGTAGTGCAATGTAGTTCAGTTCGAAGCTTTAAGAATCATTTAGATAAATACCTAAGTAAGATGCTGTAATGATTTTAATTTATCTTATATTATTTGTTTTTGTTTTGTTATCATTTTCTGTCTGATTTTCATTTATTATTAGTTATATGTCAAGAGAAGAAGAGAGAAGGAGTTTGAATGTGTTTGAGATGAGGTGTCTGAGAAGTATGGTGGGGGTTACTAGGCTGGATAGTTGAGAAATGAGGAGGCGAGGAGCAGAACAGGGGTGAAAAAGGATTTGGGAGATAGGGTTGCTGAAAGAATATTAGGATGGTTTGGACACATGGAAAGAATGAGTGAAGAAAGACAAGTAAAAGAGGTATGGAAGGCAGATGTGGAGGGAGTGAACATGAGGGGACGTCCTAGGATGAGGTGGATGGATGGGGTGAAGGGGGCTTTGGGGAAGAGGGGAATGTCTGTTGAGGAAGGAAGGGAGAGGACGGAAGACAGAGGTGAGTGGAGAATGGTTGTATATGGATGATGTTGTGATTGCATGAGGAGGAATGGGCGGGGGGGTGGGGGGTGGGGTAGTATGTGTGAGTAAATTTTGACGCAGCCCGAAGGGATTTCTCCCCGTCCTCTCCTTATATGCAAGGGGGACGGAGAGGGGGGGTCGCCGATTAAATGAAGCGGCCTTGCTGTGGATGTGCTGTGTCTTGCGACACTGCTTCTGACCCAGGGCGGTGGGCAGGGTGCAGGGATGACCCGTCATCCAGGAGGTGCTCAGATGAGAGGGAGGGTGGGAGGGGTGTGGAGTGTATTTAGGGATGAAATGGGTGGGAGTGTTTTTATGCCTTTCCCTTTTTGGCTACCTCCCTTGGAAGGGGGAAAAAGCCTTGGTATATGTATGTATGTATATGTCAATTTATTATTATTTACTATTTACCTGTTTGTTTATTATTTAACTATACCTATGCATTTATTTATGTATTTTATTTGTTATTTACATTATCATAGTTTTTATTTATTATTTTATTATTAATATGATTTTTTTCGCATCCGACCTAGATATGGATCAAAAGGTCTCCTGTCGGCATGCTCCGCCTTTGTAATCCTTTGTAATATATATATATATATATATATATATATATATATGTATATATATGCATATACAATATATATAAAGATATGTATATATGTATATGTATATATATATATATATATATACATATATACATATATATATATACAGTATATATACATATATATATATATGTATATATGTATATATATACATATATATATATATACATATATATATATATATATATATATATTGAGACATTCTGACAGGTTGACGTAAGTGCAGTAGGAAACACAAGAGTCTTAGTCTGAGTTTATTCCAGACTAATTTCGCAGGTACGAGTATGCTTTGAAAAAACATACCTGCGAAACTAGATGACGGTGTATATATATATATATAATAGAAAAAGAAAAATATTCGGATGCGAAATATGAGTGAGTCAGAGAAAGCAGTAGCGGAAGGAATAGGGCCGGAATTGTCTATTTTTTTTCAGAGGATATATATATATAAATAAATATATATATATATAAAAATATATATATATAAATATATATATATATATTAAGAAAAAGACAACACTGCCGGTGCTTCAAAAGGGAGGAGTTATGGACAAATATATAATTTTTTTTGGAAATGTTGATTTTTAGGCGCAGAAATCACTTTAGGGAGGCAGGATTTTGACAATGTTATAAGTGTTTGGACTGGCAGAGGATATATTTTGCATGAATATTTTATGATTCTCACAAGTTTGACAGGTACGGTACCGTTTGTGTTTTACCCTAACTTGGACAGCACGAAAACAAGTGTGGTAAACTAGGATTTTATTGATTTAGAGATAGAAATATGTGTGGAATGTGTGCCTCTACACGTGAAATAATCATCTCCGTGATACATTCTGATGGATATCGAGCACGGTGATACTATGCCAGAGTACCAAAGGCTATGCGAAGGTGTGTGTGTGCTTGCGTGCGTGTGTGTGTGTGTGTGTGTGTGTGTGTGTGTGTGTGTGTGTGTGTGTGTGTGTGTGTGTGTGTGTGTGTGTGTGTGTGTGTGTGTGTTTTGAGGCAATAGTGAAGCAAAAGATGAAGTGAGGACATACCCAACGGAGAGAAAATCTTAACAGAATGAATAAAAGGTTGAGTTGTAAGGAAGATATCTAGAATGTTGAGTCTCTTATCTCCAAAACGGTCTTGTATACGGATAGAATGCTGACCTAGCTGTCTCATGTCATTCAGGATAGACATATTGAAGGCTGTAAATGAAAAAGGACAGAGGAATACAATTTGTTCGAAGAAGTCATATAGTCGAAGAATTCTGAATATGGGAATTAGACGAGGTGTATACTAATAAAATAATTTTTACTTTGTGCCAGATGGTCGAAAAAGAATGGACGATTCGAGCTCAGGAATAATACGGAAGACAGCAATATCATTTGCACAAATATGCGCAACGGCTAGCTTTGGATGAGGAATTAGATTGGAAAAGGTAGGAGGTAGAATATAGATTTCCACGACGCAAGGGATTCGGTGAAAAACAAAAGAAGTTGGGAACTCGTGTGAATGCAGCAATCATTCCAGAAATGAACAGAAGAAATATTGGGAGGAACATCGAGCCAGGGTCATCAACAACAGAATGAAGCATACGCGGGATATTTTTACTCACCTCACTAAGGCGAAATCCTAAATTGAATTGAATTGAATTGAATTTTATTCGGATACAATCATACATACAATAAGTACAATACATACAAGACTCAATATTATACACAGTATATATAATTGTACATCCGAGGATGGCACAGAAAGTCAAAAGACTTATTTCCACTGTGGTCCTCATATTACAATTAGGAAAGGATTATCATAGAAAAGCTAGGTTATACGAAGTGTAAATTAGGATTATAAGAAGTGTAAATTAAACATATAAACTATTTTCTTCAGAGAGAACAGTGTCTAAAAGATAACATTTAACTGATTTTTTAAAACTACTTTTAGATACAATTGATTGAATGTTGGTCGGTAAAGAGTTCCAAGCAATAGCACCAGTGTATTTGAAAGTACTTTTCCCTAACGAACTATTGAACCTAGGTACAATGACAGATGACCTACTAGAACGAGTTCTCAGGGAACGAGCATTTCTGACAAGTGTAAACGTATCTGACAAATAACTGGGACAAGAGTCGTTCACAATTTGGTGAACATGATTAAGCTTTAACTGAGCAACACGTTTCTCAACAGGTAACCAATTTAACAGTTTAAAATGCGTATAATCTAGATGAGTACGTGGATGAATTTTCAAAACGGTCCTGATTAGTTTGTTTTGACATTTTTGAAGATTACTCTTAGATTTTTTAGATAGGTTGCTATACCAGGAAGAACAAGCATAGTCAATATGACACTGAACCAGGGCTGAAGCTAGTAACTTCATTGTCTCTACATCTAGGTATTTTTGTATTCTTGCCAAAAATTTTGTTCTGGAGCTGACCCTTTTAATTATTTTTTGTGCCATAACTTCTCCCGACACATTTTGATCAATTTCTGTTCCAAGATATTTGACAACAGACCTAGGTTGAATACTAGTATCATTACATTGGATATTGAAGTTGGGAGCATTTTTGAGTTTTTGATTGGAGCCAAAGAGAATGGATTCTGTTTTACCTAGATGTAGAGACAATTTGTTATCCAACAACCACTTGCTGACATTCAATAACTCTTCACTGAGTAACGTCTCAATCCTATTTACATCTTTGCCAGAAACTAGTAAGGCTGAATCATCGGCATACAACAGCAGTTTACAGTTCACAGCAGCTTTCATGTCATTCACATACAGAAGAAACAACAGCGGACCTAAAATGCTACCCTGTGGGACACCACATGTTATTTTTGCTGCTTTTGATGTTGAACCATTTACATTCACAATCTGTTCTCGACCTGTTAGATAAGACCTCATCCAATTAACAACATCTGATTTGAAGCCTAACGCTTGTAGTTTGAATAATAGAGTATCATGATTTACAGTATCAAAGGCTTTCTGGAGATCTAGCATAACCATTCCACAGTAATTACCTCTGTCAATTTCACCTTTGATGTAATCAGTCAAATTGATCAAACATGCATCAGTAGAATATGATTTTCGAAAGCCTGATTGTAAATCATAGAACAAGTTATTGCTTTGAATGTATTCATAAACCTGGTTATAAACAACTCTTTCCAAGACCTTCGATGTAATACCGAGCACTGAGACTGGCCTATAGTTACCGGAATCTGTTTTGTTACCCTTCTTGTACAAAGGAGTAACTTTTGCTAATTTAAAATCTTTGGGAACTTTGCCCTGTTGAATCGAAGTATTGATTATGTGAGTGATACAGGGAGTAATCTGCTCAGCTGAGTCATTCACAAATCTGGCTGGAATATAAAGGCTAATTGGACTCCAGTAAATTCCCAGCAAAAGAGTGTCGTAAGAAGTATGTTGTTCAGGATAGTGATGAACAGATGACATTTCATTGAGTGTCTAGACTTTTTTTTTTTTTCTTTCTTTTTTGCGTCATCTGCAGCACGAAATGTTGTAATGAAATACAATTAGTGACATGCCACAAGAGACAGATATCAGGGACTCGGACACCCAATTGCCATTGTCCTCCCCGGAATAACGACTTGTGCAGCAGTTGCTAACATTCACATGTGCATACATACATATATATATATATATATATAAATATATATATATATATATATATATATATATATATATATATATATGTATATATATACATAAACACACACGAGGATTTTGATTGAGAGGATTAGGAGAGGAACAGGGGGAGTAATTGGTAAGGAACAGTGTGGGTTTAGGACAGGTAGGGGCTGCGTGGATTAGATTTTTGTGGTAAGACAGATACATAGGAAAGCTTTAGGAAAAGGAAAGGACGTTTTTTTGGGCCTTCATGGATTTGCAAAAGGCTTATGACAGGGTAGACAGGAAGGCACTGTGGGAGGTATTGCAGATACGAGTATATAGGATAGGAGGAAAGCTGTTAAAAGTAGTTAAGAGTTTTTACAAGAATAGTAAAGCTTGTGTTAGAATCAGAAATAGAGAAAGTCAATGGTCTGAGGTAAAGGTGGGACTTCGCCAGGGATCTGTTATGTCGCCTTGGCTGTTCAATTTATACATGGATGGGGTGGTGCGAGAGGTAAATGCAAGGGTAATGGGCCGGGGATTGAAGATCGTTAAAGGAAATGGAGAAAAGTGGGAGATAAGCCAGTTGTTGTTTTCTGACGACACTGCGCTTGTGGCAGGGTCAGAGGATGGATTGAGGAAGTTAGTGACAGAGTTTGGGAAGGTGTACGAAAGAAAGAAGTTGAAGATAAATGTGGGTAAAAGTAAGGTGATGAGATGTACAAGGGGAAAAAGTGGTAGCAGACTGGAAGTGAGTATTACGCGAGACTAGAGGAAGTCGATAGTTTTGGATACTTGGGTGCGAATGTGAAGGGCAAGGGAGGAGTGGAGGTAGAAGTAGAATGTAGACTGAGAGAAGCAAGTCAGTGCTTTGGGGGATTAAAGAGTGTAATGATAAATAGACATTTGGGAATGGATGCTAAGAAGAGATTGTATGAAGGAGTGATTATGCCGACAGCACTGTATGGGGCAGAAACATGGAACATATGAGAGGAAGAGAGGAGGAGTTTGAATGTGTTTGAGATGATGTGTCTAAGAAGTATGATAGGGGTTACTAGGCTGGACAGAGTGTGAAACGAGGAGGTGAGGAGGAGAACGGGGATGGAAAGAGAGTTGGGAGATAGGACTGATGAGAGAGTATTGGAATGGTTTGGACACATGGAAAGAATGAGTGAAGAAAGACTATTGAAAGAGGTGTGGAAGCCAGAGGTAGATGGAGTGAACATAAGGAGGCGACCAAGGATGAGAAGGGTGTATGGGGGTAAAATGGGCATTAGGAAAGAGGGGAATGTCTGTTGATGAAGGACGGGAGAAGACAAAAGATAGGGGTAAATAAAAAA
>NC_134781.1:46400378-46405378 GCF_046742065.1 Oratosquilla oratoria | reverse complement strand
CTCCGGAAAAATCCCAACCCTCTTGGCTCCCAGACACAATCCCACCCTCTTGGCTCCCAGACAAAATTCCACCCTCTTGGCTCCCAGACAAAATCCCACCCCCTTGGCTCCCGGACAAAAAAAAAAAAAAAAATATATATATATATATGTGTGTGTGTGTGTGTTTATATATATATATATATATATATATATATATATATATATATATATATATTGAATGATGGTGGAGAAAGAAATGAGGAAATAATAGGAGAATTTAACGCTGACGTTTCGACCTCACAGTGTCTTTATCAAAGCTAACAACATTTGATCACAATCGGACAAAATATACACATTGCCTTCATCTCTCGGGCCACCTGGGAGAGCTTAATGCACAAACTCTCCCTGGTGGCCCGACAGATGAAGGCAGTGGGTATATTTTGTCCGATTGTGATCAAATGTTGTTAGCTTTGATAAAGACACTGTGAGGTCGAGACGTCAGCGTTAAATTCTGCTACTATTTCCTCATTTCTTTCTCCATCATCATTCAAAATCTGTCAATATTTGATTCAATATATATATATATATATACAGGTATATATATATATATATATATATATATATATATATGTTTTGCTGGTAACCACTAAGGAAATCGGAAGAAAACAGTAATTCCCAAGCGCTTTCGTGTAATTCACATCTTCAGGGGAATACAGAAAATTTTTTGTTACAAAGAGGTTTAAAAGTAACAAGATTATGCACTAGGAAAGGAACAGACATAGTACGAGATGTCACAAGATTAAACACTAGGAAAGGAACTGGCAAAGTACAAGATGACACGAAATATTACACTAGGAAAGGAACTGGTAAAGCACAAAAAGTCACATATGAAAATAAGAATAAGTCTTGGTACACAAAGTCATCAATCTGAAGAAAAAAAAAATCTAGAGAACAGCACAATTCACCAAATTAATTTTGGTCACATACAACCTGATTACAAATCTTGTTAATGATGAATTTATCTAATTTATAAATGCCATTACTGATATTAAGAGTAGAACCTTCATAATTTTTTATAATACTACTTTCTATTATGTTTCTACTGACAAATGAATTACAAGAAATAATAATGGAAGCATTAGTCTTTCATGTGAACAAATAGAGCATTGGATTCTTGTGCTGTTATAACACTATATTTATGTTGTTTAATTCTAGTTGATAGTTCTTTGCCTGTTTTTTTTATTGATGACTTTGTGTACCAAGACTTATTCTTATTTTCATATGTGACTTTTTGTGCTTTACCAGTTCCTCTCCTAGTGTAATATTTCGTGTCATCTTGTACTATGCCAGTTCCTTTCCTAGTGTTTAATCTTGTGACATCTCGTAATATGTCTGTTCCTTTCCTAGTGTATAATCTTGTTACTTTTAAACCTCTTTGTAACAACTTTTCTGTGTTCCCCTGAAGATGTGAATTACACGAAAGCGCTTGGGAATTACTATTTTCTTCCGATTTCCTTAGTGGTTAACAGCAAAATTTGTGGATTACGTGTTGTATTTAGTGATCTTTCTGCATATATATATATATATATATATATATATATATATATATATATATATATATACACGTATAAGTATATATATGAATATATTATATATATATATATATATATATATATATATATATATATATCACGGTAAAACCACTGAATAAGTAGAAAAGACTGGAAACGGGGAATCTATATATTTCGATTGCGAACTGCAATTCTCTTCAGTAGAGACAATTAAGAGAGAGCATGCTACTTGAGTAGCACCCTTTACATAAGAAAGGGGAACATGGGGAGAGGTCTCTACCCTCGGCTCACTCCGTATGTGAGGTCAGGAGGCAAATGTGTTTTTTAATAGGTTGGTGATAAAAAGTCCGGATATTATATCCGGGGAACATTGCCCCTTTGAAATATTCATATTGGGCTGGTATTCAATAATAGTGGATTCTACCGTTTTTCTCCAGATGTGATATAATATCCGGACTTTTTATCACCAACCTATTAAAAACACATTTGCCTCCTGACCTCACATACGGAGTGAGCCGAAGGTAGAGACCTCTTCCCATCTTCCCCTTTCTCATGTAAAGGGTGCTACTTAAGTAGCAGGCTCTCTCTTAATTGTATCTACTGAAGAGGATTGCAGTTTGCAATCGAAATATATAGATTCCCCGTTTCCAGTCTTTTCTACTCCAACAGTGGTTTTACCGTGATTGACAAATGTGTGATTACATTTTTCACCTGTAATATATATATATATATATATATATATATATATATATACATACATACATATATATACATTTTTTTCAACCACATTAACTTTTTTTTTTACTTTTAAGTCCATGTCATCACGAACGAGACTGAAAATGCGCTCGTCGGACACACACACACACACACACACACACACACACACACATGTATATATATATATATATATATATATATATACATATATATATATTAAGAAAGATCACTAAAACAACACGTGATCCACAAATTTTGCTGGTAACCACTAAGGAAATCGGAAGGAAACAGTAATTCCCAAGCGCTTTCGTGTTATTCACATCTTCAGGGGAATACAGAAAAGTTGGTGTTACAAAGAGGTTTAAAAGTAACAAGATTATACACTAGGAAAGGAACTGGCATAGTACAAAAAGTCACAAATGAAGAAGAATAAATCTTAGTACAAAAAGTCACCAATGAAGAAGAAATCTTAGAGAACAGCACAATTCACCAAATTAATTTTGGTCACTTACAACCTGATTACAAATTTTGTTAATGATAAATTTATCTAATTTATAAATGCCATTACTGATATTAAGATTAGAACCTTCAGAATGTTTTATAATACTACTTTCTATTATGTTTCTATTGATAAATGAATTACAAGAAATAATAAAGGAAGCAGTAATCCAATTAATACAATGATTGAAATTTTTCATGTGAACAGATAGAGCATTGGATTCTTGTTCTGTTTTAACACTATATTTATGTTGTTTAATTTTAGTTGATAGTTCTTTGCCCGTTTGTCCAATGTAATACTTTTCACAATCTCTGTTGGAGATTTTGTATATGCAGCCATCATAATCAGTGGGAGAATTCTTAATTATTAATTTATTAAAAGTACATGGGTTTTTAAAAGCTACTTTAATATTCCATGTTTTAAGTAGATGAGGAACTTGAAAAAGATTGGTACTGTAAGGTCATACTAAAAGGTTCTTAATGTCAAAAGGGGGAGGGGGTTGATTCCTATAAAAAAGAAATCGCCATAGAGAGAGCGTTATCTAAAAATGTTCTAGGGTACTTTAATCCTAAACGTTAACAATAGACTCAAATTCTTCATCAATGAATTCTGGGCTGCATATACACAAGGCAATCTAAAAAGGGCAATTTATTATCATCTTCTAATTCTATAGTAAAATTAATCGAGAGAACCAAATTATTAAGAGACTGTAGAAAAGCATGAAGGTCTTCAGTACATGGCCACATGCAAAGAACATCATCTACATACTGTATATATACATATATTCCTTTTTAACAAAGTTTTAATTTTTTTATATATTGCCCTTATCAGATTGCTTTACCCATAGAGAAGGTAATGGTTTTAAATCTAGTATTTATAGCAAACCGACAAATGTGTTTTTTATATATTCATTATTAATCTGCACACCAAGATAAAGTAAAAAAAAATCTGTATTTTTTCCATGTTCTTACGTGCCTTGCGTATATGCATCCCAGATTTCATTGATGAAGAATTTGAGTCTATTGTTAACCTAGGTTTAGGATTAAAGTACCCTAGAAAATTTGTAGATAACGTTCTCTCTATGGCGATTTTTTTTTATAGGAATCAACCCCCTTCCCCTTTTGACATTAAGAACCTTTTAATATGACCTTACAGTAACAATCTTTCTCAAGATCCTCATCTACTTAAAACATGGAATATTAAAGTAGCTCTTAATAACCCATGTACTTTTAATAAATTAATAATTAAGAATTCTCCCGCTGATTCTGATGGCTGCATATACAAAATCCCCTGCAGAGATTGTGAAAAATATTACATTGGACAAACGGGCAAAGAACTATCAACTAAAATTAAACAACATAAATATAGTGTTAAAACAGAACAAGAATCCAATGCTCTATTTGTTCACATGAAAAATTTCAATCATTGTATTAATTGGATTACTGCTTCCTCTATTATTTCTTGTAATTCATTTATCAAAAGAAACATAATAGAAAATAGTATTATAAAACATTCTGAAGGTTCTAATCTTAATATCAAAAATGGCATTTATAAATTAGATAAATTTATCATCAACAAAATTTGTAATCAGGTTGTAAGTGACCAAAATTAATTTGGTGAATTGTGCTGTTCTTTAAGATTTCTTTTTCATTGGTGACTTTTTGTACTTTTGTACTTTCATTTTAGGTAATTGCCCCTTGGGGCTACAGGGAGAAGGATGCCTAGTCCCTCTCCCCGTCCCTTTCTTCTCGCCTCTTACGATCCAAGTGGGAAAACTTGGTGGCAGTATTCTTTTCCCCCACCACAGGGAATTCCCCCAATCAGAAAGAGAATACTCAGAGAAATGGTACAGGACAGCAACAAGGGGTTGGGGGACAGCATAACGGAGGGACAGTCGTAGTATAAAAGTGTCATCATTTCTCTATGAACAGAATTTCTTCTATCATAGACAAAATGATGTGTGGCTCTGGTCCGTAGGGGCGCCCCATATAGACCCTAAAGTATCGACTGCATGCTACTTTGCCACAATAACAAGCAGCCAATACCCCAGACGGGGAGGCAAAGAGGAGAGCAGATGTGAAATGGGGTAGGAGTATGACAGAAAATTTTGAAAGTAATAAAAAGATGTTTTGGAAAGAAATTAAGAGAGGAAGAGGAGGCGAATCAAGTAGGGAAGAAAAGGTAAAAGGTACAGATGGAGAGTTGATAATGGAAGAGACGGCAGTGAGGGGAAG
>NC_134781.1:46382878-46395378 GCF_046742065.1 Oratosquilla oratoria | reverse complement strand
CTGTAAACTTTAACACTCAATCACTTCATACTGGGGTCGATTTTTTTTCGATTTCAATATCTGGAAGAAAAGAGAAGATCATCAAACATTGTTTTACAGGGACAATAAATAATAATGGATTACAATGATAAAGTCGCGACAGGAGACCTTTCGGTCTATGGCGATGTCGGAAGCATAAATGGATAAATAAATAAATAAAATAAATGGAATTATAACCTTTAAAGAGGTTATAAGATGAAAAGACCGTGGTAGAACAGAGGGACAATAAATCTACAAATGAGCCAGCATTCCTTTGTGATTGAAAGACCAGTGCTTCATCTAAACAATATTGTATGATTCAGGGTTTTCCCAAAATGGTGAGAAGATATTAGTCTTTGAAACTATTGTTGGGAAAAAAAATCAAGTATGAAAATAAAATCAATATGAGATTTTGTAAGTAGAGCGTGTTGGCAAATTATTGCATCTATTTCACTGGTCAAAGATAAAACTATACTATTTTTGTTAATATTTTTTTCTTTTAGAAGTTTCTTTTATTTTACCCAAGTTATATTAGGCGTAATTGAATAGTAAGACGGTAGGCACCTTAATCTTGTTTCTTTAATCAGTTTTTCATGTCAGTGAATCAGCTGAAAGCTTTTGGTGATAGAACAAACCCGAAGCCATTCGTTCTACCAATGCTGCATAGAAATAACGATGTGACACAAACGCTTTCGTCATCTTTTACCTAAAACTTTAATATATCTTGGTCTTGGCTACATAAAGGTAAACAATAACTCGCAAACAAAACAATGGATTCCCATTTCAGAAGAATTGTATCTGAGTATTAAGCCACCTTGGTGTTGTATCGTTCCCAATGGGGACAGACTGACGGTCCTGTAGTGGATCTTCGAGGTTGAATATTTTCATATGTCAGCGTGTGTTCTTTTAGTACAGAAAAAACTTTTCTCGGGAGAGGATTTACAAACATTAAACTGTACTATTCTTAAGAATGAAACAAACAAACAGGCACACACACACACACACACACACACACACACACACACACACACACACACACACACACACACACACTTCCTCCCACCTAACACCACACCCACCCGCCATGCAACTCGGCATTCAAACAAAATCAAGCCCATCAGAGCGCCGAGGACTGACCGATACAAGAACAGTGCCATTCCATCCATTGTCCCCACAATAAACTCATTATAAATTTTAGACTAAACATATCACTCTAATAATTACTATATTACTCATAAAAGTGCCCAATTGTATTATTGTCAGTGTATCACTGCTATCTCAATAAACCTATTATTATTATTATCATTATTATTATTATATATACTCACATGTACACACACGTGCGCTTCAGTGGTATGGGCCCCACACAGAGTGAAAAATATAAGAAAGATTGAGAGGATATACAGGATAGCAACCAAAATGGTTCCCAGCCTGGCAGATAAACCATACACGGAAAGACTAAAAGCATTGGATCTGCCAATATTGAAAGATCAAAGAGAGAGAGTTGATGTGATTACAGTGTTCAGGTCGTGAAAGGGATAGACCACATTGACTGATGAGATCTCTTGATTAGGGATGGAAGAGCTTCAAGAGGTGATGAGAATCAACTGGAAAAAGACAAAAAGTCTAAAGCCTGTAAAGAAATACAGCTTTCCATACAGATGCATGAACACTTGGAATAGACACACGCGCGCACACACACACACACACACACACACACACACACACACACACACACACACACACACACACACACACACACACACACATTCACATACACACACACACACATATGCACATACATTCACACACACATGCACACAGACATATACATACACACACAAAGGATTATAAAGGAGGAACATGCCGAAAGGAGACCTTTTGGTCCATAACTAGGTCGGATGCGAAAAAAGTAATAATGATAAATAAATAAATACATAAATAAATAAATAAGAATTATAATATAAATAATAATAAATAAAATAAATAAATGCATAGGTATAGTTAAATAATAAGCAAACAGGTAAATAGTAAATAATAATAAATTGACGGATAATAATAAATTAAAATCAAGCATATTATGATAAACAGGCAAATAATAACAAACAAATAAACAAATGATATAAAATAAATGACAGGAATTACAGAATCTTGCTTAGGTGTTTACCTAAACGAATCCTAAAGCTTCGAACTGAACTACATTGCATTGCCTCTGCAGGAAGTTTATTCCATTCATTAACTACATGGTTGGCGAAGTTGTTTCTACCCACTTCCAAATCGAATTTATTTCCTGACAGTTTGAGACCATTATTTACACACCCACCCACACACACGCACACACACACACACACACACACACACACACACACACACACACACACACACACACACACACACACACACACACACACACACACACACACACACACACACACACACACGCGCGCGCGCGCGCGCATGCACGCACGCACGTACACACGCACAAGCACACACATACACACGCACGCTACACGCATACACATACACGCATGCACAAAAGCATACGCATACACACACACGCACGCACAAAGGCATACGCATGCACACACACACACACACACACACACAAACATATTTAAATCGTTTATGTAAATTGCTGATAGACAATCTTTAACAGTTAACTGGTAATCACGCACGCACATACGTCGCGCATATATCTAATATTTTACTCCTTTTAAGAGAGTTTACTATCGACACAAAAGAAAACGATAGAAAAGAAGCAACAGGTTAGTTCGATCTGGCCTTCATGTCCTCATTAAGACGCATTTGGAAAAAAAAAAAATGTTGAGGAGACCTTGAGAAAAGTATGAGAACTGATGGGAAGAAATGAGTCACTTCGAAATTAAGGTGTCCAAACTGGGAGAAAATATTATTCTATGAGAAATATATAGAGAGGAGGAGCAGTTGAAAACGAACAGCGTGCCAATATCTGAGAAGAGTGCCAAGACAGTCTCGGAAACGACCTCTGTCCGAAGAAGACAGGACACATAAATAAGGGCAGGTAAATGTTACGCCGTTTCTGGAAATACCTTTAGAAACTGACTTTACAATGTAAGACGAATGCGTGTGGCATCTGAAGGAAAGAAACCTGGCAATACTGAAACACAAAACCAGATTGTGAATGTAAGGTGATGCACTGAACTGAGCGCGTCTGGAGACAAGAGACAAGGGAAAGGGTTACGAATTGAGGTTGTACGCATTTGTCTGGCATCAGTCAAAAGAAAATCTTTGAAGATGTTACCATAGCGACAGCCTAGAGGACTTCGGAACGCGGAAGAAGTCCATCCTGCCTCAGCACCCGGAACCGATGAACGCCGCCTGCTGACAATCATAAGGAGCGCTACAGAAACATCATTGTAGTAAGTCCATTAAATAAATTCACATAAGGACTCCAGATTAGCATGATTATCTTGGTGTTTCCACCGGACTGGTCCTCTGCGGCAAATTTATTTTTATCTATTCAGCCCTTCTTGTCGCTTATAAAAGATGCCATGGGACGAAGATAAAGAAAGAGATAGATACACACACACACACACACACACACACACACACACACACACACACACACACACACACACACACACACACACACACACACACACACACACACACACACACACACACACACACACACACACACACACACACACACATATGTATGTATGACTGTATGTATACTCGTACATATATACTGCATATATATATATATATATATATATATATATATGCGAGTGTGTGTATGTGTGTGCGTGTGTGTGTGTATGTGTGCGTGTGTGTGTGTGTGTGCGTGTGTGCGTGCGCGCGCGCGTGTGTGTATGTACGTAAGAGAATACATATATGTATATGTATGCATGTGTGTATATATAAAGATATATATTTATATATATACATATATATATATATATATATATATATATATATATATATATATATATATATATATATATATATATATATTTCTACATGCAAATGTAAGAAGGCGTACTTTGGCAAAAGCCAAAGAGGTCTCCGAAAGAGAATAAGGAAACCAGGTGGATTTGAGAAACCATCGCCTCTCAAATGCGCTGGTGGGCCACGCAAAGATCATCCACCCAACTGGCAAAATGCAAAAGTATTGAGAAAAGACCTAGTAAGGAGACAGAGAAAGATAACTGAGGCCTTATCCATAGCTACCAAAGGCAACATAAACCAATACGCAGCTATTAGGAGCAACACAAAAGCGGGACCGACTTAGATCGGTGGAGAAATGTACGATGATCTTTTGTACGGCAGGTTCCACACATTCTACACTCACATCAGTTTTTCTCATCATTTTTACACCTTTACTAATTTTTAATACAAGATTTTGGGAAACGCATTTTATTTTATTCTAATTTATTTTTAGTAGGTTAATGAATTAATTATTTATTCATTTACAGGTCTCTGTCCACCCATTCACGTCCCCTGCCTAGTTGGTGGGATTGTGGTGTTGGGTCTGCTATGTATACCGTCAGCGTTATCCAGGAGTATCATTCCTCTGAAGAAGCTCTAAGCGAAAACGGTTAGGAATAAACTCGGCCCTAGACCCGTGTCTTACTCTTCCACCTTCCTCAAACTTGTCACAATGTCTCTCTCTCTCTCTCTCTATATATATATATATATAGTGGAACCCCGCCATTCGTCCGCCTCTCTACTCGTACAACTCGTTATTCGTCCAACTTGTTCATGTAAAATTCAACTCGTCATTCGTACGCTTGCCCCGCGATTCGGACTGGGTCACCTTGTTATTGGCCGCGCCACGCGGTCGCTTCAGCTGTCTCGTGCTAGCTTCCGTACGCTACGCATCATCCACGCAAGCTTCGTAAAACTTTGTGCTACTTTATTGCTATTTTTTTGTTATTTTTATTAAAAATAGTGCAGCCATGGGTCCAAAAAAGGTTAGTGATGGAACGGATTAATCCAATTTACATTATATCTTATGGGAAAAAATGATTCGCCATTCGAACAGCCTCCTGGAACGGATTGTGTACGAATAGCGAGGTTCCACTGTATATATATATATATATATATATATATATATATATATATATATATATATATATATTCATATATATGTATATATATTTATGTATATGTATATATATATACATATATATATATATATATATTCATATATATGTATATATATTTATGTATATGTATATATATATATATACATATATATATATGTATATATACATATATATAGGGGTGATTGTGCCAACGACACTATATGGGGCAGAGACTTGGATTTAAGCGAGAC
The DNA here is from genome assembly GCF_046742065.1 of Oratosquilla oratoria. NCBI lineage: Eukaryota > Metazoa > Arthropoda > Malacostraca > Stomatopoda > Squillidae > Oratosquilla > Oratosquilla oratoria. The sequence continues at coordinate 46,390,040 of NC_134781.1, read as the reverse complement.
CGAGAGGAATTTTTTTAATGTGTTTGAGATTAAATGTCTGAAAAATACAGTAGGGGTTACAAGGTTGGACAGAGTGAGAAACAAACAGGTGAGAAGAAGTGCGGGGATGAAAAAGTATTGGGATGTGTTGGACACATGGACAGAATGAGTCCAGGAGCATTAGCTCAAATATGGCTTCAAACCGGAACAAATTAGTAACAAGCTGAAATTGTCAGAAAATGCTCAGGAGACCTTCCCTAATAACATACTAAAAGTCCCTAAGAATCCTCACCGAGGGTTTTGAGAAATTCAAGATGGCGTCCATAATGGCCATCGATATCATATTTTGTTATATCTCAGGTTTCAATGAAGATAGAAACACAAATGAAGTACAAAAATATAAGTTTTCAGACCCAAGGAATTCATTTACGTCAGTGTATGTGATAAATTGAGCCTGTGTCATGTTTTTGAGTTACAAGTACATTCACAGACGTTGTAACAAGTAATTCTGAAACGCCACAATTCATTTTAGTGATACATGTAAAACCATGATTATCAATTGACGAAAGTATTAGCCTGATTCATATGTTGTATGTGATGTTAAATTTTGTTTGTTTTTTAGAGTTCAAGATGGATTCGTGCGTTATTTGCAACGAATTATGCACCAAGGATTATGTACAAGTAGGAACCAAGGGAAGGAGAACCTTAGTAGCAGCAAGCCTGGAGAGGAAGTATGGGCTTCATGAAATCTTGGAGATACAGAACCCACTGACATTTTACATCGCCTGCAGGAAGGCCTACACCCGGGAGTCCTCCATCAGGTCCGCGAAGAATAAAGTCAGAAGAACCTGTACTACAAGAGGAGGTTCAGCCACCCACCCTAAGATAAAAAACTCCATAGTTTGACATCACCACACACTGCTTGTTCTGCTCTGAAGTACTGCCAACTAGTAGCAGACTTACTACAAAACGGAAGAAGATGACCAGTGATGTGGAGACAATGCCCTTCAAACAGAACATCTTAGACAGGGCAAAAGAGAGGAAAGATGAATGGGGAGAAATGGTTGCCAAAAGAATGATTGAGGCATCCTCTGACTTGGTTGCTGCTGAAGCCAAATATCACCGTAACTGCCCAAGATTTTCACAGCAAATCTGAAACACAGAAATCAGTTGGCAAGCCACCCGATATTCTGAAGCAATCTGCCTTCAATGAACTTTGTGCCTATCTGGATGAAAATGATGAATGTCAGTATGCTGTGTCTGACCTCATGGAGATGATGGAGACATTCTTGCATGGTGAGGAGGGCTACTCCATGAAGTAGTTGAAACAGAAGCTGAAGGAAAGATATCAAGATGACATAATCATTACAAGCCTCCCTGGAAAGTCGAGCATTGTTAGCTTCAGAGATTCAGCTCACCGCATTCTTCGAGAAAAGTGGATGGCAGACAGAGCAGCAGACAAAGCAGAGGAGAGTGAAAACATAATTGAAATGGCTGCGTCAATTACACAACGTAACATTTTTTTCAAAAGTTTTGTTTATTGTATTTTTTTTAGAGTTTATTAATCCATTTTTCCTGCTGATTTCAAATATGCAATTATTTTTTCTGTATCATCGACCGTTATAGAAATACATATAATTTCAATGTTACCATGTATATTTTGGAATTGTTATGTGGTCTGCTACTAAATGTTGATCTAATTTTCTCTTTCAGATCAATGACTGAACTATTTACCTGTTAAGATGGCTACTAGAGGATGTGAAAATTCTCCTGATACATTTTGCTATGTGTGTGGTTATTATATTGGGAAAAAACAAGTACTACATAAGATCGTGAGAGGTGCTAAAGTGTGGATAGCGTACAGACTCTATTTCGGAATGCCCATGGGTGACCAGGACAAGCCATGGGCACCTCATGTGATATGTGGAAGCTGCCGATCTACTCTAGAAGGATGGCTGAGAGGTACAGGAAGGGCAATGCCTTTTGCCATTCCTAGAATATGGAGAGAGCCGAAGAACCATCACGACGACTGCTACTTTTGTATGATTGATGTGACGAAGTACAGGAAAGTGAAAGGAAGACAAGCTCTGCAGTATCCAGACATACCATCATCTAGAGCACCTGTCCCACATGATGATAGCTTACCAGTACCACAACCACCAGAAAATACAAGTTTATTTCTATCATACTCTCTTTACTTTTAATTAACTTTAATATTAAGTGCTTGATATACATTCACTTTCCTAAAGATATATGGAATACTAATGCTATTCGTCTTTGTTAAAGTTGCTATATTTAGTTATTTCTTTCTTTCCAGATGGAAGATGCAATGGAAATTTCATCTGAAGTGTCAGCAGGTAGCAGCAGCCATGAAATGGGAGACGAAGATGTTGCACCAAGAACGACTTCAGAGCCTCACTTTCCAAGTCAGAGTGAGCTAGATGACTTAATCAGAGACTTAGGTCTTACTAAGTCAGGAGTTGAGCTTCTTACATCAAGGATGAAAGAATGGAATCTACTAGGAGAAGACTGCAGGACATCTGTGTACCGGAAACGACATGAAGAATTTAAAATTTACTATGACTTTAGTGATGATATGTGTTATTGTAAGAATGTTACTGGTTTGTTTACAGCCCTTGGACTCGAACATGATCCTGCAGAATGGCGACTGTTCATAGATAGCTCAACACGAAGTCTCAAAGCAGTATTGCTCCACAATGGAAATAAAGACCCATCTTTGCCTCTTGCACACTCAGTACAGAAGAAAGAAAACTATCATAATATCAAACAGCTTCTTGAAAAAATCAATTATGCTGAATTCAAATGGGATGTTTGTGGTGATTTCAAGATGCTAGCCTTTTTGCTTGGCTTACAAGGGGGATACACAAAGTATTCCTGTTTTCTTTGTTTATGGGACAGCAGGGCTGATGATGATCATTATAATAAAGTTCATTGGCCCCCAAGAGTTGAACTGCAGCCAGGAATGTTAAATGTTCTCAGACAGCCTCTAGTAGATTCGAAAAAAGTTTTATTACCCCCACTTCATATCAAGCTAGGGTTAATTAAACAGTTTGTGAAGGCTTTGGATTTTGGAGGCGAAACTTTCCAAGAAATTTGTCTCATGTTTCCCAAGCTATCTGAGGCTAAGCTCAAGGGTGGTATATTTGTTGGACCCCAGGTAAACAAAATGTTGAAGTCGGAGAAACTGGAAAGAGCGATGACGAAAGTTGAAAGAGAAGCTTGGTGTTCATTTCGTGATGTAGTTCGTGGATTCCTAGGAAATCACAAGGACCCTAATTATAAACAAATAGTGGCAAAGCTTATTGAGAACTTCAGGAAACTTGGTTGTCGTATGTCCTTGAAGATACATTTCTTGCATTCTCGCCTAGATTTCTTCCCCGAAAACCTGGGGGCTGTCAGTGAGGAGCATGGCGAGAGATTTCATCAGGATATCTCAACTATGGAAAGAAGATATCAAGGACGATGGAATACTGCAATGATGGGAGATTACATATGGTCACTAGTCAGAAAAGACGAAAGCATGCATTCTAGAAAATCTCGATCGTCAAAGCACTTCTAATCATGAGAAGAGTCATCAAAACACTTGCAGTGCAAAGTTGTGTTGTTTATTTTGTTCTTACTAATATTGTAGCTCTTAAATACACTTCATATTATGAAAAAAATACTAGATGTTGTATAATTATCCTTAGAATGCTAAAGTAGATTGAATCAATTAACTACTGTAGAGAAAGGTTGCGTATATAACAATAAAATATAAAATCAAGAATAAATAAAGAAATATCGATGTTACGTCAAAACTAATGTGATATTTGGATTCAGTGACACGAAATACATATATAAACATGAAAAAATACAAATAAACAAAACATGTGTTACATTGTGTTATTCGTGATGGCATTCGATTGTCTGTATTTGACCTCAGTAAATATCCCCGTTTGGAAGGTACTGAAAATGAGTTGTCTACGATTCCTGGGTCTCTTAACCTCTTTCTGCACAAACTGTTGGACCCAAAGGGCAAAACACAGGTGTACTGAACAGGCAATATACTGCCATAGCCCATTCTGTTATTTCTGCTGCAGTGCATCGGCAAGGGAAGCGCAAGGCATTCAACTTGGTTCACAACAAGAAGGAGTATGATCAGCTCAAGACATTCTCTAATACTGGAAACACTCACCAACAAGTGCAAGAAGCAGGTGAAAGCTTCCTCCTGAAGTTGCACGGTGCACCTCATGGTGTGTCACTGGATGAGTTCCGCTACACTGCCTACAAATAGGCAATCAGCAGAACATCTCTGTCCTCATCCTTCCAACTTGCAAGTTTGCCTCCGACAAATGCTGCAGCCAAACAGTATTCCTTCAGAACTTATCACACTGTTCAGGAATGGATGGGCAGGCCCTTGCAGCCAACAGCTTGTGGATGGAAGCTGGAGGACATCCTAATTCCAGTTAAAACTGACAACCCCATTGCCCCCGACTGTCTGCTCAACATGATCTCATGTGGCTACAAAGCAGATAGCTGTGGATCATTATGTGGCTGCAGGAAGATGGGGGTACACTGCTCTGCAATGTGTACAAAGTACAGCGGTCAAACCTGCAACAATGCAGCACAAATGCCATCCTTCATTGATGATGATGAAGAGACTGAAGCACCAAGACCAGTTTCTCCTGAAACTGATGACGAAGATGATGCCTAAGACCATCGTCAAAATTTATTTGATTTATTGATTTATTGATTGATTAAAATTCTATAATTAGGACTACAGCTAAGCATTTTTGTTTGTAATTAAGGTAATGGTTAAGTGTTGTTTCTTGCTACTGGCATGACTTTTATTGTATAATGTGTGCATGTTCAGGTTCATAAAACATGTATTTTGTTTTCATTTTGCTAATTATTCCATTCAAAATTCAGATAATCCAAAAACTAGTTAAAAGAATTTAACTCCTTGCCCCCCCCCCAAAAAAAAAAAAACATATATATTGACTTATTGTTTGACTTTCTTGATGTTTGGGGCTTGAAATATGACAAAATCTAAATTTGACTGCCCTTTTGGACGCCATCTTGAATTTCTCAAAACCATCGCAAGGGGTTCTTGGGGACTTTTAGTATGTTATCTGGAAAGGCCTTCTGAGCACTTCCTGAAAATTTCAGCTTGTTACTAATTTGTTCCGGTTGAAAAGCTAATACTCCTGGACTATAAGAAATATTAGTAAAAGAGCTGTGAAAGGCAGAGATGGATAGAGTGAACTTGACGGGACGACCGAGGATGAGATGGATAGATGGGGTGAAAGGGGCGTTGAGCAAGACGGGAACGTCTGTTGAGCAAGGAAGAGAGAAGACAGGAGACAAGGTGAGTTGAGAATGGCTGTGTATAGATGATGGTGCGATGCAAGGGAGGCGGAAGGGGATGGGGGGGGGGATAGGGAGTGGTTAAGTGTGAACGAAATTTTGGCACAACCCAAAGGGATTTCTCTCCGTTTTCTCTTTTTCTGCAAGAGGAGATGGAGAAGGAGGGTCGCCGATTGAATGAAGCGGCCTTCCTGTGGATGTATTGTGTCTTGGTACATTGCTTCTGACCAAGGGCAGTGGGCGGGATACAGGGATGACCCGTCATCCACGAGGAGCTAAGATGAGAGGAAGGGAAGGGTGGTGGATGGGAAGTGGAATGGGTGAAAATGGCTACGTGCATTTTAAGTTGGCTACCTCCCTCATAAGGGGGAAAAACCCTTGATATATAGATACATTATTATTACTATCATTATTATCACTATTATCATTATTATCATTATCACCATTATTAATATATTATCCTTTATTCATAATTATTTTAGTTTCAATTTATCCCAATGTGATAGCTACAGTTGTTGGATAACTATGGAGCGAAAATCATCTCCCATTGATTCAACTTTACGCTTATCGATCGGTGTCGAGTCCCCTCCCCCCCCCCAACTTCCTAACACGCTTGAACAGCATAAGCTGACTATTTCCCAGTTTCCTGGCTTCGATCGAGTTGCGTTTGGTAGTGCGACCCCACACTGGACAGACAGCTTTTACAATAACAAGCATGTATGTACAGCCCCGAACAAAACTTTTGACCCACGCTATAGTTCTCACAAAGTCAACATGATTTCTTTTTTTTGTCGAGTACGTGATACATTTTCCTAAGTAGTATATGGCTTACATTTAGGTATTTTTCTTGAATGTATAAAAAAATCATTCAAAATATTTGTATTTTTTCATGAAAAACTCTTGGTGGGTCAAAACTTTTCCGCGTGACTGTACCCATGGAAGTAGCCGAGGATGGGGCGTCAGAATCAACCATCTCTCTTGAATGATCCTGGTGTTCTGTATCAATATATTTTAGCTGAATCACACTTGTGTCACGAAGATTGGTCTGATTTAGTGAAAATGGGGTCCACTGGCGATAATTTGATAATTAGGATAGAAAATAATTCGAATAATAATGAATCATATAAGACAAAAACTAAGTAGGTCTCTGTAATTTGTGTTCATTCTAAATTACTTATATATATATATATATATATATATATATATATATATATATGTATATATATAAATATACATATAAATACATGTACATATATATATATATATATATATATATATATATATATATATACATATGTACAGATATATTCATATACATATATATGTATATATATGTATCCAAATGTACACTCATATGTATACTCTAAATACATATATATGACTGTTAATATATTTTATCAGCTTCGCACCAGAGAAACATTCCTCTGAAGAAGCTTAGGGCGAAACCGGTCAGGGATAAACTCAGGAATTAGATAATTAGACCCGAGTCTTTTTCCACCTACATACAAATATACATATATACATTTATACATACATACATACATACACACACACACACTATATATATATATATATATATATATATATATATATGTATATATATATATATGCATATATATGCATACACACACACACACGCGCGCGCACACATACATACAATATACATATTGTATATCATATATACATATTTACATATATACATTGCCCTCTTCTGAATGAAGGTGCCTGGTGTCAACCCATGAAGAAATATGTAAGAACGATCCACGCATTGTACGGTTTACGAAAACAACAATTTCATGTTTAAAATGATTACTTC
>NC_134781.1:46347878-46377878 GCF_046742065.1 Oratosquilla oratoria | reverse complement strand
TCTAGTGGTTCCAGCAATTTCTTCTGCTCCTTTCGAAACAGACTCTATGATATTGTTCAGTCTTACATTGGGGTCTACATCTACATCTTCGAGTATACTTAGAACATCAAATCGATTCTGTAATTCTAACTGATATGCTTCCCTAATTTCAAGTGTCTTTAATCTTCCTGTGTCATATGTTCTTTTATTGTTCCTTGGAGATTTTTCAAGTTTTAACTTAACTCTCAGCTTACCCACTACTAAATGAAGATATGCCCAGCATGGTTCTCTACAGCTCCTAACATCTCCGAGAGCCCGTCTATGTTTCCTTTTAATCAGTATGTGATCTATTTGGTTGATAGTACTACTATCGGGAGATATCCAGGTATGTTTGTTAACATTTGTATGAGGGTATACCGTTCCCTCAATTATGAGATCACTGCGGAGGCCAAATGAGGCAAGTTTTAAACCATTATCATTACGTTCTTCGTATAGACTTTCTTATTGCAGGGCCAAAGCTGTTCACTTCCATGCCAATTTTGGCACACACACACACACACACACACACACACACACACACACACACACACACACACACACACACACACACACACACACACACACACACACACACACACACATACACACACACACACACACACACACACACACACACACATATATATATATATATATATATATGTATATATATATATATATATATATATATGTGTGTGTGTGTATATATATATATATACATATATATATATACTTTATATATATATATATATATATATATATATATATATATAGATATATACACTGAATGGTTCCCAGTGATCAATTAATATATTTTTCAACCACATATCACTTTTCATTCCATACCATCGCAAACGAGACTGAGAGTCGCTCGAAGGAGGCATCCATTGGAAATTGAAACGTGGACGAGCGGAAGATAGGGTTGCCAACCGTCCTTTATTTCAAAGGACAGTCCTTTATTCAGCTCTATTTGTCCTTGTCCTTTATTGACATTTGAAATTACAGTTTGTCCTCTATTTTGAAATCGTTTTGACTGGTAGTTCAATTTCCTGCTCTCAAGACGTGATTGCAAAAGTGTTTATTTCTTGTAAGGGTGCAGACTCTGTCAACTCTAGTCCGCACAATACCAGAAGCACAGAGCAGCAGACAGCAGACCGCATACCGCATAGCCTCATTTTATGTATAACTCAATTCTCCATTAAAAAAATGCGTTCATTTAGGAAAAACCAGAAAATCATAAACGATGTTCCTAAATCTGAGAATCACCACAAAAAATAAATAAATAAATAAATAAAATAAATAAATAGAGGAAGGAAGGAGGTGCTATTGGACGTTTGGAAAGGCAATACCTCCGTCTATCAATTGAACTCACGAAGATCCAAAACAAATATGGCGCATTATACAAGGTAGTGATGAAGCCCTTCACAAAATCGAGCCGTAATTTGTTATAAATACCAGAAGAACAGTGAAATTTATGCGAGAAAACTTGTAATAGTAGTGCCAATATTTCATGTTATCATCAGATATTTGGAAAAACAGAATAGATTTCGATGAAAATTCAACATTCGGCTAATTATCAAACCTAAGTTTCTTAGGCCATTCATTCCCAAAGTTTCAGAAATTTGTAGAGGTAGTAGAATATTTGAAGTTAGAAGGAAAGCTTAAATTAAAGATGGATGAACTTTTTGATGAAGTAGTATTAATTCAAAGAAACTTGGACATTATCAAAAGCTCTGAACTCTCCATAAACTCAAAAACAAAAAGCAGATAGTGGTATTTTATTTTGAAATCTATGGACTTTAAATGTATCAATTTTTTCAAAATAGTTTCTTTTGTACTATCAATTCAGACCATCATCTTATTATGAGAAAGTTTTTAGTTCAATGTCATCTAAATGGAGAGATGAAAGGAACTGATGCTCTGTTGAATTAAGAATGAACTCATATGTTTTAACATAAAAGACAGTTGCTTGGAATTCGCTAAAAACATCAAAGATGATACAAATTTTCTGAAGGCAGCAAAAAGCTAAGGCAAATATAGTTTTAAATATTAAAATTCTTTGATCAAGGTAAAATAAATGTCTTCTCATTCTTGGTTTTTGTATTTTCATCTGCATTTTATATTGGCATCTATTATGATCTATAGCCACTTAGATAAATATCAATAAAGTTTTTGTGTCCTTTATTGTAGCTTAACAGAGTTGGCAACCCTAGCGGAGGATTCGAACCCGTAACAAAGTTACATTGACGTAAACCAATACGCTATCAAGATAGCTATCTTGATAGCGTATTGGTTTACGTCAATGTAACTTTGTTACAGGTTAGCTGGGTTCGAATCCTCGGCTCGTCCACGTTTCAATTTCCAACGGATGCCTCCTTCGAGCGACTCTCAGTCTCGTTTGCGATGTTATGGAATTAAAAGTGATATGTGGTTGAAAAAGATATATATATATATATATATATATATATATATATATATATATATATATATTTAGAGTATACATGGGCAGGAGGTTCTCTCTTATGCAAGTTTCGTTGAATGTGATGGATTGTTTAGTATTAATCAATTTCTTTAAGGTATTTTCTCTATGCCTTAGAAAGGTCTTATTCTCTTTTGGAAGAGTAGAGATGACTCTACCGTAGTCAGTCATCGTTGCCAGATCCGGATTTCGGCTCCCTCGAGCCTTCTTCAGTGGCGATGGTGATCGTCTTCTCGTAGGTGTGTTCTTGCTCTATCGTGGTAGGAGAAACAATGGCTCAGTGCAGAGTTGTCCTGGCTGATATACCGGCTCAGTGGGGATCCTGGCGTTCGTCCTCACTCCTGATTGGCTGAGACCGGTACTCGCGGCTTCTGATTGGTCGTCGGCCGTGCGCCTCATGCCAACTACGACCCGCAAATCGCTGGCTTCTGAATTGTCTGCTGCCGTGCGTCTCACGCTAGGTAAGACTCGCAGGTCGTTGGCTTGAATATTGAGATTAGGGGACAACTCTTTGATGTACAATGCCTCTAATAAAGGGAGGCGTCTTACATCATTGCACGTGTCCAAGATCTCTGTGCCGTTTTCTAGGATTTCCCGCGTAAGGGTGACATTGTGGATTTGTTTCAGGTGGTTTTTCGGTGCTCCAGAAGAAAGGTGGTACGAAAGTCTTCGAGATAACTTCATGGAAGTCATGCCAATGTAGGAAGATGGGAGGGTTTCACAGTCCCCTCTATTGCAATTAAACCTATAAATGACATGAGATTTTTGAAGTGTCTCATGTCATATGTATATATATATATATATATATGTGTGTGTGTGTGTGTGTGTGTGTGTGTGTGTGCATATATATATATATATATATATATATATATGTGTGTGTGTATATATAAATATATATATATACATACTGCATATATATAAATACATATATTTATATGTATATATATATATACTGTATATATATATACTGTATATATATATATATACTGTATATATATATATATATATATATACACACACACACTACTCCAATGATTTTACGGACAAGATGCAGGGATGACCCGTCATCCAGGAGGTGAGCGCCTCGTCATAATGCCTAGACAAAAAACAATGGCCTTCCGTACAGGGGGGTATAATTCTGTCACGACATTATACCGGGTACCAGCCATTAGCATGGCGTCACTGCCTCCCAACATACACCACACACTGACTCTGTGCCCTCGTGGTTGCCGTGGTGAGAAGAAGTGTTGTGATTTGTTCTTTTATTTGCCCCATCTTTTGTCTAGATTTCCCTTGGTTTCTGGGGTATACCTTGGTGACTATGGGTAAAAAGAAGTCATTAATGGCTGTGACTATAGTTTAGATCATAGACTTCACAAAGTTGTATTCCAGACAAGAGAAATAGTGGCCAATGTTGGTGTAAGTGAGCGATCTGTGAGAAAATGGGTGAAGCGTTTCAAGACCAATGGTGGTGTCGAGTTACCATCTGCTATACCTCGGCCTGGCCTCTCGAAGAAAACATCTGTACGTACTTTGTGCTCAAAAAGCAGCTAGAGAGTACACCTATCATAACTGCTAAGAGAATTGAAAGGAAAAACCCATATCTGCTTTCTGAGGTGTCCATAAGAACAGTCAACAGGCAAGTGGCCGAGCTGGGCTCCAATAGCCACCAGCAGGATAAAAAAACCATCCTTACCAAGTGGTAGAAGAAACGTAGGCTGGATTTTGTACTTAAATATCGTAATTTGACTCCTCAACAGTGGTCTAAGGTACTTTAGAGTGACGAAACCACCTTCACCGTCACCTGTTACCGTGGTGGACATGTGTACCGGGCCAGAGGTAACGATCCACTAGACCCACGGTACACCTGTGGGACCACCAAACACCCAGACTCGCTCATGGTTTGGGGGTATTTCAATGCTCAGAGTGTTTGTAAACTCATAGTGCTTTCCTAAAAAAACAGTATATGAACCAATATAATTATCTGGAGGGGTTATGTGACAGTTTACCTGACGCGTTTGACAAGTGTGGGGCGCAACGTGTCACACCACCAGATCTGTAGTTGGGTGGCTTAAGGACTGTGATGTGAGCTTCTTTAATGACTGGCAGGGCAATTCCCCTGACCTGAACCCCATTGAAACCCTGTGGTCAATAGTGAAGCGAAAGTTGATGGTGCAGGATGTTAGTTCTATTCCACGGTCGGGCCTGTTGTACGTGAGGCATGAATAAATATACCTCCCCAGACCCACAGAAATTTGTGTGAGAGTCTTCCTAAACGACTGAGGAACGTGGTGAAGCGTAAGGGAGGCAGCATCAAGTATTAGAACCTCGGCAAGTAAGCAAATATATTTTCATGGCATGGGTTTGTGTTTTGGTGTGTGGGGGGCAGTCGGCATAATGCCGTGACGAGCACTATATACATATACATATATATATATATATATATATATATATATATATATATATGTGTGTGTGTGTGTGTGTGTGTACACATATGTAAATATATATTATACATACATATATATATATATATATATATATATATATACTCACACACATACACACACACGCACACACACACACACACACACACACACACACACACACACACACACACACACACACACACACACACACACACACATAATTAGGTCGGATGCGAAAAAGATTATAATAATATAAATAATGATAAATAAAATAAATAATTAGGTAAAATTAAACAATGAAAAAAGGTAAATAGTAAATAATGGTAAATGGACAGATAAATACTAATAAATGATAATCAAGGAAATGATAATAAACAGACAAATAATAACAAACAACATAAAACAAATGGCAGGCATTACGGCATTTCGCTTAGGAGTTTATCTAAGCGAATCTAAAACTTCGAACTGAACCTCATTGCACTGCTTCTGCAGGAAGTTTATTCCATTCATTAACTACACGGTTGGCGAAATTGTTTTTATCCACTTCCAAATTAAATCTATTTCCTGACAGTTTGAGAACGTTACTTCTTGTCTGATTCTCATTCAGTGTGAAAATTTTGTGACTTTTGATGTTGTCAATTCCCTTTAGAATCTTAAAGACCTGTATCAAGTTATCTCTGAGTCTATGCTTTTTTAGGGAAAATAGATCCATATGTTTTAGTCAACTTTCGTATGATTTATTTTTTATATTTGGAATTAGTTTTGTGGCTCACCGTTGTACTTTTTCCAATCTGTCAATGTCTTTAATGAAATTCGGTGACCGTACGAAACAGCATATTCCAAATATGGACGAACTAACGATTTATATAGTTTGTTAATGAGAGATGGACTGTTGAAGTCAAAAAATCGCGCAATCATTCCTAGAATCTTATTTGCTTTCTCAGAGGCTGAAATACACTGCTTAGATGGTTTGAAATCGTTACTGATAATTACGCCGAGATCCTTTTCACTATCCACTTTTGTTAACGAATTTCCAAATATCTTGTAATCGTACTTACTGTTATTACCTATGTGCATAACCTTGCATTTAATTGTGTTAAATTTCATTAGCCACTTTTCAGAGCATTGTTGTAATTTATCTAAATCTTCTTGAATATCTAATTGTTTTAAGTGATCATTTGCCATTCCGCAGTTTTGTATCATCAGGAAATTAGGGGACATTAGATTTCAGTCCGTGGTCTATATAATTTATATATACTATGAATAGAAGTGGCCCAAGAATGGAACCCTGAGGAACTCCACTCGTAACATTTGTTCATCTAGAAGTTTTGTCATACAGAATAAATCTCCGTTTTCGATTGTTTAACTAATTACTAGTCCAACTTAAAAGGCTACCACTTACTACATGTGAAGCTAATTTAGTAAGTAGTCTTTCGTGGGGCACGGTATCAAAAGCTTTTTGCAAAGTCTAGATATATTGAATCTGTATTCTTTTTTCATAATTCGAGGTGACTGTGTTATAGAATTTGAGTAAGTTAGTCACGCAGGAACGTTTCCGTCTGAAACCATGCTATCATTTATCAAAATTACTTTCTAAATGATGTTCGATAGCATCTCTGATGATAGTTTCCATAATTTTTCCTACGATTGAAGTCAAGCTTATGGGCCTGTAGTAATTTGGTTTATTTTTGTCACCTTTTTTGAATATGGGAGTAACGTTAGCCAGCTTCCATACTCTTGGGACATCTCCGGATATGATGGATTTCTTGAAAATAATTTCTAACGGAACAACAATCTCATTTTAATTTCCTTTAAGATTCTTGGATGCCAACCGTCAGGCCCTGGTGTTTTATTAACTTTGAGTTTGTCTACACACCTTTTAATTTTTTCTTTTGTTATATTTACCGTAGTAAGTTTAGGGCTCACTTTGAGGTGTTTTGTTTACGAATACTGAGATAAAATATTTGTTTACAATGTCACACATTCCTTCATTTGAATATTCAAGTTGATCGTCAGCAGATAACAGTGGGCCAATGTGATTCCTAATAAGCTTTTTATCTCTCATGTAATTATAGAATTCTTTGGGATTATATTTAATTTATCAGCCATATTCACTTCGTACGGTCGTTTTCGTTTTTATTGTCTTTTTTTTTAATATTTCTGTATTATTACATAACTTTGATAGTCATTAGATGCGCCCGAACACTTGTATTTTTTATAAGCCTGTCTCTTTTTAGCAATACTTTTTTTCAATTTCTTTATCAAGCCATTTAGCCATTTTGGGCAAGCCTGATTTGGGGGACGTCTGTCCTTAAACGGGATGTAAAACGAATCATCTTAGTAAGCGTATTTTGAAATATTTCCTACATATGATCTACAGGTCTTTCGCTTAATTTCGCCTCCCAATCTGTAAGCTGAAGCTCCTGACGTAATCTTATGAACTGAGATTTATTGAAATCGGGTATTTTAGATACACAAGTATCTATTCTAAAAAAAAAAAAAAAAAAAAAAAATCATCTAAGCTGTGATCACTATATGCAATAGTTTCACTAACTTCTGCATCGGTTATCATGCTTTCGAGGCTAGTGATCAATAGATCGAGTAAATTTCCATGTCTTGTGGGCTCTTTTACGTGCTGAACTAGGTAATTTTCACCGAGTAAATCTATCAAGTGACTAACTATATGGCCATTTTCAAGGGTCACCCAATGTTAGTAAAATTGGGTGTGCGTGTATATATATATATATATATATATATATATATATATATGTATATATATATATATACATATATATATATATACACATTTATATATATATATATATATATATATATATATATATATATATATATATTATACATATATCTATAACTATATGTGTATACATACACATAGATACAGTGGTCGACAAAAGTACTGTCCACCTGGGCTGAGGAAGACAGTACATTCTACCTCTACATTCAATAATCTCTCAATTTCTATCTTCCAAAGATATAATTTGCTGCTTCCCTATGGTCTGTCTGCGCTCGACCCTTTTAATACTTTTACCTTTCCGAATGGTTTCCTCTACTTTATCCATGTTTCTCTTTCTTTTCTTTGGTCTGTACTCTTTCTTGATAAGCTTATTTAATTCTACTGTCTCTATTTATTCTCTCCTGCTTTTAATCTATACAGTACTTATTTTGGTTAAGTAATTTGTAGCTTTGGAGTATTTGCTTTTTTCTATATTTTTGTATTTTTTATTTTCTCTGTCGATTCCCTAATCATATCACCAAATTCAGATTCATACCTTCGATGGTATCCTCGTTAATTCTTAAAGAGCTTCAAATCTGTTATTAATTTCTAATTGAAACTCCTTCTTGTTATCCTTAACCTTTGCAAGTCTTATTTACTTTTTCCAAAATGGTTGATTTCTCTCGGTTCTGAAATTGGATTTTGCTATGCAATCTACCATTCTATGGTCACTATCAATAATTACTTTATGACCGTAACAGTGTTAATGCTCTTGTTCGTATCTCATAATATGATGTCTATTTCGTTCTTTGCTATTCCACTTGGACTTTCCCAGGTCCATTTACGACCTACACGCTTTTGGAAGAGAGTGTTTATTATTCTCATGTTGTAGTTCTCTGCATCCCTGTCATTTCTCTCATCTACTCCAAACTCTCCAATGCAAGACATCTTCCATCTACTTCGCTATTTTAGGATTGAAGCCTATTACCAAGGTGTATTTAATTTTTTTCTATCTATTACTTGACTTAAATAATAATAGAAGGACACAATTTCATAGTCTAAACTCTGAAGTTAATGCATAAACCTGATTTTTTTTAGGTTTGAAGGATGTTAAGTAAATAGCTTTCCAAATAGTTGCGTTATTTTGCAGAACGAACTACAAGAAGTTATAAAAATAGATTCATTTAAAGCAAAAAATATTGAATGGAAATATAGACACCCCATGAGTCTAGTTCCAATTCTGTATATGACGATTAGGTAAATACAGTTATGCGAATGAAATTAGGTGAACACTCACCACACAACACACATATAGCGTCATTCATGTTTCATATTTTTGTGTAATGGTATTTCGTGTATTGCTTTGCTTCATTTTCTTTATTTCGGTATGTGTATCATGCATTGGAATTTTTGTATAATAATGTTTGCACTGTGATGGTTTGTCATTCTTTTGTAAGCGGTCCTTCGATCCCGATTCGAACCGCCACTTCAGCATAGGTAATCAGTTTAGAGTCTGACGATTTATTTTTCATTCGTAACCATCACTTCACATTGTTAATATCTCATCAACTGAGTACGTTATTTGGGTGAGTTCCTTTGTTTTACTTCGTAATGAAACATTTTGTATTGTCATAGTTCATTAACAGTATGTATTATGATCATTGTTCGTTGATTACTGTTTGTCAGTTGATTACATTGTTTAGAATCATGTCTGCTTTAGCAGGTTTCTGGTGTGTACTGCTACTTATATCATCCCCACATAAACTGTGTATCCTTCCCATAATTCCACCTTGTTACTCCAAATACACACACACACACACAAAACACACACACTCACACAAACCACACACACACACACACGTACGTGCACACAAACACACACGTCCTTATTTTTGCCATTGTTTCACATTTTATTGAATAACTAATTTATGGTCTCATTGTACTTCCCCATTTCCAGTAGTTTCCTGTTCTGGCACTGAAATTTATTCTCCGCATTTGGCCCCAGTCACATCAAAAGTGACAAAATTTTCACATTGAATGAGAATCAGACAAGAAACAATGGTCTCAAACTGTCCGGAAATAGATTCAATTTAGAAGTAGGTAGAAACAACTTTGCCAACCGTGTAGTTAATGAATGGAATAAACTTTCTGCACAGGTGGTGCAATGTAGTTCAGTTAGAAGCTTTAAGAATCATTTAGATAAACACCTAAGCAAGATGCTGTAATGATTATAATTTATTTTATATTATTTGTTTTTGTTTTGTTATCATTTGTCTGTCTGATTTTCATTTATTATTAGTTATATGTCAATTTATTATTATTTACTATTTACCTGTTTGTTTATTATTTAACTATACCTATGCATTTATTTATGTATTTTATTTGTTATTTACATTATTATATTTTTTATTTTTTATTTTATTATTATTATGATTTTTTTCGCATCCGACCTAGATATGGACCAAAAGGTCTCCTGTCGGCATGTTCCGCCTTTGTAATCCTTTGTAATTCGATCTAGATATTTTATTGCAACTTGCAATCTTTTTCATTTCACGATCTTTGTATCATTTGCAAACAAGCAAATGCACTCGTAGCTTCCCGTTCTCTGCATCATTTCATTTACATAAATCAAGAATATTGCGGGTGGCAGTATTGACCCTTGCGGGACTCCGCTGCTTACTTCTCTCCATCCTGACATCTTACCTTTACTAAAGTTCTCATGCGTCAGATATCAATGAGACAGTGACAGTGAGATCACATGCAAGCCCAGCCCGGAGGTTAATGGCAGGGTCAGCGAACTGATATGTACAGTGAGGTCAGCAACGCTGCCGTGAGTCTAGATTCGAGTCGTGTCGCGGTGGGAGATGGGGGGCTCCCAGTGAAATCACATACGAGGTGGACCTGGATAATAACGGGATCAGAGAGATTGATAACATGTATGATAACCTAACCGCTTAGATTTTGTGTGCCCAGCGTAAATCTATACTTCCCAAAGCGATAAAGGCGAATACTGATACTACCAAATGGATGACGGATAGGTTGTGAAATGAGACTGGAATAAAAAGAGGGTTTTATGTTAGGATGAATGAGGGAGAATAACACCTTAGATATGGGTATAAGGGTATGGCTAAACTAGTTAAGAAGAACATGCGCACAGCGAAACGTAACAACGAAATTAAAGTTGTCAGACTAGCGGGATCTAACCCAAAGGGTTTCTTTCATCTTACAGAACTTAAATCCGAAGAGGAAAAAAATGAGCGAGGCATTTCATAAATATTAATCACAGTATTTACAAAAGAAAGGATAGATATGGTACCTGTGTGCGACCCTATCTTTAGTGGGGATGAGAGTAGTTTAATTAGCATCAGCATTAGCAAGGAAGTAGTCATACAGATTCGAGTTCACAAAATCCCCGGGAACAGGCGATTTTTTAAGTGTTAAAAGAGTGTAAATTTGAAATCTGCGACCAGTTAACGGAAGTATCTAATAAGCCGGCAGACACTGGATTCGTGTCATTTTCTTTGGGGGCAGACAAACATTGTTCCCGTTTTTAAAAAGGGTGATAAAGTTTCTATGTACAACTACAGGCCGATAAGTGTGACGTTAGTTATAGGTATATGGCTTGAATCGGCAATAGCTAATATAATCAGGACTCACATCGAGAGACTACTTTATTCGTGGCTCACAGCATGGCTCCACCAAGAGTACTAAGTCATATGTAACCAATCTTTTATGACTTTACACTAATGTCTACAAGGCGGCAGATAACAGTGATAGTTACGATGTTATTTACCTTGACTTTAGCAAAGCGTCCGACAGAGTGCCCCACCAGAGGCTACTAAATGAAGTGAAAGCCTATGGCATAGTAGGGAAAGTTTTTGAATGGATTAGAGCATGGATTAATAACAGGAAACCAGAGGTCACCATTAACGGTGAAAAATCCAAACGGAAAAAAAGTTATTAGCGGAGTTCCCCAGGGTTCGGTTTTGGGTCCCTTGCTGTTCATTATATATATATATATATATATATATATATATATATATATATATATATATGTATATATATTATGTATATTATATATATATATACCCGGGTGCTCCAGAAAAAATGCCACAACTTGTTTCGGCTGTGAAAATCGTAATTTTTGTTTTACCAATATTTCCTTTTCAGGGCTTGTTAACTACTTAGTGGCAATTTTAACCGTGCTTTTCTTTTTCAGATCAGCTGTAAAATGTTCACTTTAAAGCAGAAGCAAAGAATTGTGCAATTCTGGTACGAGACATATTCGTACGTGGAGGTTCGTCGCAAATTCCAGAACGAATTTGGACTTCACCGTAGCGTCAAAACACTGAACAACAAGTCAATCTGGAGGATTGTTAAACACTTCGAAAAGGAGCAAACATTCCACAATTGCACTTAGGGTAGAAGTGGCGCAAAACCAATCCTCACGCCAGAGAAACGCCGGGAAACCAAGGACTCAGTTGTGAGAAGTCCCAAAAAGTCCTATCGCAGACGGGCACAAGAGCTAAGCCTTTCACCAACCACACTGCTGCGCTCCATGAGGAATGATCTGAAGCTCTTCCCCTACAGGATTTCCACTTATCATGTCTTGAAGGATGAGGACAAGACCAGGCGCATTGAAATAAGTGAGTGGTTGGACGAGAAGCTGGAG
Organism: Oratosquilla oratoria; assembly: GCF_046742065.1. NCBI lineage: Eukaryota > Metazoa > Arthropoda > Malacostraca > Stomatopoda > Squillidae > Oratosquilla > Oratosquilla oratoria. Next base: position 46,365,549 of record NC_134781.1, on the reverse strand, counting down.
CGCTCACCTGGGTGGTTGAACAACATCTGGTTCAGTGATGAGGCTCATTATCACCTCAATGGGACGGTAAACAATCACAATAACGTTTTCTGGGGCGAGGAGCCTCCTGAGGAGATGAGTGAGAAACATCTGAAGGGCGCCAAAGTGACTGCATGGATCGCATTCAACCCCAGACATGGTCTTCTCGGACCGTACTGGTTTCAGGACGGGCGTGGCAAGACAGTGATAGTCAACAGCGAGCGTTACTGTGAAATCATCAACAAGTTCAACACTGAACTTGGTCAAAGGTTCACTGTCCACCAGAAGAGCAGAATGTGGTTTCAGCAAGATGGAGCTAAGCCCCATACAGCTCACGATTCTCTCGCCTTGCTGAAGGAGCTTTTCGGATCCCGCGTGATCAGTTTCCGCACAACACACGAGTGGGCACCTCATAGCCCTGACCTCAATCCCTTGGACTTTTGGTTCTGGGGAGCGTCTAAGGGAGAGGTGTATACAAACAAGCCAACCACCCTTGACCAGTTAAAGCAGTGTCGAAGCTTATGCAGCCAATGTGACGGCGGAGACATGCCGCAAAGTCGCGGAGAATTTCTGCCTCCGGATCAAAGCATGTTTTAATCGACGTGGTGCTCACATCGAGCATGTGCACTTCAAGAAGTTTGCTTGAGTGCTGAACAAATTGCCATCATGTTAGCTTTTCAGAATGCTAAAGTTTGCTCTTGCATCTCTGTCCGTTCTTAAATAAACTGAGATCAAATTTGTGGCATTTTTTCTGGAGCACCCTATATGTATATATATATATATATATATATATATATATATTATATATATATATATATATATATATATATATATATATATAAACAAACTACTTGGATAATGAGATTCTTAGTGATGTTAGTAAGTTTGCGGACAACACTAAAATAGAACATTATATTAGATCAGGGGAAGATGCCGAAACATTGCAGGAAATCTTAAATTGTTTGGTTGGACTTCAATATCTGAGAGTGCAGTGTGTTAAGCGTAGGTTTACTCCCTCCCCCCCCTCTCTCTTAAAAAAAAATCATGTATAGCTTAGATAACATTTTTAGGGAAAACAGAATGTAAGGAGTACTTGGGTGTGCTAGTGAGTCCTGAACTTAAATCCAGGAAACAGTGCATTAGCGCCAGGAATAGAGCTAACAGGGTGTTAGGATCTATTGCTAAAACGGTTACAAACAAAAGTATATAGTTATCACACTCTATCTGGCGATAGTTAGACCCATCCATGACTATGCGGTACAGTTTTGGTCGCCGTCCTATAGAATGGATATAAATTCACTAGAATCAGTACATCGGCTCAGAAATTTACCTTACGTAGACAGGCTTAGGCACCTTTACTCACACTCTCTGGATAGACGTACAGTGCAGGATGATCTAATAGACGTATTCAAATGGGTCAAGAGCTTTAACAAAGGTAATGCAGACAAGGTCATCATATTAAGACGACAGAGAAGAACTTGAAGTAATGGGTTTAAATTGGACAAATTTAGATTCAAGAAGGAAATAGGCAAGAACTGGTTTACCAATAGAGAGGTTAACGAAAGGAATAGACTTAGTAACTATGTAGTGAACGCTGAAACTATTGGTTGTTTTAAGAGGCCGTTAGATAAATTTATGGATAGGAATGATAGGTGATAATGGACATAGAACTGCTTAGTGTAGGCCTTATGGTCTCTTACAGGCCCCCTTCACTCTTATATTTTTGCTTCAGTTTCCATATCAGTCATTTGCAGAGTCTCTCATCAAGGGATTTCTCCAAATCTAGATACACATAAACCACCCGCCTCTAATTTTCTTTTCTTTCTTTTTTGTAGTATATCAACCGTGCTTGAGTAAAAGGTTGACAGGTTCGATACACATGATTTTCCACTTCTGAAACCGAGTAGATTATCTGCCAAAACATTCATCTTTTCAATATATCAAATCCATCTTTTTTCCACATTTCTCTTGCACAACTTAGCTATCATGTTCGTCAGTGACACTGGTCTATAATTACTTTCTCTTTAATAGATTAACACTCCTAATTCCGAGGCACTGTCCTTTCTAATGAACACACAATTAGGTTGTATGACAGAATCTTTGCTGGGCTCTTTTATTTCTACAAATCACACGGATTAATCCACTCCTGCATCCAAGAACTCACTGCGTGTCTACGTAATTGTGCCACTGTCTCCTCTCCTTCGTGTGCCGCGATCATGGAGCGTCGCTTTTCGAACCACGTGAACCCGGGTTCGAGTCTAACGGGTTCGGTGATTGCCTCGGCAGTCCGAACACACAGGACAAGAGAAACGGTTTCGGAAACAGTCAAGCTCCTCATCTTGTCGTTCGCAGCCAACCCTCCGTCCCCTTGAGTCCATCCCACTTCCCTAACTTTTAACTTCTTCCCATTTTTTAACACTGTCTTTAAAAATCAACTTTGTTTCTCAGCAGTCATGCATTTAGGTGTCATCACAATTTAGTTTAACACTGTCTTAACCCATTCAACTCCGATGACAAGATGTCTTGTCATTTGGTCAAATAAAACAAAAAATCATAAAACACCAAAATGTTTGATCAAACACCAGAAAAATATGACGTCAGTCCTCGCTTCGCTGCGAGCGAAGCGAGGATTGACGTCATATTTTTCTGGTGTTTGATCAAACATTTTGGTGTTTTATGATTTTTTGTTTTATTTGACCAAATGACAAGACATCTTGTCATCGGAGTTGAATGGGTTAAAAATCTTCTACTTTCTTTCTCCGATGATATCTTCACATCTACACTAGTCATGCATTTACGTGTTCTCCATCACAGTGTAACACTTTCCAGACGCCACCATATTTTTTGCACGTACTATTCCGATACTGCTGTTCGCAATGTCAAAATAGTGTTTTTTTCATTAAACTCGTTCCTCCATTCTTGAGTATTACTTCCCGTGATTTCAGACTTTTGTTGGTCTGCGAAGGCCATTTTCCAGTACGTCCAAGTTCCTTTTCTTCGAAAGCGATTTCCATTTTTTCATGCTTCTTTATTCAGTGTTACGGATATTTTTTTTTTTCTGATCCCCTGTGCTTCATTCTTCCTCTTCCCATTGTGCTCGGCGCCGTCATAACGGTTAGTACCAGTTTACTGCAATGTCGCGCACCATCCCCTTTATGACCTATTACCACAACCACACCATTCTGAGTACCGCAATCACGTATATCATCACCATTCATTCACTAGGCCTATCACCACGGTAATCATCATATCACCAACACCACCACTGCCATCACAACCAACTCCATCATCTTACAAGTCTTCACAGAAATACAGCAATACCATCATTATAACTGTATCATTGTAATAATTATCATCACTGTTGCAAATACCATTACCATAATTAATTACACCAACATCACTACCACCACAAATACCACCCCATTGTTACAATCAACACCACTAAAATAGTTGTATTCACTAACACTATCGTCACACAAACATGAAAATCACAACCACGATAATTTCTACTATTATTATCCCGCTTCGTTTAGTGACAGTATCAAAATTAAGATCACCGTCGTCGGTGCCAAAACAATAAACCTACTCTTGATTTTTTTTTTTTCACAATCACTACTTATACGGATTTACATCGACAAACGAACAGCAACAGACCGATTGGTCCTGAAATGGCTGTTTCGGTACTATAATCACTACTACTATCACTATTATCATTATTATTATTATTATTAATATTACTATTATTACTATTACTATTATCATTATTATTATTATTGTTATCATTATTAATATTATTATTATTATTATTATTATTATTATTATTATTATTATTATTATTATTATTATTATTATTATTATTATTATTATTATTATTATTATTATTATTATTATTACTATTATTATTATTATTATTATCATTTACTTAGGAGCATACTTTTCAAATCTCATTAAATTTGCATTTTGCAATTTCCTATTTCTTCTCTGTTGAGTGCGTCATTCTCCGAGATTAAAACTCCAACCACAAATACAATAAGCGTTCATTCATACATCTCTGTCGCGTTAACATAAATGGACATAAGAAACAACTCTCCTTCATTTCTTGACACAGTAAACGTGGTGTGTCCCAACACCGTAAGGCAAAACTCAGAAGTCATGTCAGTCCTATCCATTGAGGGTATTTCCCCTTTCCGGCAGGCCCTTTGTCGTCTGTAGCACCCCTTGCCAACACCACCGCCTAATATTACTCTGTCACCAACCCCCCTACATGACTGCTCAGCACCCACGACTGCCACTGTCAACCCCCACTGGCTACAACTACGTTTGTCCCACTGTAGTTGGAGCGGAATTTCCAACGGTTCCCGCTTTCTTTTCTCCTCTCCCCTTTAATGCGTTTATTCTTGAATTATCTCCCCTCCGCTACTTCTGGTGTAGTTTTTCACTCTCTTATCAGATTACTGTCAGTTACAAACATCATAAATACAAATACAAACATATACACGGAGGCACAGACATATATATATAACAATTATACATATATGTAGCATATATATAACAATTAGCTACACACACACAGACACACAAACACAAACACACGTATGTATGTTGACCTAGTATTTTCTTGTTTCCTTGCCCGCCTGTAACTCTCGTCTCCCGCCTCGTGTTGCCTACTCTGCCCCACACTGCAAGTCGTCTCTTCCTCCTCCTCCTCCCCCCACAACCTTAACACGTCCGTCGTTATCAAAACCTCGACATGACCTGTTCCCTGCCTTAAAACAAAATTCTATATCCTCGACTCGCCAACTCTCTCCCTCTCTTACCTCTATTTTGGCTTTAGTTTTCAATTCACCATCCGTCTTTTCATTCACCACTACCACCTCCACGCTTTCCAACTCGCCCGCTTCACCTTCTCTCCCTTACCTCCTCCATCCCCTCTTCCTCCTCTAACTCCCCACCCCCTCCCTCCCCATCCTCCTCCTCCCCTCTTACCTTCATCTCGCCCCTGATCGATACAGCTCTAGTTTGAAGGTCATGTGAGACTGTATTGCTTGACTAAGATATTTTAAGCTTCTTATTAAGGATTTCACTCTCAACATATATTTTTTTAAGTATTCTGTATGTTACATACAGTACATACTTGAATCCTAACCTTATGTGGTTTTTTTCTTTTTACAGTTGGAAAATCTTCCTATCACACTCTTGTCCTGTACTTCATAGGTTCTATTCGATCTTTTAATGAGCTTATTCTATACAGGGCGGCACCTATTCCAAAGAGGAGAAATTTTTGTTTATGATTTTAACACTTTAAATTTCCTAACCTTACTACATTGCCACGATTGAAATCTACGGTTACAAATACGTAGTTTCTGACGCACGGCCTTCTCGTCTACACTGTCATGTTTAGTTTGACTTTTTTTTTCTTCTTTCCTAACGTGAAGTGCGAAGCAGCTCTGCGAAGTGCAACCACACACGGCACAGCTGGTGTGAGCACTATGGATTTCCCTAAAGCTGTTTAGAGAACTCTGAATTGCCTGGTCATTTAAATCCTACTGACGCCGTTCAGCGCTTAGATGCCACTGTTTCGTTTCGTCAGCGACTGTAAACAAGTGCCAACAAATGTATGTAGGGCTTCCGCAGCAAAAGCAGGTTTTCTTTCTAGATATCACAGTGGGAATAGTATCATTGAACGTATTTAGTGTTTCATCAGACGTGAAGAAATTGTATTCTTCCGAAAAATCATAATAGAGAAACATTCGAGGCTATGCCTAACGCTCAATTCTTTTATGGGGAACAGGATGACCATTCACTCACACACAAACACACACACACACACACACACACACACACACACACACACACACACACACACACACACACACACACACACACACACACACACACACACACACACACATACACACACACACATATATATATATATACACAAACGTATGGGTTTTCTCACAGTCTGTGAAGCGGGCTGCGTCTATCTCCATAGATAAATGACGGGACATCCGGACGGTAGTAACAAGAAATAGTGGCTTGAAGACAAAACTAGAATCACGAGAATCTGCAGGAAACAAGAGGAGACCGACGTCGTAAAGGAACCAGGAAAAATACTGAGCCAACCCCGACAAAAAGACATCGGCCGTGCCCCTGTGAACATGTATGTTTACAATTAGAAGCCATTTCAAATATTTTGTCCTGACAAACACTAACACTTTACAGGTTCAAGGAACCTCTGGGCCTCTAAGTGTTACATTTATCTCGATATTGACCCACTAAAGCCTAGAGGCCACTTCAGTGTTCTCCTGGCTAAATCCAGTTTTATTTGGCTTAGAGGAAACCCTTGGACATCAGGTCAAAACGACTGGCAGACGTAATGGGAAAAAGCTGACAAGGTCAGTCGAGTTGTGCGAGTCAGTCACTTTTCACGAAGTGCATGCAATAACGACAGTTAATAAATCATTCATAACATTCATGCAGTAAACCCACGGGGTTTGTTAATATTTATCACTGGTCCAGGAGTGATATTAGGAGAAAAAATATCAATGCCTCTCGGGTTTTAGTTTCGGACGTGTTTGAATCCCTGAACAGGAACGAGTTGGGAGGGGGGGGGGGCTTTTTCTTTTTATGGACCTTCTGTGTCCGGAGTCCCGACTTCGAATTGCGATAACAAGGGTTGAATTCGAGTAATCACATTCCAAGATACGCGCAGGACTTGTTCCAATCTATCTTGGTTCCAGAAGGGGTAGGATATAAAACCCTAACTACTGGCTATTGTGGAGAATAAGGGACATTTCACCCTTCTAGACCCTCGCTCCCGGAGTGGTAGAAACATCAACTTTAATTTTCAGCGCCTGGGCTCGATTTCCGGTTGCGGAGTTGACACCTTGATGTTGGTGGGTAGGCTGCAAGAGCTATGTCGATTGGATGAAAATCTGTTCTGGGTCATCCGTATCGAACAGATCTTCTACGAAAGATGTGACAAAGATTTACTTGCACGCACTCACTGTCGCAGAATTCACTGTAAACTGGCGCGTCCCTGATGGCGGACAGGGAAATTCTTCTTAGTTATATGGGGACACCGGCATAATGACGGTGTGGACCATTAGGTTTCTATAAACAGATCAGTTTCCACTGAAAATGGGCTTTGAGTAAAGGGGAGATATCTGTTGAAAATGGAAAGGGGAAGTCGAAGGAAAGTGTAAGGGGAGAATGGCCGTGAATGGAATATCAAATGATGTGGCCATTCCTCCTCGTCTTCTCTATTTTTGCATGAGGGGACGAGGATGGGTCGCCATGTAAATGAAGCAGCTGGCCCTGCTGTGGATCTGCTCTATGTTGTTTCACTGCTTCTGACCCGGGCAGTGGGTAGCAGACAGAGACGACCTTGCATCCGTAAGGAACTAAGATGAAAGGGAAATGGGTGGTACAAGGAAGTGGGATGGGTGGGCATGAATACATCATGCCTTGGCTGTCTACCTTCCTTATAAGAGGGAAGAAGCCTATCGGTATGTAGATCGATAGATAGATTCACTGAATATGATGAATATGGTGGCACCAAAGATGTATCTCACCAGAAACTATGTGGCACAACCTCCTAACCAAAGATGAGAGGTAGAACCAATGATATCACTAGTGTACTGTTCATTCATAGTCAACTAAATGTCCAACTACTGTATATTGCCTCATGTGCATACGGACAATGTGCCATCGAATGTGAGCACTGTCAAAGGAGATACATGTTTTAGACGTTGAAAAACCTAAATGAGACGAAGATCTAAATGCACGTGTATACCCTCGCAGAAGACCACTAACTGAAGATTCATAAGGAAGAAATGGAAAAACAACAGGAAGAATATCGTGGGACAACGTGAGGTCCGGAGGAAACGTTTATACAGCTACAAGACAGTCTCCATCTGTTCTACTTTAGTAGTAAAGAAAGGTAGTGGAATTGGAGTCTTGATTAATCGAGGAATTGTTGGTAAAGTAGCGAAATTCAGCAGTGGATCAGACAGGGTGGCTTGGAGTGCGATTTGCCTATGTAGACATTATAAATAACTTAGATCTTTGCATCAACTTCACATAGTTGAGACAACAAAATTGAATCCTTCTATGATGATGCAAGTCAGGTGACGGACCAAGAAAAAAACTAAATATTTAATGGTTGTCGATGACTTCAGTGCTGAAGTGGGGAAGAACATGGAATCATGTGTTGGGAAGTTTGGAGCGGATGAGAAAAATAACATTGACGAGATGTTTGTTAGAACTAAATGAAAATAACTCTTCTCCCAAAAGTTTGTACCGTAGGAAGGGGCAAAAGTAGCCACATGGAATAAAACTGGCTATTGTCATTGTTACATATCTAATCATGTTCAAGAAAATAAAGGAAGGAATTATACAAAACACATAGTAGTTGGTGTTTTTTTTTCCCTGTCTATCTGTCCTAATTAGGTATGTAACAAAGACAGTGGCCAATTTTACCTCATGTGGCTACTAGGGTAGGTCTTAAGTAGACTTGAAGAAGTCCATATGCACCAATTAAGAACGATTCAGATTTCATATCAGAGTAAATAGAGGTAGTAACCACAGAATGATAGGTTACACAAATAAATTCGATTTCAAAGCTAAGAGAAATAAACTAGTCTTCAAGAAGAAATGGACAACAAGGCAGAAATTCAAGTGGAAATTAAAACAGGTTTGATGCTCGAAGATATAATGAGGACACCATTGAGCAGGCATGGCCCAGGTACATGTGGACAAGTACAAGTACTGAAGAAAAGTACAAGTATAGAAAATATGTCTAGTACTTAATCAAAATCCAAGTACTTGACAACGCAGCAAGTACAGGTACATTTCAACAGGTGAATCCACGTATTTTTGTTTTTCATACTCTTCCATGTAGTAGGTTCTGTTTTGTAGTAGTTCCATGTGCCTCAGCATTGTGCGTTCTCCTTTCTGTAGCTTACTGTGCAACAAGAAAGCGTTTGTAGCGTTTTCTTGTAGCGCTCTGGTTTTTGGTTTTGAGCTTTCATATCATAGAGTGCGCATGATACTGGCGCTATATGAATACACGTTATTGTTGGTGGTAGTACATTTCATAAACATAAACCCGAAATCCTTGTAGAGCCACATCTGTCCAGGCGGGTGAATCTTGTCCTGGAATGATGGAGCAGATTTTTTTTTCTTTCTTTTTGCCTAAAGTTCGAAATAGCTCCTTCCAGTATGCTGATACATCCCTTAAAAAAAAAAAAAAAAAAAAAAATGAACAAGAGCAGTTACATCTGTTGATCGCTGAGAAAGGCTTCCCATAAAGCTAATTTTTTTTTTCGCCTTGGTTCAGATTACCCTACACCTGGCCTTGGTTTATTCCCTCAAAGATCTGTGTCAGGATCCGTGCTTACAGCTGTAGTTTCTCTGACCATAAAGTAAGGTGAAATTATGATAGAGGGTTTTAGGTTAGACCGTTAAGAGAGAGGTAGAGAGAGAGAGAGAGAGAGAGAGAGAGAGAGAGAGAGAGAGAGAGAGAGAGAGAGAGAGAGAGAGAGAGAGAGAGAGAGAGGTTTGCCTCTTTCTGCTCTTCAGAGTACCAACCCATTTTAAACTTTAGATCTAATATAACTGACAGTTAATATGTTTTAACTCTTTTTTTAATAATAAGCCAAGAATATTCCCCCAAATAGCTTGCACTAGCTACATAAATGATACATAAGTTTAGATATATATTATTGTCCATCTAATATTAGTACGCCATTAGAAAGACTAATTGTTAAATAATTCACCTACGGAATCTACAAAAAAAAAGGAATTTTTTCTTTTAAGCGGGAATAATATCGACCAATAGAAAATAGTGAATTTTATTTTCATCCATATATATATATATATATATATATATATATATATATATATATATATATACATGCAGAAGAAATCACTTGAACGCGTGATACTAGTATGCAGACAAACCACTGGGAAAATGAAAGAGATGAGACCGAGCGCTTTCGTCTATTCAGACATTTTCAAGGTATAGATACATAAAAGAAACAAGTATAAATACTCAGAAGGTTAAGGTGGATCTCTCCCAGTGACACTTGAGCCAATATGGCACTGGGAGAGATCCACCTTACTCTCTGGGAATATTCTTGGCTTATTATTAAAAAAAGATGTCCGAGTCCACTGAGTTCAGCCTATTGAGTAATTTAGAGAAATTGGTATTCTCTGGAGCAATGACTAGAATGTCATCTACATACCTAAACCAATGTGTCCCTCTCCCGATTATCTTCATGTAATGATCTCTTTCTAAGACTTCCATGTATAACGAATATGTAGGTATGTAGATGACATTCTAGTCATTGCTCCAGAGAATACCAATTTCTCTAAATTACTCAATAGGCTGAACTCAGTGGACTCGGACATTCAGTTCACAGTGGAACACGAGGTGGACAAAAAGCTACCTTTCTTAGACGTACTAATCTGGAGAAAGGACAATGGCACGGTGAGTTTTTCGGTCCACAGAAAGACAACTAACAAAAATGACCTTATTCACTACTTCTCGGCACACAGCGAGAGAACCAAGAGAGGAGTAATAATTGGATTTTTTCTTAGGGCATTCCGGATATGCAGTGAGGAGTATATTGATAGAGAGGTCAAATATATTTTTAAAGTCTTCACAGATCTCAGGTACCCGGAAGGATTGTTACACAGCTTGAGAAAAATAGCACTCAGAACATTGGATAAAAAGGATGAGGTTAAGGAAGATAAGGAAGGTGACTTCATTGTGGTTCCCAGTTCCAAACACACGGAAGAATTAGGACACCTACTACGCAACACAGGATTGAAGATTGCCAGCTCGTCCAGCATGAAAATTGGCGAAATAGTGAGAGGTAAGGAGAGAAAAGACAACATCACTAATAGCGTGGTATACAAAATACCATGTAGCAGCTGTGAACTGAGCTACTTTGGAGAAACTGGGAGAGGTCTACGTAAGCGAACATACGAACACAAGAACGACCTAAAAGCCCATCGCACTTCCAACGCATTGGTGGTTCATGTGGACCAACTTGGACACCTTTCCAACTGGAGCGGGGTAGATATTTTACAACAGGGGTTAGAAAAGAGAAAGAGGAAACTAGTTGAGGCAGCATATATAGCATCTCAGCCTTGCCTTAATCACAGGGACGGATTCATCAAACTGTCTCAAATGTCCGGACGACTCATCCGCCGGGAGATGAGGAAACAAGCGGACTCGAGTGGCGTGGGTTTGCAGAAACGCGGACATGAACGCGTGTATATATATGTTGATTTTATGCTTATGTACTCATACTCTGAAGAAGTCCTGTTAAGGACGAAACGTCAGTAAATTTACACTCCAACATTACTCGGTGTTTATCTCACCACCCTTCCACTCATTCTGTCGTCCTTCTGTCCATATATATATATGTATACATATGTATATATATATATATATATATACATATATATATACATATATATGTATATATATATATTATATATATATATACATATATATATACATATATATATATATATAAAACCCTATACACAGCCATGAATTATTTAGTAACGAGTAGACAAAAGAATATTTGTCATACTGGGTCATATTATTTTATTATATCTGAAATTTATATCTCATTAGTGGAAATATGTAAGATGGCTGGGGAGATAGCTAACAAGTAACTGTAACAACAAGTTTACAAAAAAAAAAAATAGAAACAGAAAAAACTAAACAAAGAAATGCCACAAGGGAGCATAACTTTAATGGCACAGGAAACTCAGACAGAGATGTTAGCTTTTGAACTCCTGACGTTTTGTTTCAAAGGACTTTCTCGAAGGAATATACATAAGGGTGATATGGGGATCTTACACAACCCTGATCTGATTCTATCCTACTGTACACTGTTCCAATATGGTTAGTGCCGGTGTGGCCGGTGCATCACTGTTGTGTGGGTCCTTTGACAATATGGCCTGCTCCAATGGTATCTTCCCTCCGATGTTACAATTTCGTTGTGTTGTCTGTTGTCTAATCACGTCTCAAAATTTGTTTTGTTGTCCTACCACAAGAATAATTACTATGGAGAGTAGAAAAATAAATAAATAAGAAGACCAAATATAAGATTGAGTGAAAACAAAGCTGGCCTTCACCACCACAGGATTACCAGCGTTTTGGTGGGACACGAAGATGAAACTGAACACCTCCCACAATGGATCGGTGCAAATATTTACAAAAGGATCTGAGAAAAAGTGACAAAAAGGTAATAAAGGCTGCATATATCATCACCCAACTCAACAGAAATATGGGCAGATATACCTGGATCAAGCCAGCAGTGGCAATTGACACGTGGCAGGACAAACAGATGACTGAATAAGATTGGACCATCAGAGGACAGACCGCACTGGAACATGCAACACTGGGACAGACCACACACAATAGTCGACCAAGAGAGAGAGAGAGAGAAAGGGAAGGGAGACCACGCTGGGGCATATCACAATGGAATAGACTCGCCTGATCAAAATTGCATATGACCCCTATATCATTCTGCTATTCTTTGAGTTCTTTGTGACGAAACGTCGCGAAATTACAAGTTCTGTGTGAGATTCTCTCGCCGTCAAAGTCCAACTTTCCCAAATAAGTAGTAACAATGAATACCAAGTTAAAAAATTAACAAAACAACATGTGTATAATAAAATCACATTGAACACTCAAACAACACAATTTCTACTTTAAACTGTATGCAGATAATAGTTTAACATATCAGTTTCCACTATCAATGATGAATTACAAAAATAGAAATTATGATTACTTATAATGAATTGGATGAATGATAAGAAACAAAAGATAAAAGATGAAAAAAATGAGTGTATATTATTTGGGGCAGCCTGGCCAATTCCAAAGAATAAAATGTACAACTGAAATGAATCGAGTGGCATCAGTGAAACTGATGATTCGGTTTTACGTCACGAGCTCCCTTGTCCAGGGAGAGGAAGGCGCCTTACCAAGATCTAAGAATATAAGGTCTAACCACTTCCGACCGAATTTCGAGGGAGTTGGCGCAGCGGGCCCGTGAACGTCACCTGGCTGCTCAAAGTGGGGTTAGCGGGTCATATAGCTGTCAGTTGAAGCTGGTCCGTCGTTCAAAAATGACGTTGCCTTCGCTCGCACTGCTCCACGCAATTAGTTATATTCTGACAAATATTATATAAAATATATATAAAAATATATATAAAATATTATAGTTCCTGTCTATATATATGAATATATAAATATATATATATATATATATATATATATATATATATAACATATAAAATATTATAGTTCCTGTCTTGCTTGGCGTTTCACAGTTTTATACAGTGTATCACACAGAGAAAATGGTCTCAGCCACGTGTCGTCAGAAGCGGCGCAGAAGAATTCCAACGGTCTGACCTGTATGTTTAGACCTTGCGCCTTACGAAACAACCTTGGTTCTGGTCGTTGAGTTCCACTACTACAAATGGATGCTCACAGCGAGCCCCTAGTATCATCAATGAGAAACTTAGGGATAATAAATTATCTTAATTTGAATGTGAAGAAACACATATTGAATACAGTAAAACTGTGTAATTACCATCAAAGAAAGGGTGTATTTATAAGAAAATGTTCATATAAAAATGTAACAAAAGAGGAGCCTACGCTAGGAGGCACGTAACTGCGGCGAGCCATTACCTATGCTCCTTTATTCATTTGGATTGTTGAGGCAGGTAAGGCACAGTCACTGTCGGGAAGTGGAGAGAAGGGACTCGAATCCACAACTAAGGGAATGTGAGACCAACACGATTCCGATTACGCCACCACCTTACCAAATGATATATAAAATAGACTGAAGCTTAAATAAAACTGCTAGATTTATTAACCCATTCAACTCCGATGACAAGATGTCTTGTCATTTGGTCAAATAAAACAAAAAATCATAAAACACCAAAATGTTTGATCAAACACCAGAAAAATATGACGTCAATCCTCGCTTCGCTGCGAGCGAAGCGAGGATTGACGTCATATTTTTCTGGTGTTTGATCAAACATTTTGGTGTTTTATGATTTTTTGTTTTATTTGACCAAATGACAAGACATCTTGTCATCGGAGTTGAATGGGTTAAAAAAAAATCAATACGACAGGATAACTTCTAAAATATCCTTCAAGTGATTACCAATAAAAGCAAGAATCATATAGAATATATGCCTTTCCACTTATAAAAAAAATCCGGTAAACCTAAGTATAATATATACTGAACCCATTTGAACTATCTACAAAGATTCGAACCACGCTCCAACAAAATTACAGTTAATAGAATACTTGGGTATCATGTCCTAGGGCTATTGAAAATGCTTTCATTTGATTTAAGAAGACACAAAAAGAACAATTCAAAGACTGAAATTATTTCTACTTGGGATGAGCTATGGTTTAAAGCTGGAATTATTTGTAAATAATTAATATAAAATGTGTAATTAAAATGAATAGTGTCAACACACACACACACACACACACACACACACACACACACACACGCACGCACGCACGCACGCACGCACGCACACACACACACACACACACACACACACACACACACACACACACACACACACACACACACACACACACACACACACACACACACACACACACACACACACACACACACACACAAGCACGCAAGAAGAAAACATTTATCCTTGGGGGAGGCCAGCGACCAAACTCCAAGACGTAAGTGGTCTCTTGCTACTAACCGTCCTGGACACTAAGAAGGTTTATGGTCCGCATGGAGCCTTATCTTTCTAGAAAAAAAAGAAAAAAAAAAATACTTCCGTGCTGATCCTATGCCTAAGCAAACTGTCCCGTCTCTGTTAATATGCTCGTACCCTAAGAAGAATAACAGCTTTTAGTCTGCTATCAACAGTCACATAGCTTTTAATTTCCTTCTTTTCTAGATTTTACGGGGGTATCCTTAACCAGACGATCATGTAATACTTTTCAGTTCAATAAATTCTTTCTGACCGTCAGTATGGTTTCTGTAATGTGATGGTGATAGAGTCTGGAACCAATTCTTGTTTCAAAACTACTCTCTTCCTTCTTGGCCATTCCATAACTGCTGTTATTGACGGTCACTGTTCTTCCCCCATGCCTCTAACCTCTGGTGTCCCACAAGGTTCTGTTCAATCTCCTACTCTTTTTCTTCTGTTTATGAATACGTTATTTGACCACTTATCTTCCGCTCCATACTCTCATACTGATGACACTACATTTTCTTGTGTTATTCTCCAAACGTCCTTCTCAGACTGAGCTCCACATCTGATTTCAGACCTATCGTACATGGATAGGACAAGGAAAACCTAATGCCTTTCAATATCACCAAGACTCCATCATTCCTCTCCGCACAATCGTCGATAGAACTCTCACCTTTTCGATGGGACACAACTTTTCCTTCTGCCACTGCAAATTCCCGGTTTATCTTTCATAAGTAAACCCAAATCTCAATCATTACGAACCAAGCTTAGAGTTAGGTGTTTTGCACTCCCTAATTTGGAGTGTGGATCTCACGTTTAGGATGACTCATCTTATAAACGCTCAGAAAGCTCTTACTAACAATTCCCTGTCCGCAGCAATAGACTATACTCGTATACCTTTTCCTATCACCAATTTCACGGCCACTGCTTTTCTGAATTCGATAACTGAATGATTTTCATTCTTACAGCATACTGCACCATTCTTTGTTTAAAGTTTCACCCTTTTTCTGTACAATTATCTATTGCGACAGGCAATCATTATACTCCTTCCGGAGAGAAGCTCTCGAACTATCTCCTATCTGATACTTTCCCATCGGTATTTGATCTGTGAGGACCTCATCTCTCCTACTGCTCCACATGACTTCGAACTGGGATGCTCTTCGTCCATTTTTTTCTTCTTTTTTAAACGTGTGTGTCTGTGTGTGCTTGTGCATGTATGTGAATCTGTGTTGTGTATATGCCTGTGTGTGTGTGTGTGTGTGTGTGTGTGTGTGTGTGTGTGTGTGTGTGTGTGTGTGTGTGTGTGTGTGTGTGTGTGTGTGTGTGTGTGTGTGTGTGTGTGTGTGTGTGTGTGTGTGTGTGTGCGCGTGTGTGTAATAATAATAATAATGATAATAATAATAATAATAATAATAATAATAATAATAATAATAATAATAATAATAATAATAATAATAATAATAATAATAATAATAATAATAATAATAATAATAACAATAATAATAATAATAATAATAATAATAATAAACTGTTTATTAAAAACATGGCAGCCGAAGGCTGAAAATACACATATTAAGGTAAGAGGGATTAACATAGATGTACAAAATAAATGATTACCTATACATATTATGATGCTGAAGTGATTGTGCACTATACAAATATATAAAACATGATAGATGCGTCTTAGTGTTAATATGATGTTTGAATTAGATGTTGTTTAATAAGTGTACAATAGAAGGTATGGGCCTGTGTTTATATGCGTGTGAATGTGTATGTGTATGTATCTGTGTGTGTACGTATGTGTGTGTGTGCGCGCCCGCGTGTGTATGTCTATGTGATTCATGGTCTTGGATCACGTGTTTGTGTGTATTCACCATGGTCTTGGATCACGTGCTGGACTCGCGATCGACAGCCGTTAACTTCCCGGACAACAGCTCAGATCGTATGACCGATCTATGGGTAATAGTATGACCTTACACGCGCACCCCTCCCCCCCCAACTCCCCGCCCACGAGAGTTGGAGTAACGACTCGTAGCGCAGCGATACTGAAATTATGTAATCTAGGGGCGGGATTCGAACCCAGACCGCTGTGACAGCAGTTGCGATCGCTACCACTTCGCCATCAAGCCGTGTGTGTGTGTGTGTGTGTGTGTTTGTGTGTGTGTGTGCATGTGTGTATGTGTGTGTGTGTGTGTGTGTGTGTGTGTGTGTGTGTGTGTGTGTGTGTGTGTGTGTGTGTGTGTGTGTGTGTGCATGTGTACGTGTGAGAACTTCATTCAGACAAATGGAATTCGTTTAGTGGCAAGAATGAGCCCAGGTGAGTGCTGGAATCTAATTTCTGCCTTTCGGTTTGATACCTTTACCAGCCTCAGAAAATGTTGTCCAGCCGAAACGTCAATGGGCTGACTCCATCCCTTAACTGTGATCGTTTTTGCCATCATACGATACACACACACACCATATATATATATATATATATATATATATATATATACATGCAAAAGAATTGTGAATGTGTTAATGGGTGGGTTGCTTGGAGTTCCTGGAGCTAGACGGTGGATCTCTTTCGGACAACGACAGAGAGAACGATCTGGAATTGAATTTGCTTGGGCTAGGCCTGTCAATGTATTTTGTTTCAGCAATCAAATATTTGTGATAAGTGAGTATGCCTACTCTTTCAAGAATTTCAGTTTGTCAAAAGTTCATGAAGAAAGGATCTATTCCTATCCGCATCGATCTTGCGATTGTAAATAGCGCCTTGCGAACGATGACAAGACTTACGTCTTCCAAGATATGTTCTGATCATTCTAACGTAAACACTTTCTAGGGCACTGGTTCCTAAAGTTTTTCAGTCCCGATACCCCAAAGTTCAACT
>NC_134781.1:46332878-46337878 GCF_046742065.1 Oratosquilla oratoria | reverse complement strand
ATGCACTTTAATTCTAAGCCATCAACATCGGAAGAACCGTGGAGGCACATGCAGAAATTGAAACGTGGTACGCCCGAGGACTCAAACCAACGGCGGTAAACACTTGACCAGCGCCGTATTGTCTTAGACCAACACACCATCAAGAGAGATATAAGTTGAGTTCAACTTTTCTTATATATTTCTATGCTCGAGTCACATACACATACACGAAATTTCCGTTCAATCCATCTCCACTATGATAGTACATTGGTAATTCTACGAACGCGGGAAAGTATTTGTACAACACTGAATGGGTCCCAGTGACTAGAGATACATTTTTATCAACCACAATGCACTTTATTTCTAAGCCATCAACATCGGAAGAACCGTGGAGGCACATACAGAAATTGAAATGTGGTACGCCCGAGAACTCGAACCAAGGGCGGCAAGCACGTGACCAGTGCCGTATTGACTTAGACCAATACACTATCAAGAGAGGTGTATTGGTCTAAGTCAATACGGCACTAGTCACGTGCTTGCTGCCGTTGGTTCAAGTCCTCCGGCGTACCACGTTTCAATTTCTGCATGTGCCTCCACGGTTCTTCCGGTGTTGATGGCTTAGAATTAAAGTGCATTGTGGTTGATAAAAATGTATCTCTAGTCACTGGGACCCATTCAGCATGCGCATCCATGGTATTTCCGTTGTTGATAGATACAAACATGTATGTCCACACATATACATACTCTATATATTTACAAACAAAAACCACACACACACACACACACACACACACACACACACACACACACACACACACACACACACACACACACACACACACACACACACATATATATATATATATATATACTTTCATATACGTATATATCCATACATATACATACACACAAAAATATATATACAAACATATACAGGCACATATGTACATATGCACGCACACGGACACACACACACAATATATACATATATGATAAGTATTTTAGACAAATTATTTGGATGATGGAGAACATAGACACAGGGGAAGGCTCGGAACCCTAAACACTAACGTTTCGTTCGCGTAGAACTTCTTCAGAGAGTGTATGTAGAACTGCAATTGAAGTTTATGTACTAAATTTAATTATCTTTTCGGACACTTGGGAAAGGTCGTTTTTCTGGCGTGTTTTAGAATTAAAATACTAGAAGAATTGTTGAATCAGCATATATTTCAACTAATAATTCATCGAATCATCGAGGAGGGTTTATCAATTTAGCTAAAGAAACTAGTATTTTAATTCTAAAACACGCCAGAAAAACGACCTTTCCCAAGTGTCCGAAAAGATAATTAAATTTAGTACATAAATTTCAATTGCAGTTCTACTGTACATACACTCTCTGAAGAAGTTCTACGCGAACGAAACGTTAGAGTGTTTAGGGTTCCCAGCCTTCCCCTGTGTCTATGTACTCCATCATCCAAATATTTACATATATATATACATATATATATATATATATATATATATATATATAAATATATATATATAAATATATATATATACAAACATATATATATATATATGAATTTATACATATATATGTATATATATATATATATATATATATATATACTGTATATATGATATACACAAACATATACATACACACACGCATATATGTATATATATATATATATATGTATATATGTATATATATATATATATATATATATGTACTGTATATACGCTCGTATATATACTTACATAAGCATACTTTCATATACATATATATATATATATTTATATATATATGTGTGTATATAAATAAATATATACATATATATATGTATATATATACATATATATATACATATATATATATATATATATATATATATATATATACATACAAAGATCTCAACTATGATGGTACGGCCATGTAAAGAGAAAGACTCAAGATGTAGGATTACCCAGGATTTTTGCAGTGGCACCCGGAGGGCCCAAGGCCACTCGGAAGACCGCGGAAAACATGGGCGGATAATACTGACGAGGCTCTTAGACGAAGAGGAACATCATAGGGCGAAGTGAAGGAGAACCGAGACTATGAGGAGCATACGTTGTGGCGCGGCTTAGTGTCGACAGGACGAAAATCCTAATGACGCGGATGGTGAGCAGGTGAGTACATCCATATATATGTATATTTTGGAAGAAGGTTCTTTTGAATACAAGCTTTGTTGAAGTCTACAGCTGTAGTGGCATTGTTCAACTTGTAAGAAGTACTCTCGATATTTTTAATGAGAGAGCGAAGGTTGGAGGTCAGGCTATTGATATAATCTCTAAGGTACATAATGTATACTCTCTCTCTCTATGTACACACACACACACACAAATATATATATATATATATATATATATATATATATATATATATATATTTAAATATATATACATATGTATATATATATACATATATATACAAACATATATATGCGCACAGATATATATATATATATATATATATATATATATATATATATATATATATATATATATATATATACAAACATATATATGCGCACAGATATATATATATATATATAAACAGAAGTACACACACACACACACACACACACACACACACACACACACACACACACACACTCACACACACACATATAAAGATTAGTAAAAGAAGTGTGGAAGGCAGATGTGAAAGGAGTGAATATGAGGGGGCGTACTAGAATGAGTTGGATGGATGGGGTGAAAGGGGCATTATAAAAGAGAGGAATGTCTGTTGAGGAAGGACAGGAGAGGACAGAAGATAGGAGAGAATGGAAAAGGGTTATGTATGGATGATGCTGTGATGCATGGGTGGGGGATGGTGGGATTGAGGAAGTATGTATGAGAAAAATTTGACGCAGCCCGAAGGGATTTCTCCCCGTCTTCTCCTTTTCTGCATGAGAGGACGAAGCGGGGGAGGGGTGTCGCCGAATATCCGAATTTATGAAGCGGCCTTGCTGTGGATGTGCTTTGTCTTGCGAGACTGCTTCTGACCCAGGGCAGTGGAAAGGATGCAGGGATGACCCGTCATCCAGGAGGTGCCAAGATAAGAGGGATTGAGGAGGGTGGAGGGGAGTGGAATATGTAGGGAATGGAATGGGTGGGAGTGATTTCTATGCCTTTTTTGGGGGCTACCCTCCGTGTAAGGGGGAAAAAGCCGTTGGTATATGTATATATATATTTTATATAATATATATATATATATATGCACACATACATACATATACCAAAGGCTTTTTCCCCCTTTTAAGGGAGGTAGCCAAAAAACAAAGGCACAATAACCACTCCCACCCATTCCATCCCTAACATACTCCACTCCACTCCTCCCTTTTATCTTAGCACCTCTTGGACGACGGGTCATAACTGCATTTTGCCCACTGCCCTGGGTCAGGAGCAGTGTTGCAAGACATAGCACATCCAGAGCAAGGCCGCTTCATTAAATCGGCGACCTCCATCTCCGTAGTTATACATACATACATACATACATAAATACATACATACGTGTATTTATACATATATATATATATATATATATATATTTATTTATATACACATATACATATGTACATATATATATATATATATATATATATATATATATACATATATATATATATATATATGTGTGTGTGTGTGTGTGTATACTATATATATATAAATAAATATATATATGCATATATATAACATATATTCACACACATATATATATATGTATATATATATATATATATATATATATATATATATATATATATATATATATATATATATATAAGGAAAAGGAGAAGGAGTACGAAAAGAAGCTGAAGGAGGAGTAGGAGGGAGTGAAGGATAGAGTAGAGCTGGGTGTGGAGGAGGAATGGGGATGGTTCAAGGAGGGAGTCATAAAGTGTGCAAGGATGGTGTGTGGAACAAGAAGGACAGGGGGAAATAGAAGAAAGGGTAGTGAATGGTGGGATGAGGAAACAAAGAAGCTTGTAGAAGAGAAGAAGCGAGCTTTCAGATTGGTTACAAAATAGGACGAGGGAGTCATATGAGAGGTACAAAGAAAATAAAAGAGAAGTAAAGCAAAAGGTAAAGGAGGCAAAGAGGAGAGCAGATGTGAAATGGGGTAAGAGTATGACAGAAAATTTTGAAAGTAGTAAAAAGATGTTTTGGAAAGAAATTAAGAGAGGAAGAGGAGGCGAATCAAGTAGAGAAGAAAAGGTAAAAGGTGCAGATGGAGAGATGATAATGGAAGAGAAGGCAGTAAGGGGAAGATGGGCATAATATTTTAGGGAGTTGCTAAATGTGAAGGAGGATAGGGAGGGAAAGATAGCTGCAGTGGGAAATGCGAAGAAAATGAGAGTGATGAGTGAAGAGAATGGAGGAGAAATAAGGAAGGATGAGGTGAAGGCAGTTGTTAAGATGATGAAAGCAGGTAAGGCACCTGGTCTGGATGGATGCCATGCAGAATGTCTGAAAAAGGGAGGTACAGTGATGGTGGACTGGCTGGTGAGGTTATTTAATGTTTGCTGGAGAGAGGGTAGAGTGCCGGAGGACTGGAGAAGTGCCTGTATAGTTCCTCTTTACAAAGGAAAAGGGGACAAGTGTGAATGTAGTAGTTTCAGAGGGATTAGCTTGTTAAGTGTAGTTGGGAAGGCTTATGGGAGGATCTTGATTGAGAGGATTAGGAGAGGAACAGAAGGAGTAATTGGTGAGGAACAGTGTGGATTTAGAACGGGTAGAGGTTGTGTAGATCAGATCTTTGTGGTAAGACAGATATGTGAGAAAGCTATAGGAAAGGGGAAGGATGTTTTTTGGGCTTTTATGGATCTGGAAAAGGCTTATGATAGGGTAGACAGAAAGGCACTGTGGGAGGTTATGCAGATATACGGGATAGGAGGAAAGCTTCTGGGAGCTGTCAAGAGTTTTTATGAGAGTAGTAGAGCTTGTGTCAGGATTAGGAATGGAGAGAGTGAGTGGTT
>NC_134781.1:46315378-46325378 GCF_046742065.1 Oratosquilla oratoria | reverse complement strand
GAGATCTTTTTATCCAACACTCGCCAACCACCACTTGTGCGGACGTTTGAGCCCAGTACATAAACCCACCTCGGGAATTGGGTCTGGATATAAAACACCACCAATTACTGAAGTGGGTTTATGTCCTGGGCCCAAACGTCTGCACAAGTGGAGGTTGGTGAGTGTTGGATAAAGAGGCCTAAGTGTACAGAGGAGATGAACAGATTTAGGCCACAAGTCCTTCGTTACCAAAAGGGTGTCACGGTTGAATACATTCCCAGGAAGCTCACACCAAACTGAAGACATGGAACATGTCCTAAATTGCCCCATTCAAACAATAGACACCAATACAGTTCCTCTCTGAAATATTTATGAATCAACCGGGTGCCATTGTCAGCTTCCTTGGGCCATGGATTTCCTGCAAGGGAAAACCGAGGTTGGTTGAAAAATTCGCTTAATATGTTTCCATTTTTTTTTTTTTTTTTACCTCATCGCCTTCTTTGTGTTTTACTTCCCGCTTTCCAACTCTTCCTTATTGAACAGCTCTAAAATCTGAATTATTTTTAATTTCTTCACATCTTTTCTTCTAACCTCATTTATTCATGTCACTTTACCAGCGTCTTTATTTCTTCGTGCAATCTTTGACATTCTTGCTACCTTTATATCTTTAGGAGTAATTATTCCTTTCACCAACCGTTGGACCCCCACCACTCATTCCTCCCCTCTCATATCTATGACACTAAATCATTTCATCTTTTTCATAATCTTGATCTATGACACTAAATTATCTTCATCCTTTTCATAATCTTGAATTTTTTCCATTTCTATTCTCCCGCCTCGTATTTTTTTTTTATCTTTAACCTCTTTCGAATTTTCTGATTAAATATTCTCATCACCGTATGTTTATTACTTTTTGTCTGCACCACTGAGAGTTCTGATCGCCCTGTTCCTACTTCCCTCGTTGCCTGCGCATCCAAGATCCTTTCATTCAGCTCCCTGTCCAACACATAATACAGAATTTCTACTGAGCTTCCACACTTTATTGATTATGCATACTTGTGGATTAGGTTTTCAAAGTAGGGATCTCCAACTGCCTACCGTTTTCTTTGCATGAATTTGCAACCATTTCCTTTCATTCCATCGACTCAGGCGCGTGAAAATAAAATCTTTAAATGCCACATTTCCAGTTTCTCTCAACTGAATAAAACTGTTTCGTGAATGGAATTCGTAAGAGAGACAATCCTCAACGGCTGTCATCCATTCCAAACATGTACTACTTCCTTTTCTGCATTTCTAATCCCAGCTGCATTTCTGATCCCTACCATTCACTCACTCATCCCTTCTCTTTCGCTTTTCAGCTCAAGCTACAGTCGACTTTATTCACTCCTTGTTACACTTTATGGTGTCACTTCATAATCACTTGTACTACGTTAATCTTCACCACAGCATTCCAAAATATACAGTTCTCAGATTGTGACATTTTCCAACATCGGATTCGCATACCTGTCAAGCTACTGCGGTGTCTTGCCGTAAGATTTTGCGTTAGGGAAGAATATAATTTTGTGTATAAAACGGTAATTAAACCATAAGAAAACCATATTCTTTTGTCATTTAATATTTGTTTCAAAACAAATGCAGAATGAAAACACAATGTAAACACATGACACAGTATAAATACCACATAATGAAAAACAGTACTGTTATACTGTACAATAACACTTGAAAAGGTGAATTTATTCCAACTTGTTTAAAACAAAAAAGCATCACATGTGGAGAAAAAGCGTAAGATTTTCAACTCATGCCTAAGACTTGAAAATCATAAAAATTGCGTAAGACTTACGCAAAAAACTTAGGACTTGACAGGTATGTATCCGCCATCACGATTTCCTATTCTCAATGGCCTCATCATTCGTTCAGGCCGGCTCCTAATACTATCCCTTATCCCCATATTTCTATTTCCTTTGTCTATATGTCTTTCCCTTCCCACCAACAATACCTCTCCCCCCCCAAAGAAAATCTTTCAATCCATAACACATTCCTCTACGTTCCATCCAACACTTATGGACTCATCCTTACCCGGTTCCGTCATTTTTGGCCACTGTCCTCTTCTGCAAACGTCTCATGTTCGTCTCTATATTCTATGTTATCTCTCTTAATTCTACTCTCGTCCACGGCTCTATGCCACTGACCACTGGGTTTTGTCTGAAGAAGGAGGAACGGAATAAACAATGGATGGTTAAATCTGGTGTGTGAAAGGCATGGTGACTGCTCAGGAAGCAGAAGTATCACTGGAACGTAGTTTGGAATCCAGCAAAGTGCAGTACAGTGAGAGAGTCATAGTTTATGCCCAAACACAATGGATTACAAAAGTAAACCTTACTTTTCGATGTACAAAATAAAACAAGCTATATCAAGCCCCGATACAGAAAAATACATAAATAAATAAATAAATAAATACACACAAACAGGAAAGTATACAAACCAATAAGCTCTTTTGCAAAGATTGCAGCACATTGCTTAAAATCCTTAGATGTTGAGATGAACCTAAAAACTTTTAAATGTATTACCCCACCACCTTTGGGATATTCAGCGACTAGCTAGATCGGGGTTCCCAATGTGGAGGGCACGCCCCACAGGGGGGTGGGTGGGATTTTATTTCTAAGGTGGGCAATTTGAGAATGAATTATCAACAGTGACTAGTGGGTCTGTGTGACTATGAACATGTGTGCGAGCTAAAACAAACGGTGTATAAACAGTATGCATACGTACAAATATTTGTGTGTACACACATACACACACACATATACAGTATATGTGTATATATACACACACATGTATCTGTGTTTTTATGTTTTTATTAGGAGTTATTAACACAGTGTCTGTATATATGTCACCGGGGGCATCTGGGATTTAGAGATGCTTAAGTGAAGTATGACAAAAACAGAAAACAACCAACGTTCCCTCTAAGTCAGCGTTTCCTAACCTTTCCCGACCATAGCACCCCCTGTTGTCATGTCTAAGCAGTCCAGCACCCCTATCTTGTTATTAGAAGGATAAAAGAAAGTGTACTGCTTGATGATTTATCTTCTTGATTCCTTAGAATTGAAACAAATTGACAATATTGTTTGTAGAAGAAATAAGAACACCCTAGACAAATAAAATAGCATGGAAAAAGTCAAATAAGCACAACTAGGTAATCAATGATACATATATCAATGTCACTTTTGTGTGCATCACTTCCCAGCACCCCCTATAATTGATTTCAGCACCCCAGGTTGGGAAACGCTGCGAGTCTAAGCTGTGCGCATGCGCGTGCGCACTGTTTTACAACAAGCGCACATAAAGAAAAAATGTACGCACACGAGATTTCCAAATGATAATAAAATCCGTTCAATAGAGAAGTTCCACCCAAACATGAACTTATAAATTCTCTAAAAATATGGTAACTTGCCAACCAATAATTGTTTCTTTTTTCTCTCGTCTAACTCCTGCGCTTCCATTGCAAACGAAATGATTGCTGGGATGGGTGCGCACATGCTTTTCGGAGAAGGCAAAGTTTGCACTCAAACAAAATTCTGCACACACTTACAGCAAGAAAATAGAGAGAACACTGGACACAACTGCTCTAGATCAAATCTATATTCTGACAGAGATCACCGTTTCTTGTCTGGGTAGTATCTAATATAAAAACGTTCTTAAATGTGATGTTACTAATTTGTTTATGACACTGAAGGTCTGTATCAATTCCTTCTCGAGTCGCAGCATTTTCAGAGAAAATACGTTCAAATCTTTCACGGATTTTTCGTATGATTTGTTTCTGATATTTAGCAACTATCTAATTTTGTGACTCGATACTTTTCCTTTCAAAATCTATCAATGTCTGACGAGACTGATGGGCCATTCAGAAACGGCATACTTCAAAAGTTGGTGGATTAATAATATACATAACTGATTAATGATAATTAGACTTTTGAAATCAAGAGGTCGTGCTATCAGTTTTAGAATGTTATTTGGGTTATCTTTTTTCTAGCATTGTTTTCGAAGCCATTGTTCTGAAATTAGTAACTGTATGCCACCCCTCTCTGGGAGACCACGAAAACCCATTTTTTAAACATTATCATCCCTTTTCTATGGAATCATTTTGGTAAAAGTCTTCTTTCCTTTTTTCCACTATAAGGCTCTGAAACTGCCTTCCCCTGTATTTTTCCAGTTATTTAGGATGTAGACTCTTAAAACAACATCAATAATAATCATACACCAGCCTTTCACTCATCCCACATCTATCTATAACATCTTTGTTCTCCATCCTATTTAAACTCCTTATGGATGAGGGGTCATCCCTGCCCTATGCACAGTGTCCAGGTCAAAGGCAATGCAGGAAGACACAGCACCTCTACAGCAGGGCCCGACAGCTGAAGCTGGTTTACTCCCACCGCTTCATTAAATGGCGACCTTATCCACTCACCCATTCGTGAATTTAGAAAGCAGACACGAAGAAATCCCTTTGGGCAGCGGCAATCTATCACCCATTCACAACCACTGCAAGAGACCATAAGGCCTAAACTAGGCAGTTCCATGTCCATTACCATGCACAAATTTATCTAACCTTCTCTTAAAACAACTGATGGTTTCAGTGATCACTACATGCTTACTCAGACTATTCCATTCGTCGACCACTCTATTTGTAATCCAGTTCTTGCCTATTTCCTTCTTAAATCTAAGAATTTTTAGTCTTCCCCTAAATTTTACTCCATCCACTTCCACCTTCCAACTCTTTTCGAAGCCTTTCTTCATCCAGTCTATCCATAGGCTAAAACCACCCCAGTATTCTTTATTAAACCCTACCTACCACCTCTCTTTCTAGCACCAATCTCTGTCTCATCACCTCATATCTCACGCTATCCATACTCGCAATCCCCACCACACTTCACCCCAAACACGTACAGGCTCTTCCTATCTAGCAAGGGCTTTTTCCCACTTAAAAGGGAGGTAACTGTGCCAAAAGGCACGTACCGACTCCCACTTATTCCATTCCCATCCACCACCCTTTCCTCCTTCTCATCTTAGCTCCTCATGGATGACAGGTCATCCTTGTATCCCGCCCGCTGCCCCCCTGAGTCAGAAGCAATGTACATCTACAGCAAGGCCGCTTCACTTAATCGGCGACCCCCCCCCCCCCTCTCCGTTCCCTCGTGTGGAAAAAGAGAAGACGGAGAGAAATCCCTTTGGGATGCGTTAAAATATCATTCAAGCATAACCACTCCCTACTCCCATCCCCCGCCCCCATCCCCTCTCTTTCTTTAAATTCCAAATCTGCTCTATACAGTGTCGTGGGCACAATCACTCCTTTGTACAATCTTCTCTTTGCGTTCATCCCCACTTTTCATTCTCCCAAACACTTATTTCCTTCCTTTACTCTATAATTTACCTCCAGTCCTACTTCTCCATTCCCTGCTACATGTGACTCTAAATACTTTAAGTTCTACTTCCTCTAGCCTCTTTCCAAACTCACCTCCAACTCACTGCCACCCTCTCCCCTTGTTCTCTTAAAGAAAGTCAAGGAATAATGATAACAATAATACCTTACTCTCACATGGAAATTCAAAGAATAATGATTATAACTATAATTATAATAATAATAACAATGTTAATAATAACAATAATAATAATAATAATAATAATAATAATAATAATAATAATAATAATAATAATAATAATAATAATAATAATAATAATAGTAATAATAATAACAATAATAAAAATGATAATAATAATAATAATAATAATAATAATAATCATACTACTACTACTAACAATAAAGACCATCGTAAATTATAAAAGACGTTTATGAAAGTAAATACAGTGTGATATACATGTAAAAACATTAGGAAATACTGACATAAATGCGTAGAGAGTTCAAAGCGAAAAAGTTAAAAATACTAAGAACCTTGATCTAAGTGAACATACATTTATACAAGAGACCATAAAAGTAGCGAATACACAAAACCTGCACTCAGATACTTAAACCTGGATGTTATTTATATTCGTAATTACACCGTGTCTAAGTCCAGCCAAAAATATACTGGGTAGCAGCGGTAGAAAACACACTTCAAAATATACACTGGCAAAGCAAACAAACCTCAATTGGGTATTGCATGACTGGTACAGAGTCTCCGGGGACTGACAGACAAATTAGACAAATTTTATAGACGGCAGGTAATCACCAAGCAACTATACAAATCTGTATATTTGTATCCTCCATGATATTAGAGAAAAAACGATGAACAATTATCATTTCTGCATGGATAGTTAAAATTTGGTCAAATTTCAAACAAGCTTGCGTTTGCTGCAAGGTCTTCATCAAAACAACCCATAGCGCCATGCAGAACTTTTTTCAATGACGTCACGAAGTGGGCCCCGTTCAGATTTGGAGCAATTGAAGGGGATACGTCCATTTAGTGGCAACCAAAGATATGTAACGTAGACACAGATCTTGGCTGTTTATTGAATCAGTCTTTCTTTTGAAAAATTCCCAGTAAATTTATCGGTTAGTGGCATTGTCCCTAACGCTCAGACAGCATAGCCACAACTAACTAGTCCAATGCAGCATTTATTCAAATTCCATTATATACTTTAGCAATGTCGACAACATTTAACCTTGTTTGGCGAAACCTAGATACTAGTACATGTATTGTAGCTAGAGACCATATCTAGTTCCTGAAATAATGTTTCAAGTGTCCAATAACTTCATGTTTCTAGTAGATTTATCAGTCACATGCTTATGCCAATTTGGAATTATATTTGCTCTTCCTAATTTCTTTCAACCGGTAACATATAGGCCTACGTATGTTTACCTTCCCCTCTGAGGAGACGGAGAGGGGGGTTCGCCGATTAAATGAAGCTGCCTTGCTGTGGATGTGCTGTGTCTTGCTGCATTACTTCTGAACCAGGGCAGTGGGCGAGATGCAGGGATGACCCGTCATCCAGGAGGAGACAAGAAAAGAGGGACGGAGGGATGGTGAATGTGAATGAAGTATGTGGGGATGGAATGGGTGGGAGTGAATTTTATGCCTTTGTTTTTTGGTTACCTCTCTTGTAAGGGGGAAAGCCGATGGTATATATATGTTTACCTACTTCGCCTTGACAGAGTAGTTTCGAAGCGAGAGGTTAGGTTAGAATGAGTTAACTTCTTTGCTATGGTGATAAGAGTTTTAGTGCTGACTAACGCCTGACGATTTTGTTCAGCCCAGGACAGGATCTCGTGCTGAAGCAGTTGACTATCTCGACCCCTTTGCTACAATGAAACACCTTACAATTTGGGTTCTGGCTAACACCAAATAATTTCGTTCAGGACAGAACCTCGTGCTGAAGATAGTGGTCCCTGGTGGTGTCCCAACCCTCTCCCAAGTGTCAGTGCTGGGTTGAAATAGTGGCCCTTGAAGGGGAACGTAACAAAGACACCTTCCTCGACAGAGTTTGGCTTGGTAGACATACTTCTTTTTATTCTGGACACTTTGAACCATTTTGAACTTGTAGTAGAGAACTTAGTGATCGTCAGACTACAGACACAATTCTAACTGCAACAGGGGTCGGATTTGTTTGAAAAGCATTAAAACATCGGAAAACATATTTTTGTTTTTTCCAACAGAGTGCGGTGCAATAATCCACACACCGATACGTTTAACTGTTTGTGCTGTGTGAGAGGGGCTGTTCCTATGCCAATGGTTGGTAAAAGGCGAGGAGCTTTCGTCAGTGGTCAGCTCCCCCTAGGGGAGAGTGCGGTGGGAAAATGCGTTCCTGGCTGATATGGAGGACTGCCCACATGGACCAACTCAAGGTGATCATAGAAATATTTCTATTCGAAAGCGTAAAGGATCTTGAACTGTCTTTTATCAATCTTACAGCCCATATACTAAGCCTCTTGTTCAGTCACATTACTCCATATATTACTCTATAACAAATGTCCTAATAACTTTAAGAAGTAAAATTAATGGAATGTGCGTTAGAATGCGTCCATCAGCCCACATAATTATTAGACCAAGACAAAAATAAAGGTACATTAAAAAACACTGTTATGTGGGACCAGTTGCTGAGGTATTGATACCCAGGGTTGAGGTAAGACTTTTCACTAGGTTGAGGTGTCCTACGTGGATGTAGGTCATTCCCGTGAAGCACAGGCTCTCCTAATGTATTTCTATACTTGTATATCTTCTTTTAATGCTGTTTTCCCTAAAAAAGCGTAGACTCAGAGGTGACTTGATACAGGTCTTTAAGATTTTAAAGGGAATTGACATCAAAAGTGACCAAATTTTCACATTGAATGAGAATCAGACAAGAAACAATGGTCTCAAACTGTCCGGAAATAGATTCAATTTGGAAGTAGGTAGAAACAACTTTGCCAACCGTGTAGTTAATGAATGGAATAAACTTCCTGCACAGGTAGTGCAATGTAGTTCAGTTCGAAGCTTTAAGAATCATTTAGATAAACACCTAAGTAAGATGCTGTAATGATTATAATTTATCTTATATTATTTGTTTTTGTTTTGTTATCATTTGTCTGTCTGATTTTCATTTATCATTAGTTATATGTCAATTTATTATTTACTATTTACCTGTTTGTTTATTATTTTAACTATACCTATGCATTTATTTATGTACTTTATTTGTTATTTACATTATTATAATTTTTATTTATTATTTTATTATTAATATTTTTTTTTTATTTTTTGCATCCGACCTAGATATGGATCAAAAGGTATGCTCCGCCTTTGTAAATTACCTACTCTCTCGTTAAAGTATCTAGACGCAATTTCTTATCTTGTGAGCTTTATCAAAATAACCATACAAAGGAATACCACTGAAAATGCCCCCAGCCTGGAACTTCGCTCTGTTCTCAAGTTACTGACCGAAAAGCCCTTACTTGGGTTGTATTTTCTTTCTTCTTCTGGGAAGATATGACCAGGATCTAAGACATTTGCCTGCCCAACTGGATTCTGTTAAAAGGAAATACATTTCTTGGAATAAACCAAACTCCAAAATAAGCGTGATTAACGTAGCAAATCTCCCGTGTTAATTTAGTGAAATTTGCCAAAAACTCTACCACGAAAAAATCACTATTTAAACTCTCTCCTGCAGACCCACCCTCCCCCTCTAAAATGGACCCGTGTTATATTTGTACGACACCACTCGCACAAATAAGACTCGTGCTATAGTCAAGGAACAGAGATGAAATGCCGGAATCCATCCATACACACGCGGTCAAGAGGCGCGTTACGTCGAAAACAAGATGAGACCCTTTCCAAGACCACCCATATCGAACAGGATTTATACGAAAGATATGACAAAGATCCGCACACACTCACACTCACTGGACCCATTCCTAACGGATACGTCCCTACTCCCTGGTGATATTCCTCTCCGGCGCGCGAGCGCGCGCACACACACACACACACATACACATACACACACAAACACACACACATACACACACACACACATACGTATACCTTATACATACCGTATATATATGGACTATGGACTATCTAGAAAAGACCACCCACTGGCGTGGGATCGGTGTTTGTGGGAGGGGAAGAGAAGTCTGTAGGAAAAATGAAAAGAGAGTCGTGTACAAAAGGGGGCTATTGTATATTAAGTATTCAGATTAGGTCAAGTATATATACACAGCAAGACACATTGCCGCATTGCTTCTGACCCAAGGTAGTGGGCGAGATACTGGGATGAACCGTCATCCATGAGGAGCTAAGACGAGAGGGGGGAAAGTGTTGTGGATTGGGGTAGGTGCGTGCCTTTGAATTCGTTACCTCCCTTATAAGAGGGAAAACCTGGTATATGGATAGATAGGATATATACACACTGGAAGAGAGGGACGAGGGAAGAAAATGTCACGATTTGATTTCCCACAGCAAAGCTTACGCGGTGATCGTGACATGTCCCCGTCCCTCTCTTTCCGTGTGTATATATACTTCACTTAATCTGCACATTTTGTACCTAGAAAACGTCA
>NC_134781.1:46307878-46310378 GCF_046742065.1 Oratosquilla oratoria | reverse complement strand
CGTTGGAGATGGCATGAGTGTGCTCCAACTGATTAGAGAGCCAGAAGAACGAGAAGAGTGGCGTTCCATGGTCGTCGACGTCAGAGACGTGGCACCTCGGTCAGGTAAAAGAGACGAAATAAATAGTGGCAATAAGATCAACCTATGCAAAGTGTCGGAGGAAAACCCACCAGAAATGTGGTTACGTACACCAAGGACAGAGTCAAGAGGCCATGAGTAATCAAGAAGAAAAATGGGTGTAAAATGTGAAGTTCCATAAAGAAACCAATAGACAAAAAAGAAGACTCAGTAGAAGCAATACAGGTCCAAATTATACTGGATATTAAAGGAGAAATATTACTATAAATTAAAAGAGTAGAAAATATCACAATTACAAACAGCACTCACTAGGAGACCAATATATATATATATATATATATCTATGTATCTATATACATATACATATAAATATATATACATATATATATAAATATATATATATATATACATATACATGTATGTATATATATATGTATATATGTATATACATATGTATATATATATATATATATATATATATATATATATCTATATATATATACATGTACAGACAGACAGACAGACACACACACACATATATATGTATTTATATATATATATGTATATATATATATTTATATATATATATACGTGTGTGTGTGTGTGTGTGTGTACGTGTGTGTGTGTGCGTGTGTGTGTGTGTGTGCGTGTGTGTGGCGGGAAAGGGAAGGGTGGAGGTAGAATGTAGATTGAGAGAAGCAAGTAAATGCCTTAAGGGAATAAAAACTGCAATGAGAAATAGACATTTGGGAATGGATGCTAAGAGGAGATTGTATGAATGGGTGATTGTACAGACAACACTGTATGGGGCAGAAACATGGAACATAAGAGAGGAAGAGAGGAAGAGTTCAAATGTGTTTGAGATGAAATGCCTGAGAAGTATGGTAAGGGTTATAGGTTGGATAGAGTGAGGAACGAAGAGGTAAGGAAGAGAGCGGGGGTGGAAAAGAAGTTGGAAGGTAGGGTTGATGAAAGAGTACTGGGATGGTTTGGACACATGGAAAGGATGAAATAATTAATATTAGTAAAAGAGATGTGGAAAGCAGAGGTGGAAGGAGTGAACATGAGGGGGCGACCAAGGATGAGATGGATGGATGGGGTAAAGGGGGCATTGGGAAAGAGGGGAATGTCTGTTGAGGAATGAAGGGAGAAGACAGAAGATTGGGGTGAGTAGAGAATGGCTGTGTATGGATGATGCTGTGATGCATGGAAGGGAGTGGGCGGGGGATGGGGGAGTATGTGTGAATGATAATTTAACGCAGGCCGAAGGGATTTCTCCCCGTTTTCTCTTTTTGAGTATGGTGGGACGAACAGAAAGGGGAGTCGCCGATTAAATGAAACGGCCTTGCTGTGGATGTGCTGTGTCCAGCGAAAAAAATACACGGGAGCGACGAGCGATTTCGCTCGGGAAAGTTCCAATGTCGCTCTTGCAAATCCAATAGCGGGAGCAATCCCCCACAAAAAAATCGCTCCCGCGGCAAGATTCAACGTTTTTCATGCATTATCCATCATTTGGCAATCCCTGAATCCCATCACCATTGATGAAAGGATCAGAGCAAACACAACTTACTCATGGTCAATCATTGCATTATCAATCGATATCATAAACGCAACGCATCAATCAACTTTAATTTGTTGATGTACGTACATATGTGTACGCGGTATAGCTGCTAGAGCTCAATGGCTTACCTAGCCTAGCTTCGTATCAGCTGCATGCGCGCATATACTAGTACATGTTGACTAGACTCTACACGACTATCGTGCTACATAATGTTGCTAGTTTTGAATTGCATGGTACCTGTATGCAGGGAAGTTCATTGGTTAAATGCAGCTAGCTGTCCAACCAACGCACTGACTACATGTACAATGCACCATACCCAATACCACATCACCGCATGCATACGTACACTGTACATATGCAAACTCGCTCCGACATGAGTAATGAGTTAGCCTTCCAATAGTTTGAAGGAAATCGAACCTGCAAAAACATGGCTCTGGAAGTATCAAAAATGGCTCTGGTGAAAAAAGAAAAGAAAAAGAAAAATGAAAAATGGCTCTGGAAAAAAGAAGAAGTCTTTTTTCCCTGGCTGTGTCTTGCTATATTACCTTTGACCCAGGGCAGTGGGCGAGATGCAGGGGTGACCCGTCATCCAGGAGGAGTCAAGATATGAGGGAGGGTGGGAGGGGTGAATAAGAGTGGAGTATGTGGGAATGGAATGGGTGAGAGAGTTTATGCCTTTGTTTTTTTGGTTAGCCTACCTCCCTTGTAAGGGGGAAAAGCTGTTGGTATATGTCTATATATATATATATATATATATATATATATATATATATATATATACATATATATATATACATATATATGTATATATATATACATATAATATAAATATATACATACATATATAATATATATATACAT
>NC_134781.1:46300378-46302878 GCF_046742065.1 Oratosquilla oratoria | reverse complement strand
CACACACACACACACACACGCACACGCACACACACACACACATATATATATATATATATATACATATATATATGTATATATATAATATATATAATATACATATAATATATATATATATATATATGTATATATATATATATATATATATATATATATATATATATATAATATATATATATATATATATATATATATATGGCCGTCAACTGAACTTTTTATATAAAAAAGACAATATGTGTCCCGCCCTTCATATATAAGCTAAAACAGAATAACCACTCTCCTCTTACGTTTTTCTTATTTACTAATAACTGATTCATATTTATGAAAAGAAATCATTAAGAGTGAATACATTAGGAATAGTGCGACCCTACAATACATTTGACTCGATTTCGAGTATACAGCAATGACTTAACTGATCCCAATCCTTTATTGTGTATATACAATATTCGATTTCATATTTCAGCCGATTTCCTCGATTGACAATTTTTTCTACTAGTTTCTGCGTCTTTTGAATCCTTATCTCAATACTGTACACATCTTGTCAGCATCTCAGTAATAGATACTTACCTTATGAATTTATCACTACAGGATTTCACAGTAACTGCATAACACGTTTGAAAGCTAAACGAAACTGTGGTACCCAGCTGAGGACGGGACTTAACACGTTTCAACCAATGCACATCCCAGTGCGAAGATTTTTATTTTTTTAGGGGAAGGAGGGACTTGGGTTATAAATGAACCATTACTAATTATAATATAACTTAAATCTCAAGATACACTAGAACAGCACAGTCAGAGAAGAGAGTTTCTTACGTTTGTTAATACGGGATCGCATCAAGCACGGAGGCGCTTGAGAAACGAGAACACGGGTGAATTGTCGAGACTTCATGCGTTGGGTGAGTACAATGAATCTACCTCTCGTACACCTCGCCACTTTTATTTCTTTTCTATAAGATTATTTCTGATACAGATATTTCATGACAAGATCAAAACCCATGTAACCATCATATTACATTATCACATATTCGCGTTTGGAATCACCCATTCATTTCTTCGGAGGTTTCCCCTAGTATTCACACTTTCCCCATCATTTCTCTCATCGAAGTGGTTGGGAAACTATCCTGTAACCATGTTCAACCACTTAGGAAAGATGACATTTTTGGTATCACACGGAAATACATGGATGTTTTGGGTCAATACAAATGCACGCTCTACGTCAAAGATAGGGGGCGTTGTTTTTCAATCACTTCGTCCCACTCACATTTGAATGGTTCTTTTCATTCGAGTGGTTTTTCTAAATTCCGCTGCACAATCCTTGTGAAGAAGAAAAAACACTAATTCCCCCTGAATATGAATCTGAAAAACTGTCCCAGGTTCAAGCCATCAAACGTTTGACCCTGCATGCCCAATTTAAAATTCGATTCACCTATGCCCGCCCTGCATTTATGTGAGATAGTACCTATTCCCATAAAGTATCGTCTTTTGACTCCATGGTGATACCTTCGTTTCAATTTGCGTCGAGGGTTTAGGGCGACATGTCAGTCCTAAAATTATATCACACTCCACTCAGTTTCAGTCAAAAATAAAACTGTCACTTTATATATTTATTTCAGGTCATTTCTGTACCAAAGAAAATGTACTCCCTTTAAATAAATATGGACACACATATTGGGGTTAAACGTTCCGCAACATTTCTCGGAGACAAGTGGCGTCACTTCTACTTTGACTCTCATAACAGACAAACAAACGTCAGTTTGGGTAACCGTGAACACTGTCCGCCCCACACACGTACGGGAGCGGGGAGGTGGGTGGGGGTGTTAAGCGGCCTTGCTATACACTCTCCGTCTCACTGTATATACGATACTGAAGCTGCTGGCGTCTCGAACGGTCCGGGATGGCACGAGGAGTGGAGGGGGAGGGTCCGAAAGAGGAGGAGGAAGGAGAGTAGAGGAGTCAAACCCGCGTGCGCTACCCTGAAGGTTGGTGCCTCGTGCTCTTACGCGTATGCACAAACATGCGCACATACATTCATTCACTTTCAATAGGTGAACACTCATTCGTTTTGGCTGTCCAAGAGATATAACCGAACATAGGGATAGGGACAATGGTTGTTATGGTATTCACGAGAGCAAAGAACAACTGGCAAGGCTGATAACTGGAAATAAAGATGTCTGTGCTTCTCGTTCAGGAGTAGGGATTTAACGTTGGGAAACACTTTTGATCAAAAGTAGTGAATCGTCCATGAAGATTTTAGGGAGGGCACAGGGTCCGTGAAAGTGCAAAAGTCGAGAGCGTATGTAGTAGTTTTCGGGGTGCAGCCTAAACAGGTTTGTGACTAAGATGTAGCTTCGAGATGCCCGATTATTCGACCAATTCCCACTATGAAGTGTACAGAGCGTAGCAATTTGGGTTATTGTACAACAATAGTTCATAACTACCTGTGGTGTAGCTGCATTACCTTCGCAATCCATGTAACTGGTGTATGCGTACCTTTTCTACC
>NC_134781.1:46290378-46295378 GCF_046742065.1 Oratosquilla oratoria | reverse complement strand
CTCATCCCACCACTCATTGACCTTCCTTCTATTTCCTCCCGTCCTCCTTGTTCCACACACCATCTTTGCACACTTTATGACTCCCTCCTTGAACCATCCCCATTCCTCCTCCACTCCCAGTTCTACTCTATCCTTTACTCTCTCCCACTCTTCTCTCAATTTCTTCTTATACTCATTCTCCTTTTTTCCCCATTTAAACAGTTCACTCTAAGTACCTCCCTACTTTCTGCCCTTTTCCTCTTTCTCCACCTATTCTCCACTCTCAATTTACCTTCCACCAGAAAATGATCTGATATTCCCCCACTCTTTCCCCTTAGAACATGTACATCCTTAACTCTTCCTACCATACTCCTGGTCACCACTATATAGTCCATTAACGCTCTATCTGCCACCCTTCCATCCACCACCCTCTCCCATGTGTACTTATGTTTGACTTTCTTCCTAAACACTGTATTTGCTATCATCAACTCTCTTTCAAGACACATCTCCACCATCATTTCTCCACTACGATTTTTACCTGGAACTCCATACTTCCCAATCACTCCGTCTATTGGTTCATTTCCTACCCTAGCATTAAGGTCTCCCAATACAACTACATTGACATTTCTCCATAATCCCTCTATGCACTCATCTATATCTACCCAAAAATCCTCCCTTTCCTCTACGTTCTTCTCACTACCAGGTCCATACGCACTTACAAAAACCCACATCTCCCTTCCCAGCTTCACCTTCATCCACATCAACCTTGATGAAACCTCCTTCCACTCCACTACCCACTTACTTATCTCTTCACTTACTAGTATAGCCACCCCTTCTCTCCCTCGTCCCCTCTTCACTCCTGAGTACCTTCCAGCTACACTCCCAAACTCATGGTTTCCCTTTCCTTTCTTTTTAGTTTAACTGAAAGCCAGCACATCCATCTTTCTTCTCACAAACATACTGCCTATCTCTTCACTTTTACTCTCATCTGTACCACATCCACGCACATTAAAAGACCCAAACCTTAGGGTACTGGTTGGGAAACTCCCAGATCCTCTTATGCTTTTACTTCTCTCTTTTTTTTTTTTTTTATTATTATCTTTTTTTTTTTTAGGAATGTCCCCTTTTGGGGCTACAGGTTGTAGGACTCCTAATTCCATCCCCCGTCCCGTTTTTTTTTTTTTTTTTTTTTGTCGCCTTTTACGACTCAAGTGGAAGGACTTGGTGGTAGCATTGTCTTCCCCCACCACAGGGTAGGCGAAAAAAGGAAATGAATATTCAGAGAAATGGTACAGGACAGTAACAAGGAGTTGGGGGACAGCATAACGGAGGGACAGTCATAGTATAAGTGTCATCATTTCTTTATGGACAGAGTTTTCCTCTATCACAGACAAAATGATGTGTGGCTCTGGTCCGTAGGGGCGCCCCATATAGACCC
Source organism: Oratosquilla oratoria (assembly GCF_046742065.1). Classification (NCBI taxonomy): domain Eukaryota; kingdom Metazoa; phylum Arthropoda; class Malacostraca; order Stomatopoda; family Squillidae; genus Oratosquilla; species Oratosquilla oratoria. Next base: position 46,293,961 of record NC_134781.1, on the reverse strand, counting down.
CAATGTATCAACTACATGATATTTTGCCACAATAACATGTAGCCAATACTCCAGACGGGATATATATATATATATATATATATATATATATATATATATATATATATATATATATATATATTCAAGCCGCGGGCTTCGCCGGGGGCTTGGCTGCGCAAACAGCGGCCTTCGGCCGCAGCGCTCCGCGCTCTAATCCCACGATAGGGATCCCGTGCTGGGGATCCCGTGTTGGGGTTCCGCCCCGAGGCCGATGCCGAGGCCGAACCCAAGGGACATTTTTTCCTGGTCAGTTCAAGGGAACATGGCGACCACTGAGGACTTGCGATCACTGAGGACTTGCGACTACTGAGGACTTGCGACCACTGAGGACTTGCGACCTTTGAGGACTTTCGACCTTTGAGGACTTGTTACCTTGGAGGACTTGTTACCTTGGAGGACTTGTTACCTTGGAGGACTTGTTACCTTGGAGGACTTGTTACCTTGGAGGACTTATTACCTTGGAGGACTTATTACCTTGGAGAACTTATTACCATGGAGGACTTATTACCTTGGATTATCTATTACCTTGGAGGATTTACAACCTCGTAGGACTTGCAACTTCAGAGGACTTGCACCCTCGTAGGACTTACGACCTCGGAGGTCTTGCAGCCTCGAAGGGCTTACAACTTCGGAGGATTTGCACCCTCGGAGGACTTGCACCCTCGGAGGACTTGCACCCTCGGAGGACTGGCACCCTCGGAGGACTTACACCCTCGGAGGACTTGCACCCTCGGAGGATTTGCACCCTGGGAGGACTTGCACCCTCGGAGGATTTGCACCCTGGGAGGACTTGCACCCTCGGAGGATATGCACCCTCGGAAAACTTGCACCCTCGGAGAACTGACAGCCTCGAAAGGCTTACTACCTCGTAGAACTTACGACCTCGGAGGACTTACAGACCCCACTCTCCAAGACATGTAACATTTTTAAAATGTGTCACCTTTGAAATGAATGTTGCCGCGTATTGAATGTCGTCTTTGTTGTTTCCATTGAAAACGTTTTGAAAAAATCGTTTCGTAACGCAGGAACGCTTTAAAAATTCGGGCGGTGCGTTTCTCTTGGGTTCTTTTGGAAAAATGCGTTCCTGTGTTCTTGCGTTCCTAAAAAGGCGGTTCGTACGTACGCAAGAACGTAGGAACGCACTTGCCCACCTCTAACATTTTATATATATATATATATATATATATATATATCTATATATATACATATATATATATAAATATATATTCATATATATACATATATATATATGTATATATATGAATATGTATTATAGATATATGTATATATATACATGTACATATATGCATAAATATATATTCATATATATACATATATATAATATATATGTATATATATATATTTATATATATATATATATATATATATATATTACAAAGATTACAAAGGCGGAGCATGCCAACAGGAGACCTTTTGGTCCATATCTAGGTCGGATGCGAAAAAAAAGTCATTATAATAATAATTTAATAAATAAAAAACTATGATAATGTAAATAACAAATAAAATACATGAATAAATGCATAGGTATAGTTAAATAATAAACAAACAGGTAAATAGTAAATAATAATAAATTGACATGTAACTAATAATAAATGAGAATCAAACAGATAAATGACAACAAAATAAAAACAAATAATATAAAATAAATTATAATCATTACAGCATCTTGCTTAGGTGTTTATCTAAATGATTCTTAAAGCTTCGAACTGAACTACATTGCACTACCTGTGCCGGAAGTTTATTCTATTCATTAACTACACGGTTAGTAAAGTTGTTTCTACCTACTTCCTAATTGAATCTATTTCCGGACAGTTTGAGACCATTATTTCTTGTCTGATTCTCATTCAATGTGAAAGTTTTGTCACTTTTGATGTTGTCAATTCCCTTTAGAATCTTAAAGACCTGTATCAAGTCACCTCTGAGTCTACGCTTTTTTAGGGGAAACAGATTCATATGTTTTAGTCGATTTTCGTATGATCTATTTTTGATATTTGGAATCAGTTTTGTGGCTCGCCGTTGTACTTTTTCCAGTCTGTCAACGTCTTCAATGAGATTCGGTGACCATATGGAAACAGCATATTCCAAGTGTGGACGAACTAGCGATTTATATAGCTTGTTAATGAGAGATGGACTTTTGAAATCAAAAGATCGCACAATCAGTCCTAGAATCTTATTTGCTTTCTCAGAGGCTGAAATACACTGCTTGGATGATTTGAGATCGTTACTGATAATTACGGCGAGATCTTTTTCACTATCCACTTTTGTTAACGAATTTCCAAATAACTTGTAATCGTACTTACTGTTATTTTTACCTATGTGCATCACCTTGCATTTACTTGTGTTAAATTTCCTTGGCCACTTTTTAGACCATTGCTGTAATTTATCTAAATCTTCTTGAATATCTAATTGGTTTAAGTGATCATTTGCCATTCCGCACAGTTTTGTATCATCAGCAAATTTGGAAACAGTAGATTTTAGTCCATGGTCTATATCATTTATATATACTATGAATAGAAGTGGCCCAAGAACGGAACCCTGAGGAACTCCACTTGTAAAAAATTTCCATCTAGAAGTTTTTCCATTTAAAACAACTCTCTGTTTTCGATCATTCAACCAATTACTAGTCCAACTTAATAGGCTACCACTTATTCCGTGCGAAGCTAATTTAGTAAGTAGTCTTTCGTGTGGGACGGTATCCAAAGCTTTTGCAGTCTAGATATATTGAATCTATATTGTTTCTATATATATATATATATATATATATATATATATATATATATATATATTAATAAAAGTGGGTAGTAATTTCTCTTTTATACATGTTGAGTTAAATTTGACAGCAGCTTGGGCTAGAATCAACTTCTTGTTCATAGACTAAATTTTTCTTATCAAAGATCTTGGCTCATTGGGGAGGCGGAATAAAATGCTACCGTACGACGTTTCGCTCATCTTAGATCATTTTCAAGTACAAAATATATTTGGTACAAAGCAGTTACAAGTTAAATACAAACTAAAGTAGGAATTGCGAGAGGTTAAAAAGAAATTTGGGTGATTTAGTCCGTGGATGGACTCGGTGGGAATCTGTTCCTTGTTCTTCTGGTGTTGTTTGTAGTGTGGTCCTAATGTCCGTGTGCTGACTTGGTGTTATTCTGTCCGGTCTTCTTCTGGAGTTGTATGTGGTGGTGACCGAGTGTCCATGCAGAGTAGCCAGAGCCAGTGAAGTAATTCCATTTATTTTATTCATGGTTGGGGTTTTCTCCTTAATATAAAAGGCTTCTAGAATCTCCAACCGGTGGTTTTCACTGGCAGAGTCGAGGATCTGAGTGTTGTCGACTAGGATCTGCCTGGACAAAAGGGTAGAGTATGTATCTGAAAAATATTTCTATGGGGCTCCGTTCTGTAAATGGCAAATGAGGCGTCGGGAAAGAGAAGTTGTTGTCATTCTTAGGAAGAAGGACGAAGCTACAGTCTTTGTGTGGGCAGATAAATTTGTACACGACTTTACTTCTTTTGAGAGAGTTTT
>NC_134781.1:46262878-46285378 GCF_046742065.1 Oratosquilla oratoria | reverse complement strand
CTACAATCACTATCATGAAGTAACTTCAATATCTCATTTACCAGAGTTTGTGGTATAACCAACTGATTTACTTGACCTCTAGAAATATCTTTCCCATTTACAATTGTTTTCCTATACAAAATTCCATTAATCAAATGAAATTCCTCTATCTTATACCCCTTTGGTAGCTTTGGAGGATCTCCTCTTGGGTTCATCAAATGCTTGATTATTGAATCACATGTCTCATCATCTCCCTGTTCTCTTATTAGCATTTCTTCATCTAAAGTTACTAACTCTTCTATACTACAAACAAAATTAATCAATCCAGTCCCAGTCATTGGTTGACTAATGTTTCTAGAAAGTGGATCTGCTACATTCCTTCTACCCGGAATATAATTAAATTGAACATCATAGCACTGAAGTATCGCAAACCATCTAGCAAGTCTGCCTCTAAGATTCTTATGCTTAAATAAGTTCTGAATAGCTGTGTGATCAGTCCAAACTCTGATGGGATACCCTAGTATCATATCCCTAAAACTTTCTAAAGAATAAATTACTGCTAAAGTTTCTCTTTCAGTTATAGAATAGTTCCTCTCCGCACTATTACAAAGTCTGGATGTGTAAGCTATGGGTTTCCAAGTTCCATTTCTCTCTTGCATTAGTATGCCTCCTAACCCTATGTCAGACGCATCAGTACAAAGAATAAATTCTTTTTCATAGTCGGGGAAAATTAAAATAGGTGAACTTGTGAGTTTATCTTTCAACTTGTCAAAAGCTTGCTGTTGCGCAGGTCCCCATATGAACTTTGAGTCCTTTCTCAACAAAGAACTTAGTGGATTAGCAATGTCAGCATAACTTTGAATGAATTTTCTATAATATCCTGTTAATCCCAAAAAGCTCCTAACCTTGTCTACATTGATCGGAACTGGAAAATTCTTGACAGCGTCCACCTTTGAATTTACTGTACTCAGTCCGTGTCTGTCTATCTTATGTCCTAAGTAAATGACACTGTCTTGCAAGAACTTACATTTTTCAAGTTTTACTTTTAACCCAGCTTCTCCTAGTCTTGAGAATATCAAATCTAATTTCTTAAAGTGCTCCACTGCAGTCTGAGAAACTATTAAAATGTCATCTAGAAATACACTGGCAGTGTTTCCTAACAATCCATCTAGAATAGTATTCATTAATCTCATGTAAGTTAATGGACTATTACATAACCCAAATGGCATTCTCTTGAACTCATAATGTCCTGTTGTAGTAGAAAATGCTGTGAACTCTCTTGAATCTTCATGCAATTCTATTTGCCAAAAAGCTGATTTGATATCTATAGTACTAAAATATCTATTCTCAGTTCCCAAACTCCTCAAAATGTCACCGATAATGGGTAATGGTAACCTGTCACGAATGGTGTGCTTATTCAGTTCCCTGTAATCAATAACTGGTCGCATAGTCCCATCAGACTTTGGTACTAAGATCAACGGAAAATTCCACTCACTCTTACTATGTTCAATAATATCCTGTGATAACATTTCAGTGATGAGTTTATCTACTACAGCTAATCTAGAGTGAGGAACTCTGTAGGCTGGTATGTAGATAGGTTGTGTTCCTGGTTTTAACTTAATGTGATGTTTTAAAACAGTTGTTTTGCCTAAGGCGTCCCCCGGCAAAGCAATTGCTTTTTTATGTTTCATAAGCAAAGCAAATAAAGCTTCATCCAACTCAGGGCAATTAGTTGATTGTAATAATTCTTTATATCTATTTCTTAAGTCTCTGCCTTCTTGTACTGAACAAATTGATGAAGTTGGTAATTCTATCTCCTCACTATTCTCATTTAAAATCTTAATAGGTTTAGTACACACCTGAATACATCCTATTTGTGTACCTTTCTTTAAAACTATCTCTTTATTCATAGTATTAATTACTAATACTTCTACTCTGTTCTTATTTGTCTTATAAATCCCTGAGTCCCACTTCAATCCTTTAAGTTTAACTGATTCTGGGACTGTAATTACTTCAGAGTCTACATTGATTCCTTTCAAACACACTTCAACCTTATTAATTGACATGGGATGTAACAATGTCGACCTTGTTAATCCGCAATCTGCAATTCTCAAGGCATCTGTGGTTGATAATTTAGTAATCTCTGGGATTTCCTGAACTTCTGAGTTGGGTTCACATATTGTTTTACTTTCTGTAGGGTTGGACCGCTCGGCCTCGCTATCTAGGATAGAAATGTTATCTAAGGATTCATTGATTCCTGTCACTGGTCTTAAGTCTGGTTGATTTAAGAATGGGATTAACTGTGACTTCACTAAAATTCCTAAGTCAGCAGGACAAATTACCATGTTTTCTTTTCTCATAGTTGCAAATCCTATCAATAAATCTCCTGGAAAAACAGACTCTTCTACCACAATCACTGGGATGTACAATTGTTCATTTGTATACAAGGCAACTTCTAGCTCAATCTTGCCTAATGTTTTTAACTGATTTCCAGTTACACCTTGCAATGTGTAACGGATTGGTTCCAACATTTTCACTCCTGGGTTCAACTGGTTTAAAACTTTACTAGTAATTACATTAACTACAGACCCTGTATCAATAAAAATTTGAATAGGCTTATTGAACACTTTACCCGCAATGAGAGGTCCTACAGGAGTTTTACCAACAGTAATTATCAGTTTGTCAGTTTCTTTCATCTCCCTTGCATTCCCATATTTAACACAATACCGCCTATCGGTATATATATGGGGAGGTCTGAAATGGTTTATTCTGTGTCTGGGGGTTTTCCTCTTAGCCCTGGGGGTACCCGAAAATTTCGGCACTCATGAGTTCTGTGTCCGATTTTATTATGGTAAATACAGAATGGAGGGTTCCTACATTGATACTCATTGTGACCTTCGTATTTGCAATTTCTGCAAATAATCCCATAAAAACATTCTTGTGCCTTGTGTCCCCAAGCATTACAATTAAAACATAGGATTCTGGTATCCCTATCCCTAGATGGACTTCTAGCATGCCGCCTATGTCCTACTTCTGTTTTCTTAAACTCTCTAGAGTTCCTATATTGGCTTTGTTGATTTATAGGCATTACATATGGGTTTATTGTTCTGGTCTCACTGTATCCTTGAAGAAGATAATCTACTTCTCCTAAACAGATATTTGATTTTAAATCTTTGTACAGCCTTTCTGCTGTTAAGTCATCAGAATTCTTTGCCAATAAGCTAAATGTAATCAATTTGATTACCTGTGAGATTTCCATCTTCTCACTAGATCTTTCTATCCAGTCTGAATCTTTCAATATAGAATTCATGTCTTTTGACCATCTATCTAATCTAGCTAAGTACTCTGTGTCAGTTTCACTTGTCCTAACTTCCTTAATCATTTTTACCAATGATCTAATAGGATCCTGATCACATTTGGACATGAAATGTTTAAGAAAGGCTTTCTTGTAATTATCATATTGATTAATTAATTCCATTTGCTGAAAGTTAATGACAAACCTCGCCCTTCCATGCTCTGGATCTATATTCTCCTTGAGAATCTCAATCTTACGATTCTCATTTGTAATGTTTTTACTAACTATAAGTGTGTCAATAAGGTTCAAGAACTTGTTTACACCATATGTGTTAGACTCTCCTGTGAATTTTGGAATATTTGTATTTGATGTGTGAATTTCGTGTCTCAACACGTTAGAATTCTGAGGGGTACTCATACTTATTACTAATACCTTGCTTTAGCCTGGCTGCTTGCGATGTCGCTTCGTGATGTCAATGTCTGGTTTGACGTCCTTCTACGGTCTTGTCATTCCTCAACGACGTTGTTCCTCCTCCATCACACACTCTGCCTTGAAGACCGCCTTGTAGATGATGATCTCCTTGAAGAATCTTGAAGAATGCTTGTTCCCAACGTAGCAGTTACTTGAAGTTGTAGATTTCTCTCGTAGTCGTAATACACTCTTGATTTTGGTTGTCTTGTTCCCGTAGACTTCTTGCGCCACTTCTCTTCGGAGGTGTTTAACACCCAGTTCGTCCGTCGCACCGCTGAGCACCACTTTCACCACCCCTTGTCACCACTGTTACTTAAATTTGACTTGTAATATCACTCGTCTCGAGGCCCCTTGCCTCTCGTTACGTGAGTTTCACTAATATTCAAGTTCCTCTTAAGCAGTAGGCCCAATGCCTTCTTTTTCCTGTAGTCTCACTATTTTCTAGGCCCCATGCCTATTCCTCTCGTCCTTTGGGTTAATAAAAGGGTGGTGAATTTTCTTTCTTCTTTCACTGTAATTTCACCTTCAGCTTACACTCGGGATCTCTTTTCTCTCGTCTCTACATCGTCTCCCGATCCTCTCTCTACACCCTCTCTATATCTTCTCCCTATATCTTCTCTATCTCTTCTCTATAGAACGTCTGACGAGATCCCGTATCTTACGCTAAGCTACCTTCGTCTGACGTCACTAATTTTTCTAAACCAATCCCCGGTGACTTCTCAAATAAATGTCACTCCTTATGGGCGTGACTTTGAATTCATGCACCAATAGTTTTTTCCTCCTTCTGCACCTTGCACCAATCCGGAAAGCCATTTCAATGCCACTAGCAAAAATTGTTTACCTCAGCATTAGTCAAACGAAGGTAACCCGCGCTTACAATGTTGTGATTACATAAGCGATTATAAAAACAGTCACCACCGTCGGTGTGTTTACATAGACAAAACGTCGCCCTCACCTAGACATAACATTGCCCTCGAGCAGGCGTCGAGTCTGAATTATTCTACTGCCCTTGCTCATTTCCATTCGTACACTACCGGCCTCTTACAACTGCATACAGTGCATTTTAATTATTTATAGCCCTGTATTAGCTAGGAGACCATGCCTATACTCTTATTTTAGATTGATCCCCATGGTACGGCAGGGTCAGCAGAGCTAGATGCACAGTAAGGCCTAGGTAGTAATGTACACTGTTCTACATCATATACAGTGGAGATCACATTAATTTGACCCTTTGATGAACAAGACAGATACAAACTGTACTTTCTGCAATATCCTAGTGGAGGTTACATTAACCACAGCATGTGTGGAAGTCTGGATTGAATTTCAAATCAAATGTTTTTTCTTCAGATTACCAATGGCATCTTCACAGAGAGAACAATCAACAGTTGTGAGGCTAGGTCCATAATCTACAATCTTTTTCAATCCTGAACTTTGCATCATATGCCAAGAGAATGATCCTGAACGGGAGTCAACTTCGTCAGAGAAAGGAAGGCAGAAGGTCGTTGATGCAGCATCACTACGAAAGGACATAGTGTTTGAAAGGTTGAGACAAGTTGAGAACTGCAACTTTGTGTATCATGTAACTGACAATTTCAAGTGTTATAAACAGTACACTCATAAAAAGACAATAGATGGCCTGAAAAGACAATCAAAGGAACATGAAACTGGTCAAAAAGACCAAATGAACCTAAAAAAAAAAAAAGCGTAGATCTATGTCCCTCTCTCGTGACCAACCTTGCAAACCAGACAACGTTGATAAGTATTCTAAAAAGTGTGTGATATGTTCTGCAGCAAAACACAATGGAGAATACAATGAATTCAGAATATCAGAGGTGGCCAGAGCTGAATCATTCCTGAGGGCTACTTCGGTACTCCTGGACGACGTTTTCACTTGGACATGTGACCTAAACAATGCTGCTGATGTTTTTGCCGCAGATCTGTACTGCCATAATCAGTGTCTACGTAATTATTTGCGAAAGGCTGAAAGACAGACCAGTAACATGGGCTCAGTGCCTAGCTCAGAGAAGTGGAATGTCTTTCAATGTGTCCTTCAACATATTCTACCAGAGTTGAAACAGGGTAGATGCTTTAGCCTGTCTTACATGACTGAGTGTTGCAACAAGGCTTCTGCTGAGCAACAGATCAACTGTGGTTCATTTACGAATCGGGATGTGAAGGCATATCTGGTGCCAACCGATGTTGGTAGTGATGGTGGAAAACTCCACAATATCATCACCCAGGAAATTGTCTTTGATGATGTAAGCAAAAATTTGCTTAATTTCACATCAAAGTCCACTGAGCTCTATGAAACATATCGGGCAGAGACATTTGTAACGAAAAAGAGATCTGTCTTTGACACAATTCATAAGAACAATCTGAAAACATTCAAGGGTCCTGAACCTGGGAAGTCAGCTGTAGCAAGTGAACAAAAGGATAAAGGTCTAAAGCAGTTAGCTGAAGAACAGAAGCTATTTGACATAGCACGCATGCGAGGACATGACATAGAAGATTTATTGAAGTATGACCTGGTTGATGCCTGCTATCTTTTTGATGGCAAAGGGCTTATGATCAAGTCACAAAAGAGTGACCTCTGTGCTGAACTACAAAAAGTTCTCTCAGATGATGACTATGGTTCACCAAAAACATGGTCACCAGAACAGACTGCTACCATTGTAGATGTGATGGGTCGGGTGCGCCAAATGCAGCTTGGGTCTATTAAGACGTGCAGTGATCTCTGTACCAACTTTTTGAAAATGATCTACAGCATGAGTATCAATTCAAAGCGAATTGACTTTGTCTTTGACACATACATTGACGGGTCAGTTAAAGACAGTGAACGTATCAGACGGTGCACCACAAACCCAATTGACATAAATGAACTTGGTAAAGAAACAAGGTTGCCGGTGTCAAAGGTATATTTTGGGCATCATCGTCAAATAAAACCAAGTTGCAGAAGGCGCTTAGGTGTCACATCTTAGAGAAACAGAATGAAAATACTGAACTGGTTGTTAGTGCAATGGGTGGAGAGAATATGGAACCTTACAAAGCTGTATTGAATGGTAGTTTCCACGTTTTGCCAAATCTTGATGTCTATATTGAAGAAGCTGATGTTCGTTTGATTCCGCACACACTTGATGCTGTCGAATCTGGATCAAAGAGGCTTGTGCTCCTCTCGAATGACACTAATGTTGTAGTTCTGGGGCTGTATTACTGGAAATTTTTCAAAGAACATGGGCTGATTGAGTTCTGGATACGCGTTGGTGTAGGGAATACAACAAGGTATCTTCCTCTCCACACAATGGCGGAGAGGTTGGGGGAGAATTTCTGTGATGTTATCATAGCCATGCACTTTTTAACTGGGTGTGATTCAACCAGTAAATTCGGCATAAAATCTGCTGTGTTGAAGGCAAATCCTGTGCAATATTTGAGTGATTTTGGCAAGGATTTGGAAGTAGATCTGGCGCTCACTGAACAGTATCTTGTGAAGGTATGCATTAAGTCAGAGACTTATAAGTCAATGGATGAACTCCGATATCACTTGTATCATCACAGTAAGACAACCATTTTGGACCTTCCTCGTACGAGCCGAGCATTGCATGGTCATATCATGAGGGCATTGTATGGTTCTTATCTTCAAATGCATTGTCTTGACCATTCCCAGGTGTCTATAGACCCAACCAAATTTGATTACCCCAGAGAAGGTAACATGTTGGTGCCAGACAAGATGGTGGTTCTTCTGCCAGAGGATTTTCCGCACCCATGTAAATGTCAATCATGTGCCACGAAGAGATGCCCCTGTAGAAAATTGGGGTTGCAATGCTGTAAATACTGTAACTGTGTCATAAACAATGGCTGTAAGAACCCATTGTAGATATGTTAGAGGATTTGTATCTAGTTATCTCAACAAGACCTGTGGGTGAAACGAAATAGTAAAAAAAAAAAAAAAAAAAAAACATATATATATTAGTGTTTAAGTCAAAATTGGTATTTCAAAGTTCTCTGAAATAAGATACAAAGCATGGAAAAAATGAAAATTCATTTTAACACTTTAATCATTGTTTGATTTGTCAATTTTGTCACTTATTTCTTTCACTAGACTGACTTTATCATTTCAGCGTTTTTGGCCAAATTATTTATTTTTCTAAAGTTTGGTCAATTTTGAGTCAGCCACCAAGCGTTTAATTATTACCATATTTTCTCCACTATTGATTTAAAAACTTACCCATGACCTGAGGTAGAAATAAGAGAAAATTGAAGAATAAACTATCATTTTTTCCTATACCATGGTATCATTTTGTGTTTGGAGGCCCAGATTTTAAGCAGGTGACGTTTTACGTCATAGTTTGACCTCTGGTGACCTCTTGTCCTGACCAATTGCAATGATATACCCATCATTATAAAGCTGATACTTAGTGAATTCAAATGAGTGGTCATTCATTAAATTTCATTGAAAACTGACCGTTCCAGGTCAAATTGACTTTCCCCTACCCCAGATTTTGGTCATTATTCCGAAAGCCGACGCCCATCATAAATCCTCAAATATCGACCCTGCTGCCAGTCAGCTGAGCGTCCACCTTGATTTTTCAGATGTCTGAGGTGACCCTCTAACCATATCAAGAGAGAAACTGAGTGGCACTCTTTTGCATGCAAATGACCCCTGGCTCCAGGAGTACTAGTTGTATATACCTAGTTGTAATATACGGGAGGGGAGCTATGCTCGTGGTAACCCGTCTTTGTATCTCTCCGCATCAAGTTTTATCTTAAAATCTTGTATAGTGTTTACACAAACTGTTTTGTTGTCTAATTTGTTCCATGTATTAATCGCTCTGTGTGAGAAACTTCCTTTTCAAGTTTTTTCTATAACTATCTTTTTTCAGTTTTTTCTCGTGTCCTCTCGTTTTACCGTTGTCCCACACTAACAGGTCATTCCTGTCTAAAACTTCCATTCCGTTCATTATTCTGTAGATAGTCAGCAAATCTCCTCTTTCTCTTCTTTGTTCCAGAGTTGGTAGGTTCAGTTTGGATAGTCTTTGCTCATATGTTAGTTCGGCGAGAGTCGGTGATAGTTTGGTTGTCGCTCTTTGTAATCTTTCTAGTTTCTTGATATTCTTTATGGTACTGGGTGTCCAAAGTGATGCTGCGTACTCAAGTTTTGGTCTTATTCGTGTGTGTGTGTGTGTGTGTGTGTGTGTGTGTGTGTGTGTGTGTGTGTGTGTGTGTGTGTGTGTGAATGTGTGTGTGTGTGTGTGTGTGTGTGTGTGTATGTGTGTGTGTGCGTGTGTGTGTATGTGTGTGTACGTATATATGAATTCCTTAAGTATATTCGGCAGTCTCTACATGGCGTAGATCCTCCGGGATCTACTATCACCTGTTAACTGCCTCTCCTGGGTCCGGTCTCGGCTTATAAACCATCTAATTACTGATGTCAGCTTCCAGAGAGGGTATAGCAGGGGTTACATATGGGGCAGAGTTTCTAAGAATGGATTCCTTGCAACGGGGGAATTCTTCCTTAACCCATTCAACTCCGATGACAAGATGTCTTGTCATTTGGTCAAATAAAACAAAAAATCATAAAACACCAAAATGTTTGATCAAACACCAGAAAAATATGACGTCAATCCTCGCTTCGCTGCGAGCGAAGCGAGGATTGACGTCATATTTTTCTGGTGTTTGATCAAACATTTTGGTGTTTTATGATTTTTTGTTTTATTTGACCAAATGACAAGACATCTTGTCATCGGAGTTGAATGGGTTAATTCAATTTATTTTCAGGTACGAAGAAATATACAAAGAGAGATAAGGGAGAGGGTCTCCCTACCTCTGCTGATTAGGTCCTTGGCCTAGGTAGGCCTTCTGCCCGGTGCTTGACCTAGGCAGTCCTATCCTATGACGGGCACAGCCGTCGTTATAGGAACTAAAGGTGCTTAGGTAAGCATGTTAGAGTAGGTTGCCATATGGGAGATGCGTTAGTCATTAAACGTATCTATGGATGTTAGTTGCAGTGGATGGGGTTTAGTTATATTATCGGTGGATGTGGCTAGATAGGCGTATATATTAAAGTTAAGATAATGTAATTGGGGTAGGTATAAAAGGGGTGTCAGTGGAGCCTGAGCCTGGCGACTTTAGGCATCTTGTGTTGGTGATGTTGCGGGGGCGTCATTTGTCTTACGTAGCAATATTGAGTCAAATTGTTTTGTGATTGGGAAATTTGTGAGGTCTGCAAGATTGGGGTCTTGCTAAAGACTAGTACCATCTCGTATGTGTGTGGCTCACGTGCATGATTGGTGATGATTAGTGAGGCTTACAGATGGGAGTAAACAGTTACATAATTTAATACTTTTTGTTATAAATGGAATGTTTAAACATTTCTAATTTTATTATAATATAATTAGACATATTATGTGGTTATTTCTTGTGACTTAATTTGTGTTCTGGTTTGTTTGGGGATAAGGTGTAGTGTTTGGAGGTATGTTCATTAGCTACTACTTCTTATCATGCCCTGATCATATGATGGTCGCTTGCCTTAGGTCGTCCATGGGTGTTCGTTCGCATATATATGTACTGTAGTTTTCCATGGGTAATGTTGCAATATGAGTTGGTTACATAATATCTCCCTCCCCGCGGTGAAAGAGTTGTCTAAAATTCACATACGCACACACACGCTCACACACACACACACTCACACACACACACACACACACACACACACACACACACACACACACACACACACACACACACACACACACACACACACACACACACACACAGTTGGCACAGTTGGTAGAGCGCTGAACTGGGAAGTAGAAGTGCTCCCAGTACCCAGTTCGAATCCTGCCCAGGGCCGAAATTATTTCGGTATCGCTGTGCCTCGGGTCGTTACTCTGACTCTCGTGGGCGGGGAGTTGGGTGTGTGTGTGTGTTCAAGGTCATAGCATTACCCATAGATCGGACCTACGAGCTCTGAGCTCTCTTCCAGGAGGGAAATAGCTGTCGATCACGAGTCCAACACGTGATCCAAAGACCAAGTGAATAAGTGAATATACACACATATATATATATGTATATATATGTATGTATATTGGAAATATGACATGATAACTGCTGTGAACCTTAATAGGAAATGGGAGGGGGTTAAATAGTCATAAATTAATGGGGTGTAGTCAAGTAGGTATCATAGCATGGTCATTTGTTCACCAAGGGATGATATTTATTAGAATGGGGGGAACAATTCCAGTTTTGATTAAAATCAGAACACACTCGGTTCCACATATTTTCACTTCACTCTTTTCTTGGAAATCTTTTGAAATATTATGTCAGTTAGTCCTAGTGTGATGGGGTTAAACTCTTTTATGGGAGTTGCACTTTGTCTATTGTCACTGGTGGAAAAGGGTACTCTTTTATGTGTTAACACTTTTGGTGGTTACAAGTAGTGCAATGTTCTATGTGACGGGTGATGTCGGTGGCCATCTTAGGCCAGAAATATGCAGTCTGGTGTTTGCCAAACATTTGTCTCTACCGGAATGGCCTGCAGTTGGGCTATCATGGACCATTGAAAGGACTCTAGGAATCAATGAATTTGGCATCACTGTTTAGGCTGTAGCAGCAGTGCCGATTTCGGTCATTTCTCTATTTCTTTTGAAGTTCCTGAGGGGAAATACAGTGGGTGGGTGGAACCGTTGCGATCAGGGGGTTTCTGCTAAGTGCGCCTGCTACGATATTGGCTTTACCTTTTATGTAGGCAATCTCTGGGTTGAACTCTAAGATGGTTGTGTGCCACCTTGCTATCTTACCCTGTAAAATTTTCCCTTTGAAAAACTCTGTTAAAGGTTGATGGTCTGTCATGACTGTGATTTTGTGTCCTAGGACGAGTTCCCGGAAATGTTTTAGAGCCCAGACTACAGCTAGAGCTTCCAAGTGGGTGGTGGACTAATTACGCTCCGCAGGGTTCAACTCGCGGCTTGCTTAACTTATCGCTCTTTGTTTCCCGTCTGAGTCTATTTGTTATAGGACTGCTCCTCTCCCATGGGAAGATGCGTCCGTAAACAGAAAGAATTCCTTTGAGAAGTCGGAAAACGCGAGTACGGGTGCCCTGGTTAGTGTAGAGTTTATTCTCTGAAAGCACTCTTGTTCATCTGAGTTCCATTTAAAGGGTATGTTCTTACGTGTGAATTTGATAAGTAGAGCTGCTAATTCCACATTTTTTAACGAAATGTCTGTAATATGCTACTGTACCAACAAAGGAGCGGAGTTGGTCTTCGATCTTGGGGATGGGGAATTAAGCAATGGCTCTGATCTTATCTGAGTTTGTGTGTATTCCCTCTTTGTCCATTTTAAAGAATTTACATTTTGACAATAAGATCTTGAAACCAGCATCGCTGATGGTTTGTCAAGGTGGTCTTCCACAGTAGGGGAAAACATTATTAAGTCGTCTAGATAAACGAAAAGATATTTGCCTAATCTGTCTTTGAAAAGGGTTCTCATGAGTAGTGTACTAGGGTTTCTCTTTAGCCCGAAGGGCATCCGGTTAAATTCGTAATGCCCTTTATCAGTGCTAAAGTCTGTTACCTCTTTCGAGTCATCCCCGAGTTCTATCTGCCAGAATGCATATTTAAGGCCTTAGGTAGAGAATATTAAATTCTCTTTTCCTATGGACTGAAGTACATCTCTCATAACGGGCATTGACATGCGGTTGGGTGTGGTGTGTGTGTTGACTTTACGGAAATCAATGACAGGTCGGAAGGATTCGTCCTTTATAGGAACTAAGAAAATTGGGGCGTTCCAAGGGGAATGGGAGTGTCGAATAACACCTTGGTCTAGCATCTCGTCTATGTGGTTTGAGAAGAGAAGCTTTCTACTTTGAGGAATTCTATAGGTTGGGGCATAGGTTGAGGTGGTGTGGGGTGGTATGTGTATATGATGTTTAACTAGGGATGTCTTTCCCAAGGGTTCACCGAGGGCCTTACGATGGGACTGAAGAAGATTCTTAAGGATGTTTTTGGCTTCTTGGAAGTCTACAACCGGGATATCTTCACGAGGGATGGGGGGGGGGGGTTGGCATGATGGTGATGGTGTTGGTGATGGTATCTGGTGGCACAATTATATCTTGGTCTGGAAGGGAACCAGGTATGGTTGTAGAAATAATCCTGCTTTCGCCAGGAAAAAATTGTTACTTTACAGTTGATGAGAATCCGTGTGCTGAGGAAGGGGGGAAGGGGGTGGTGTGGTGTTGTCTGACTTGGCATACCTGTGTGGATGGGGGAAAGGTGTCGTAATGTTGGGGGTATCGCCTGATGTTGATTCAGGGGCTTGCGATGGCATCCTGTGTGGTGTTGATGTCAGCAGATGCTGAGTGGGCAAACTTGGTTGCTGGTAAGATGCAGTGAAACTCCGGTAGGGTGACGGGGGTTGGTGGTGGTGAATACTGAGAGTGCTAATCAAGGCGCCTAAAAGCGTTGGGATAGGTGATGGTGGGATCTCAACGTTACCTAACTTAAGCGTAGTAGGGTTTGTATCTATTGTGATATTGTGATTGGCTAAGAATTCTAGTCCTAAAATGCCATCACATTCAAAGGTCCAGTCTTCGACTACGTAGGTAACAGTGGGTGGGAATGGATCATTTACAATGGTTATAGGGGGTTTTATAGTTGAAGTGAAGTCTAGGTGCGTACCATCTAGCATGGTCCCTCTAAGGTGTGGTCTGTCAGTCGGGTAGGTGTCACCTAATTGTGCACATATGGACCGTGAGAGTATATATATTTTTTGTGCCTGTGTCTATTAGGAATGTGCATAGGACGTTTCCTACTGTACCCATGAAGTATAGGGCTTATGGTTTACCTATGGGTGACGTAATGGGGCTCTCCCGTGGGAGGCTTGTCTGTACTCCCCTGACTGTCTGTTTTGTGGGTGTGTGTGTTACGTGTGTGTGGAGGGGGAAGGTTGTTTGGTTGTTGGTTCCTGTTGAAAGCTGCAGAGCGTCCCTGTTGGTAGGGTGAGGGGTTGTGGTCGTGGTGTGGGAGATGGTGATTTTCTTCTTGGTATAGGTGTTATATGGTGGGGGTTTTGAGCACGGCAGCCGCTGAGTCGGAGAATGTATTATGGACTGAGCATTGTATGTTTGGAGGTTGGGTCTGGAGATAGGTTGGTGGTTTTGTTGGTAGCAGTTACTATCTGAATGGTTATAGGAGTTAAGTAAGGAACAATAAGTATAACTTTGGTTGCCTGATAACATTTGGGGTCTTGTTTGGATGTTACCCACGTTAGCTGAGTGGTTGTGGGAGTTGTTGGATATATTGTATGTTGTATGTGGGGGGGGGGGTCCTTATTGTTGAAAACTACATTAATGTTAAATTTACGTAATATATTTATTTTTTATTATTTTTTTTGACAACAAGAACACTGTAAGACAATTGCTCATAAATAATTCTATCAATAGTGATAAAGGGTGCGTGTACAAAATACCTTGTAAATCATGTAATCAGTTTTATGTTGGTCACACTGCTACAACACTCAAAACACGAATCAATCAACACAAGAAATACGTTAGAGAGGGAAACCAATCTAGCGGTATATTCAACCACATGAACCATTTTAACCACCCAGTTGACTGGGATAACGCTAAAGGCATCACATACAACAACAACATAACAGAAAGAAATTTAATTGAATGCAGTTTGATCAAATCTAGTAAGGGGATAAATGTTAATCTTCATCAAGGTTTGTATAAATTAGTTAATCTTCAACAAGGTTTGTATAAATTAGATAGTTATATTTCTCATGAAATTTCAAAATTATCTAAATTATAATATAAATTATGAGGAGTTGTCCCATACTTGTTGGTTACCAGGACGGTTCAAACGTCCATCACGTGTACTTCTTCCACTACCTCTCCGAATGCCCTCTTTACTCTGTCATATATTCTGTACCTTGTTTCTTCATTTTATAATTCCTTCTTTGTATCTGCACTGAAGATGTAATTATACGAAAGTGCTCTCCTTCGTTAGTTTACTTTTCCTAGCGGTTACTTACGCATTTGTGAACACACACTCCTAGCGTTTTTGTTGCATATATATATAAATATATATATATATATATATATATATATATATATATATATATATATATATATATATACACAGGAAAATACTTTTATTTTTTCCAGAGCCATATTCATTTTCATTTTTTTTTTTTTTTTTTTTTACCAGAGCCATTTTTGATATTTCCAGAGCCATGTTTTTGCAGGTTTGATTTCCTTCAAACTATTGAAAGGCTAACTCATTACTCATGTACATCTGATGCCAAATAATCCCCAATAAATAAATAAATACTCATGTGCATGTAAAATATATATTTTTTCTTTTTTAACGAATCAGCCTTTAATTTTGGGGGGAGGGGGATAGGTGAAACTGATCGGCAGACAAAGCGCCTCTGGTTCCACTGGCAGTGGTTCGGGGTGGAAATGCATGACAAGCCTTGCAATACACCGTTAGAATTCCATCACTGCCCCGATTCACTTTAAGCCAATCTAGGTTCCACGAGCGTATAGTAGATTTATGCTTTACTGGTTTTCGTTTTCCTTGGCCCTTGTCCGTAGAGTTTGAATTAGGCTTTGCTGGTCCAGAAGCGGTTCCTGCCGTCAAAACACTCTCCCTCGATTCTGAAAAGACTGAATCTGAGGGCAAACCATCTTCACTCATCTTCACTCGCTTCACTAGAAATCGCTCCATGATGTACGATCATCGAAAGTTTGGCATGGACGTGACGTACGAACGTAGACCTAGCTACCGTAAACCTAAGCTAGCTAACGAATAATTCTTTATTTTTGTATTTTTTATTCTCCCTCCAAAGATCCATATTTATGAACTAAATATATGATTATCAAATGTTGTAGAAGAGAAGAAGCGAGCTTTCACAGATTGGTTACAAAATAGGACGAGGGAGTCATATGAGAGGTACAAAGAAAAGAAAAGAGAAGTAAAGGAAAAGGTAAAGGTTGCAAAGAGGAGAGCAGATGTGAAATGGGGTAAGAGTTTGACAGAAAATTTTGAAAGTAATAAAAAGATGTTTTGGAAAGAAATTAAGAGAGGAAGAGGAGGCGAATCAAGTAGAGAAGAAAAGGTAAAAGGTGCAGATGGAGAGATGATAATGGAAGAGAAGGCAGTAAGGGGAAGATGGGCAGAATATTTTAGGGAGTTGCTTAATGTGAAGGAGGATAGGGAAGGAAAGATTGCTGCAGTGGGAAGTGCGAAGAAAATGAGAGTGATGAATGAGGAGAATGGAGGAGAAATAAGGAAGGATGAGGTGAAGGCAGTTGTTAAGATGATGAAAGCAGGTAAGGCACCTGGTCTGGTTGGATGCCATGCGGAATGACTGAAAAAGGGAGGTACAGTGATGGTGGACTGGTTGGTGAGGTTATTTAATGTTTGTTGGAGAGAGGGTAGAGTGCCGGAGGACTGGAGGAGTGCCTGTATAGTTCCTCTTTACAAGGGAAAAGGGGACAAGTGTGAATGTAGTAGTTTCAGAGGGATTAGCTTGTTGAGTGTAGTTGGGAAGGCTTATGGGAGGATCTTGGTTGAGAGGATTAGGAGAGGAACAGAAGGAGTAATTGGTGAGGAGCAGTGTGGATTTAGGACAGGTAGAGGTTGTGTAGATCAGATCTTTGTGGTAAGACAGATATGTGAGAAAGCTATAGGAAAGGGGAAGGATGTTTTTTGGGCTTTTATGGATCTGGAAAAGGCTTATGATAGGGTAGACAGAAAGGCACTGTGGAAGGTTATGAAGATATACGGGATAGGAGGAAAGCTTCTGGGAGCTGTCAAGAGTTTTTATGAGAATAGTAGAGCTTGTGTCAGGATTGGAAATGGAGAGAGTGAGTGGTTCGAGGTAAAGGTGGGACTTCGTCAAGGATGCGTTATGTCACCCTGGCTGTTCAACTTATACATGGATGGGGTGGTGCGAGAGATAAATGCAAGGGTAGTGGGCAAGGGATTGGAGATGGTTAAAGAAAATGGAGAAAAGTGGGAGGTGAGCCAGTTGTTGTTTGCGGACGACACTGCGCTTGTGGCAGGATCGGAGGAGGGATTGAGGAAGTTGGTGGCAGAGTTTGGGAGAGTATGTGATAGAAGAAAGCTAAAGATAAATGTGGGTAAAAGTAAGGTGATGAGATGTACAAGGGGTGAAAGTGGCAGTAGACTGGAAGTGAAGGGAGAGCGACTGGAGGAAGTGGATAGTTTTAGATACTTGGGAGCAAATGTGGCAGGGAAAGGTGGAGTGAAAGTGGAGGTAGAATGTAGATTGAGAGAAGCGAGTAAATGCCTTGGTGGATTAAAGTCTGTGACAATTGCTCATATCTGGTATATTACATTTCAAATAATTTCGAAATTTCATGGCAAATATAACTATCTAATTTGTACAAACCTTTATTCCCTTACTAGATTTGATCAAACTGCATTCAATTAGATTTCCTTCTGTGATGTTATTGTTGTATGTGATGACTTTAGCGTTATCCCAGTCAACTGAGTGGTCAAAATGGTTCATGTGGTTGAATATGCCGCTAGATTGGTTTCCCTCTCTAACGTATTTCTTGTGTTGATTGATTCGTGTTTTGAGTGTTTTAGCAGTCTGACCAACATAAAACTGATTACATGATTTACAAGGTATTTTGTACACACACCCTTTATCACTATTGGCAGAATAAGACATTGCCATGAAATTTCAAATTTATTTAAATTGTAATATATCAGTTATGAGCAATTGTCCCATACTTGTTGGTTACCAAGACAGTTCAAATGTCACGTGTAGTTTTACTACTACCTCTCCGAATTCCCTCTTCACCATGTCTCACTCAGTTATAATTTATATTCTGTACCTTGTTTCTTCATTTTATAATTCCTTCTTTGTATCAGCACTGAAGATGTAGTTATACGAAAACGCTCTGCTTCGTTAGTTTACTTTTCCTAGTGGTTACTTGCGCATTTGTGAACACACGTACCTAGTGTTTTATTGCATATACACATATATATATATATATATATATTATATATATATATACTGTATATGTATGCATATATATATATACATATATATATATATATGTATATATATGTATATATGTATGTATATATATATATATATATATATATATATATATATATGTATAACACACAGGAACCCACAGTCGGAGAAAGAATAAACTTTCAAATAAAGAATAATCCTATATTTCGGCTATCAACTGTAGCCCTCTTCAGGAAAGTACATAAGATAGAGAACAGAGGGGACTTATAAACTACAGTAAGAAGAGATGTGGACAGTTGACCTCACTCAGGCGCGGGGCAAACTGGGGTGGCGGAGGAGGGAGGGGGTGAGGAGAGGGAGGATGTAACGTCCGCACTAGCTTATTTATTGCTGCGCGTGAGATTATGTCAGGTGTCCACTGCCCTTTAGAAATATTAATATTAGGGCATTCCTCAATTAATGCTGATTCGACTATTTTCCTCCTGAAACCACAGTGGGACTTGAACACTAATCTGGCCTTACCCCAGTCGAAAGAATGATTCTTATTTTTAACATGAAGAAATACAGCCGAATTTTCCTGCCCATACCTAATTGACCTTTTATGTTCTGCCAATCTAGTGTTCAAGTCTCTCCCGGTTTGACCCAAGTAAACCAAATCACAATCTTTGCAGGGCAAACAATAAACACCAGGTGACTCAACTTCCTTCGGTTTTTGTTGAACGTGTTAGGATAGTGATAGGCAATAGTGAGACGTTCACGAGGAAACAGTTTAGTAGAAGAACTGATGGTGGTATTGAATAGCATTTTTAAAATGTCTTTAAAGGAGCGGTGAAAACTTGAGGGGACGGAAGTTTTAAAATGGTTGGCCCTAGCCTTACTGAGGGCTTACTTACTTGGGTCAAACCGGGAGAGACTTGAACACTAGATTGGCAGATCAAAAAAGGTCAATTAGGTATGGGCAGGTCATGTCGGCTGTATTTCTTCATGTTAAAAATAAGAATCATTCTTTCGACTGGGGTAAGGCCAGATTAGTGTTCAAGTCCCACTGTGGTTTCAGGAGGAAAATAGTCGAATCAGCATTAATTGAGGAATGCCCTAATATTAATATTTCTAAAGGGCAGTGGACACCTGACATAATCTCACGCGCAGCAATAAATAAGCTAGTGCGGACGTTACATCCTCCCCTCTCCTCACCCCCTCCCTCCTCCGCCACCCCAGTTTGCCCCGCGCCTGAGTGAGGTCAACTGTCCACATCTCTTCTTACTGTAGTTTATAAGTCCCCTCTGTTCTCTATCTTATGTACTTTCCTGAAGAGGGCTACAGTTTGATAGCCGAAATATAGGATTATTCTTTATTTGAAAGTTTATTCTTTCTCCGACTGTGGGTTCCTGTGTGTGATTTACAAATGTGCTACTACATATATATATATATATATATATAAATATATATATATATATATATATATATATATATATATATAATATATATACCCCGTCCGGGGTATTGGCTGCATGTTATTGTGGTAAAGTAGCATGCAGTTGATACTTTAGGGGTCTATATGGGGCGCCCCTACGGACCAGAGGCACACATCATTTTGTCTGTTCATAGAGAAATTATGACACTTTTATGAGACTGCAACTGTTCCTTCCTTATGCTGTCCCCAACAGCTTGTTACTGTCCTGTACAATTTCTCTGAATATTCATTTCCTTTTTTCGCCTACTCTGTGAGTCGTAAGAAGCGAAAAAAAGAAGAAGAAGAAGAAGAAAAAAAGGACGGGTGGTAGGATTAGGAGTACTGCTACCTGTAGCCCCACAGGGGACGTTCCTAAAAAAGTAAAGGCAATTGAAGGTTTAGGAGTTTTCCAACCAGTACCCTAAGGTTTGGGTCTTTTAATGTGCGTGGATGTGGTACAGATGAGAGTAAAAGGGAAGAGATAGGCAATATGTTTGTGAGAAGAAAGGTGGATGTGTTGGCATTGAGTGAAACTAAGCTGAAAGGGAGGGGCGAGTGTGAGTTTGGGAGTGTAGTGGGGAGGTCCTCAGGAGTGAAAAGAGGACGAGGGAGGGAAGGGGTAGCTATACCAATAAGTGAAGAGATAGGTAAACGTGTAGTGGAGTGGAAGGAGTTTCTTCAAGGTTGATGTAGATGTACAGCCGCGAGAGTCACGTGGCATGGAATGTGACTCGTGTCATCCACGACCTGATGCTTCTCTGCCGGCGCGACCCTGCTTGACCCGACCTAACATAACCCAGTGCAATTATCTAATTACGCACCACGGGTAACTTACCCACGCGGTATATATAGCGGCTTCCGCCGCATGTAAAATCAGTTCAATCAGTTCACTCAGTTCACTCGTACCTTACAATAAAGGAGACGAACTCACCAAAACCACTTTCTCTTCACCAACAGTAGCATCGCTACATGGATAAAGGTGAAGCTGGGAACGGAGATGTGAGTTTTTGTAAGTGCACATGGGCCTGCTAGTGAGAAGAACGTAGAGGAAAGGGAGACTTTTAGTATGTATTTAAATGAGTGCATAGAGGGATTATGGAGAAATGTAGTTGTATTGGGAGACCTTAATGCTAGGGTAGGAAATGAACCAATAGACGGAGTGATTGGGAAGTATGAAGTTCCAGGAAAAAATCGTAGTGGAGAGTTGGTGGTGGAGATGTGTCTTGAAAGAGAGTTGATGATAGCAAATACAGTGTTTAGGAAGAAAGTCAAACATAAGTACACATGGGGGAGAGGGTGGTGGATGGAAGGGTGGCAGATAGAGCGTTAATGGACTATATAGTGGTGACCAGGAGTTTGGTAGGAAGAGTTAAGGATGTACATGTTCTAAGGGGAGAGAGTGGGGGAATGTCAGATTATTTTCTGGTGGAAGGTAAGTTGAGAGTGGAGAATAGGTGGAGGAAGAGGAAAAGAGCAGAAGGTAGGGAGGTACTTAGAGTGAACTGCTTAAAAATGAAAGAAAAGGAGAAAGAGTATAAGGAGAAGCTGAGAAAGGAGTGGGAGGTAATGAAGGATAGAGTAGAACTAGGAGTAGAGGAGGAATGGGGATGGTTCAAGGAGGGAGTCATAAGGTGTACAAAGATGGTGTGTGGAACAAGGAGGACGGGAGGAAATAGAAGGAAGGGTAGTGAGTGGTGGGATGAGGAAGCAAAGAAGTGTGTGGAAGAGAAGAAGCAGGCTTTCATAGATTGGTTACAAATTAGGACGAGGGAATCGTATGAGAGGTACAAAGTAAAGAGAAGAGAAGTAAAGCATAAGATAAAGAAGGCAAAGAGGAGAGCAGATGTGAAATGGGGTAATAGTATGACAGAAAATTTTGAAAGTAATAAAAAGATGTTTTGGAAAGAAGTTAAAAGAGGAAGAGGATGCAAATCAAGTAGAGAAGAAAAGGAAAAGGTGCAGATGGAGAGATGATAATGGCAGTGAGAGGAAGGTGGGCAGAGTATTTTAGGGAGTTGCTAAATGTGAAGGAGAATAGGGAGGGAAAGGTAGTTGCAGTGGGAAGCGCTAAGAAAATTACAGTGATGAGTGAGGAAAATGGAGGAGAAATAGGGAAAGATGAAGTGAAAGCAGCTGTTAAGATGATGAGAGCAGGTAAGGCACCTGGTCTGGATGGATGCCAAGCAGAATGTCTGAAAAAGGAGGTACAATTGTGGTGGACTGGCTAGTGAGGTTATTTAATGTTTGTTAAAGAGAGGGTAGAGTGCCGGAGGACTGGAGGAGTGCCTGTATAGTTCCGCTTTACAAGGGAAAGGGGGACAAGTGTGAGTGTAGTAGTTTCAGAGGGATCAGCTTGTTGAGTGTAGTTGGGAAGGCTTATGGGAGGCTCTTGATTGAGAGGATTAGAGAGGAACAGAGGGAGTAATTGGTGAGGAACAGTGTGGTTCTATAACAGGTATGGGTTGTGTAGATCAGATTTTTGTGGTAAGATACATATGTGAGAATGCTTTAGGAAAAGGTAAGGATGTATTTTGGGTTTTTATGGACTTGGAAAAGGTTTACGACAGTGTAGACGGGAAGGTACTGTGAGAGGTATTGCAGATGTATGGGATAGGAGGAGAGCTGTTAAGAGCAGTCAAGAGTTTGTACGAGAATAGTAGAGCTTGTGTTAGGATTAGAAATGGAGAGAGTGAGTGGTTTGAGGTAAAGGTGGGACTTCGTCAGGGATGTGTTATGTCGTCCTGGCTGTTCAGTCTATATATGGAAGGGGTGGTGCGAGAGGTAAATGCAAGGGCATTGGGTCGGGGGTTGGAGATGGTTAAAAAATGGAGAAAAGTGGGAGATAAACCACTTGTTGTTTGCTGACGACACTGCGCTTGTAGCAGGATCAGAGGAAGGATTGAGGAAGTTAGTGACAGAGTTTGGGAAGGTGTGTGAAAGAAGGAAGCTGAAGATAAATGTGGGCAAAAGTAAGGTGATTAGATGTACAAGGGGAGAGAGTGACAGCAGGCTGGAAGTGAGTATTAAGGGAGAGAGACTGGAAGAAGTGGATAGTTTTAGATACTTGGGTGGGAATGTGGCAGGAAAGGGAGGAGTGGGAGTGAAGGTAGAATGTAGATTGAGAGAAGCGAGTAAATGCCTTGGTGGATTATAAAGTGTAATGAGAAATAGACATTTGGGAATGGATGCTAAGAGAAGGTTATATGAAGGAGCAGTGCAGAAACATGGAACATAAGAGAGTGAGAGAGGAGGAGTTTGAATGTGTTTGAGATGAAATGTCTGAGAAGTA
>NC_134781.1:46240378-46250378 GCF_046742065.1 Oratosquilla oratoria | reverse complement strand
TGGTGGACATGTTAAGGAATAATTCAGTATGAGTTTGTAAAAATGGGTGAAACCATTATTAATAACAAATATTGCGAGCAACTTGAACGAGTTCAGGAAAATTTGTTGAAGAAACAGCCTGGATTAGTAAACAGAAAACAAGTTTTGTTTCTCCAGGACAATGCTCGCCCACGCGTTGCAAAAATGACCCTTGACAAAATAGCAGGGCTAAAGTGGGAGATTATGCTTCATCCACCATATTCACCAGACCTCTCCCCAACAGATTTTCACTTGTCTTTAGGCTTAGATAATCATGTGAAGAACAGGACATTTAATAATGAAGATGATTGAAAGCGGAAGTGCATAACTTTTTCCGAAGTAAAACTAAGGACTTTAAAAAAAATGGCATTACTCAGATGTTGAACCGTTGGGAGAAGGTCATAGAATGTGATGGTTCATATTTTGATGAATAAATACATTTAAGACTTTAAATATGCATTTCTTTGGCACACACACACACACACACACACACACACACACACACACACACACACACACACACACACACACACACACACACACACATATATATATATATATATATGTTTGAATACGACAGCTAATCACCTCACACCTTCCTAAGCGAAGGTCACCCAGGGTCAAGATGTAGCCACCAGCCATTTAAACATTTCACCTATAAGGCATGTAGTAGTTATTATTTTTGTTTTTGTTAAATTTAAAATGTAATTTTAATATGTTAAACTTAACTGTAATTCTAAGGTTTGATTTCTAAATATAATCTTGTATATGCCCAACCATTAATGTAATTCAAACTTGTAGTATCATAAATATTTATTGTACCTTTAAAAACAGAAATTCCAGAAGATGTCTTTTTAGAGACGAAACGTCGTGTAATAAAATGGAGAATTATAAGGAATTGGTTTATGCCCACCCTATCCAAGGGAAGAATATAATTAGGAAAATAGAAAACACAAGAAAGAAAATTAACAACTTCCAGAATGCTGTCGTATTCAATCAAACATGTTTTAAAGAGAACCTGCTCCCAAAATACACTAATATATATATATATATATATATGTATATATACATATATACACACACACACACACACACACACACACACACACACACACACACACGCACACACACACACACACACCTCTCATGGCGCTGTGGTTAGAGCTCTGGCCTGCCACTACGGAGGTCCGGGTTCGATCCTCGCCCGGGGCTGAAATATATCAGTATCGCAGCGCTGAGGGGTGTTACTCCAACTCTCGTGGGCGGGGAGTTGGGTGTGTGTGTGTGTGCAAGGTCATAGCATTACCCATAGATCGGACCTACGAGCTCTGAGCTCTCTTCCAGGAGGGAAATAGCTGTCGATCACAAGTCCAACACGTGATCCAAAAGACCAAGTGAACACACACACACACACACACACACACACACACACACACACACACACACACACACACACACACACATATATATATATCTATATATATATATATATATATGTATATGTATATATACATACATATACATACATATATATATGTATATGTATATACATATATGTATGTATATATATATATATATATATATATACACACACATACATATGCTCCGTGAGCTCAGCTTGAGAACTTGTCTTCTCCCGAGACACTAGCTAGCAAATACCTCTTGTTAAGTTTAGTACTTCTTGTGAAGTTTATATCTTCGAATAGTGATTGTGTTGTGTTTCTGTAATTGTACTCGTATACGTATAGCGCTATACAGTTACAGGTCTATGATAAAATATAGTGTTCTAGTAATTGAGAATCAAAACCGTAGCCTGTTATTGTACTCCAAAGGCAGGAATAATAGTATAACGTAAGCAGAGTAAGCTTCGTATATTTAGTTTATTTAGTGACCGCCTTTGTTTCTTTTGTTGTCTTATATTTTCTTTTTGCCGTTTGTATTGCCGAAGGACGAGCGAAATGGCTTGTGAAGATTGTGTGAACCTGGAGGACCGTCTCAGGGTGTGTGAGGAGGAGATTCGTCTTCTCAGGAGTGCGGTCTGTGAGAAGAGCGAATCCTCCCCACAACCCAAAGAGTGAATCCTCCCCACCTCTTCAACTACTGCCACTGCCGTGAGCGAGTGGCGCTCCGTGGGGTCCCGTATGTCGAGCCCGTGTTCGGTAAGCGGGTCCCCTGCGGAGCAACCGCTGGCTCTAGATAATCGTTTTGCTCTGCTGGAGGATGAAGTGGCTGAAAATCAGGAGTTCATAGTGGTGGGGGACTCCATGGTGCGAGGCTATGACGACGTTGCAAGCTTGTATGTCAACCGGGCCGTGGGATCGCCGATTGTACCCAGACCATCAGGGAGCAAATGCGGATGAATATGGTTACGATTGTTCATACAGGAAGTAACGATGTGGGTAGGGTGAGATCAGAGGAACTTGTTCGGAATTACAAGATCCTTCTTCAAGAGATGAAGGAGCGTGGGGGCCGTCACGTAATCTCTTGGATCCTTCCGAGGATCTACGCAGGCTCGTGTTGGAATAGTAACCATAGGGATCAATGATAGGATATCACAATTGTGCACGCAACTGGGATACCACTTTCTTGATCCTTGGTATCTCTTTTCCAGGCATCATGACCTTTATGCTTATGACAGGATCCATCTTACTCGCAGAGGTAAAGATGTTCTTATAAACTTCATTGTGGGAGTTTGTAATGAACTAGTTCCTTTTTTGGGACAGAAACTAAAAGGGAAGGGTGAATAGAGAGTACTGGGGAAAATAGAGTAGGGTATAGCAATAACGTAGAGCAATATGTCAGTGTAAAACAAAATATTATTTTGGGATATACTGTCGATAGAGGACGAAATATTACATAAGGATGTAATGTCAAAGGACAAAATATCACGATAGGATGTAATAATAATGGAGGACAAAATATTACAATGGGATATAATGATAGTGAAGGGAAAAATATCACGATGGTATGTAATGTTAGTGGAGGACAAAATATCGCGGTAGGGTATAATGTTAGTGGAGGACAAAATATCTCGATAGGATATAATGTCAGTGGAGGACAGAATATAATTTTAGGAAGGGATGCCGGATAGAATGTCAGTGAAAGACGGGTAGCTGGTGTGGAACGAGGTAACGTAGGAGGGGGGGCGAGCAAGGTATACATAAGAGATCCAATGACCGTGAGAGACCAGATGTCCGTGAAAGGGCAAATGTCCATGAGGCATTGAATGTCAATGCAGGACCAAATGTCAATATACAGGGTGGGGCAGAGCAACTTACTTATTTGAGTATGGCACCTTGAAGTGATGGTTGCTTCGAGGAGGGTGGGGGTAGGCACATTCGAAAGGACGGGGCGTAAAGTTGTACTGGGCCGCTTTTTTCAGTTAGGATCTTGGGGTGGACGAAGGTGGGGCGCGCGTTCTCTGTTGAGGCATTCCGTACACATTTCAATATTGCACCCCATGGTCGTGTTCCTGGCCGGCAGTCGATTATTTCATATGTAAACAACTTAAGGGAAAATGGTGATGTAAAAAAAAAAAAAAAAAAAAAATCTGGCATTACACCAACAGCAAGGTCACCCCAAATCCTTGACGCGATAAGGCTTTCTGTTTTGCGATCCCCTCAATGCTCTGCCCACAAACATGCAGCTGCTGTAGGGTTGTCTACTCGTTCTATGAAGCGAATCTTTCGTGAAGAACTAAAATCTCATCCCTACAAATTGGCTGTGGTGCAGGAGCTTAATCCACGCGATTTTGTTGCTCGAGAAAATGCATGTGAGGCGTTTCTTGGCATGCCTCACGACACACTTGTTTTCTTCAGTGATGAGGTTTACTTCCATCTTTCGGGATCAGTAAATAAGCAGAACATGCACTGTTAGGCCCTAATAACCCCAGACAACTTCTTCAGCGTCCCCTACATTCACAACGTGTAACTGGTGTGCATTATCGCGAGTTGGGATAATTGGTCCATAGTTTTTTGAAGAAAACAAACAGGCAGTTTCGGTGACTTCTGACTGTTATGTCCACATGATTCAGGAGTTTTTCCTTCCAACAATCAACCAGATGGATGTGGGAGATGCATGGTTCCAGCAGGACGGTGCCACGTCACACACAGGGAGTGTGTCAATGTCTGTTTTGGGGTAACACTTCCCAGGACGCCTCATTTCCTTGAGGGGCGATCTGCAGTCGCCAGATTTAGCACCCTGCGACTATCTAAAATCACTTGTTTACAACAATCGTCCTAGGACCCTGGCTCACCTGAAGACCAGCATTCGTCAAGCTGTCGCCAACACACCCGTCGATGTGCTGGACAGAGTTGAACGATATGATAGGAATAACCGAGACATGGTTAAATGGTAAACACTTTCATCAGGATAGAAACCACAAGAAAGGTGGGGGTGTTCTGTTGTACGTTAAAAACAATGTCCATGCCTGTGTTTTAGGGAAAGTGAAACAGGGTGCATATTATAGTTTGTGGGTAGAATTAATCCAAACAAGTGGACAAAAAATGAATGCAGGTGTAATGCATAGGCCAAAAACATTATCATTAGCAGACGACTAACTTATTTCAAGAACTGTCTAGTTTCTATAACCGGGACCTATTGATAATGGGTGATTTCAATTTTACTGACATTGATTGGATGACCCTTGAACATGACCATATAGGTAGTCACTTGATAGATTTTCTCGGTGACAATTACTTAGTTCAGCATGTAAAAGAGCCCACAAGACATGGAAACTTACTCGATCTATTGATCACTAGCCGTGAAAGCATGATAACCGATGTAGAAGTTGGTGAAACTATTGCAAATAGCGATCACAACTTAGATTCAAATTGCTAAAAAAAAAAAAGAAGAAAAAAAAGAATAGATACTTGTGTATCTAAAATACCCGATTTTAGTGAAGCTCAGTTCATAGGACTACGTCAGGAGCGAGCTTCAGCTTACAGATTGGGAGGCAAAATTAAGCGAAAGATCTGTAGATCAGATGTGGCAAATATTTCAAAATACGCTTGCTAAGATTCATACACCCCGTTTAAGGACAGACGCACCCCAAATCAGGCTCGTCCAAAATGGCTCGACAAAGAAACTGTAAAAAGAGACAGGCTTATAAGAAATACAAGTGCTCGGGTTCACTTACTGTCTATATAAAAAAAAAAAAAAAAAAAAATGACAATCCGAAATGAATATGGCTGATAACTCCTAAGATAATCCCAAAGAATTCTATAGTTACATTAGAGATAAAAAGGTTATTAGGAATCACATTGGCCCACTATCATCTGCTGACGGTCAACTTGAATATTCAAATGAAGGAATGTGTGATATTTTAAACAACTATTCTAGCTCGGTATTCGTAAACGAAACACCTCAAAGTGAACTCCAAAATGAAACCTGTGAAAAAACTAGGGTAAATTTACTGCAGTATACATAACAAAAGAAAAAATTAAAAGGTGTATAGAGAAACTCAAAATTATTCAAACGCCAGGGCCTGACGGTTGGCATCCAAAAATCTTAAAGGAAATGAAAAATGAGATATTTGTTCCATTAGAAATTATTTTCAAGAAATCCGTCATATCCGGAGATGTCCCAAGAGAATGGTGACATAAAGAAACCAAATAACTATAGGCCTATAAGCTTGACTTCAATCGTAGGAAAAATTATGGAAGCTATCATCAGAGGTGCTATCGAACATCATTTAGAAAGTAACTGTTTGATAAATGATAGCCAGCATGGATTCCGAGGGAAACGTTCTTGAGTGACTAACTTACTCGTATTCTACAACATATTTATCTCAAATTGTGACAAAAGAAACAATATATATAGATTTAATATATCTAGACTTTGCAAAAGCTTTTGATACCGTCCCTCACGAAAGACTACTTACTAAATTAGCTTCACACGGAGTAATTGGTAGCCTATTAAGTTGGACTAGAAATTGATTGAATGGTGGAAAACAGAGTTGTTTTAAATGGCAAAACTTCTAGATGGAAAAATGTTACAAGTGGAGTTCCTCAGGGTTCAGTTCTTGGGCCACTTCTATTCATAGTATATATAAATGATGTAGACCACGTACTAAAATCTATTGTCTCCAAATTTGCTGATGATACAAAACTGTGCGGAATGGCAAATGATCACTTACACCAATTGGATATTCAAGAAGATTTAGATAAATTACAGCAATGGTCTGAAAGTGCTAATGAAATTTAACACAAGTAAATCCAAGGTAATGCACATAGGAAATTCGTTAACAAAAGTGGATAGGGAAAAGGATCTCGGCGTAATTATCAGTAACGATCTCAAATCATCTAAGCAGTGTATTTCAGCCTCTGAGAAAGCAAACAAGATTCTAGAACTGATTGCGCGATCTTTTGACTTCAAAAGTCCATCTCTCATTAACAAACTATATAAATCGTTAGTTCGTCCATATTTGGAATGTGATGTTTCCGTATGGTCACCGAATCTCATTAAAGACATTGACCGATTGGAAAAAGTACAATGGCGAGCCACAAAACTGATTCCAAATATAAAAAATAAATCATACGAAAATCGACTAAAAGATATAAACCTGTTTTCCCTAAAAAAAAAAAAAAAAAAAAAAACTCAGAGGTGACTTGTGACTTGATACAGGTCTTTAAGCCATTCAACTCCGATGACAAGATGTCTTGTCATTTGGTCAAATAAAACAAAACATCATAATAAAACAACAAAATGTTTGATGATCAAACAGCACCAGAAAAATATGACGTCGTCAGTCCTCCTCCTCGAGGAGGACTGATGACGTCATATTTTTCTGGTGCTGTTTGATCATCAAACATTTTGTTGTTTTATTATGATTTTTTGTTTTATTTGACCAAATGACAAGACATCTTGTCATCGGAGTTGAATGGGTTAAGATTCTAAAGGGAATTGACAACATCAAAAAGTGACAAAATGTTCACACTAAATGAGAATCAGACAAGAAATAATGGTCTCAAACTGTTAGGAATTAGATTTAATTTGGAGGTGGGTAGAAACAACTTCGCCAACCGTGTAGTTAATGAATGGAATAAACTTCCTGCAAAGGCAGTGCAATGTAGTAAGTTCGAAGCTTTAAGATTCGTTTAGATAAACACCTAAGCAGGATGTTGTAATGACTGCCATTTATTTTATATTATCTGTTTATTTATCATTGTTTGTTTGCTTATTATTATTTGTTTCATTTTTATCTATTATTAGTTATCTGTCAATTTACTATTATTTACTATTTATCTGTTTGTTTATTGTTTAACTATACTTATGTATTTATCTATTTTATTTATTATTATTTACATTATTATCATTTACATTATTATAACAGTATCTTGTGACACTGCTTCTGACCCAGGGCAGTGGACAAGGTGCAGGGATGACCCGTCATCCAGGTGGAGGGGTGTGGAGTGTATTCAGGGATGGAATGGGTGGTAATGATTTTATGCCTTTTCCTTTTTGGCTACGTCCCTTGTAAAGGGGAAAAAGCCTTGGTATATATATGTATGTACATTATTATAATTCTTGTTATTATTATTATTATTTTTTATTTATCATTATTACATTTTTCTGCATCCGACCTAGTTATGGACCAAAAGGTCTCCTGTCGCCATGCTCCACCTTTGCAATCCTTTGTATGTGTATATATATATATATATATATATATATATATATATATATGTTATACACATACATATATACATACATGTATATATATATATATATATTTATGTATATATTTATATATAAACAAATACATATGTATGTACAGTATATATATATAAATATAAATATATATATATATATGTATATATATTATATATGTATGTATATATAAATATATATATATATATATATATATATATATATATATACATATATACATATATACATATATACATATATATATATATATATATATATCATCAACCGGGGGCATACGATAGGGAGCGAGTTTCCTAACGCACACGCCGGCGGTAGTCTACATGGTCTCTCCATACAAGCTTACGTGCATCCAACCTTCTCATTCCAAACAGCTGTCGACGAGTTCGATCAACTTTCCTCAGCCATGAATTCTGCGGTGCGCCCCCTTCGTCTCATCTATCGATGGTTGTGTCTTGTGGAGATGACCCTATTAATAGGATCAACATCAGGGTTATGTGCCACTTGTCCTTATAGCCGGAGTTCACGTTCACGAATTATGCTGGTAGCTGGCCTAGATTGAGCCTCATATTACACGGAGGACAAGTGACATCAAGACTCGAATATTTGTCTTGTTGCATAAATAATGACAACACCATATACTGTGGATGAGCGAGTTCATAACACCATTGGCAATGATCATGATCCACCTGTTATGATCCACCACTGTTATGCGTTACACTACATAGTTATGTAAAGGTTTCAAGACCTCAATGTCCTCGCCACATGAATGGATAGACTGAATTGTGTCACCTAGTCAGCCCCGAAACTCCTGGACCGTGGTCTTGGTCCAGGAGATCTCAAGTCCAAGTGGTCTGGCCTCCTTTTGCAATGCTTTGAGGTCTGCTACCAGAAACTCTAACGACTCCGCTAGGACAGCATCATAAGTAAATTCACGATCAGTGACCTTAGTGATGCCAATAGATGCTCCGTAACGACATTGATCGACAACTCTGCCGAATACCCAGTCTATGCAGGCGTTGAAATGTGTTGGGGCGAGGACACACCCTTGCCTCACTCGTCAATTAACAGGAATAAAGCTAGACACACCTCCATACTTTACAGCACTATGTTCCAGAATATAAGCCACATAGTAAGCCAAACCCTTTCCCCTTCCAGACAAGGACGACCAAACCCTTTTTCTAGTCAGAGGGAATGGTACCGGACTGCCAGACACCAGGCAGTACCTCATGCAACCCGCGGATCATGGCTTAACATCCAACTTTAAGCAACTCCACATTGATGTTGCAGATGACATATTTTTTCATGAAGATAAATTTCTTTCTCTCATCTCTAAAACCAAATTTAGATGTGCAACTATGGTCACTACCAATATCTACTAACACTATTGCTCTCACTCCTAATATGAAATCGGCTTCGTTATTTTTGTTCCATTTGAACAGCTCCAGGACCATTTACTGCTTATAAACTTTCGAAAGAAAATGTACATAATTGTTGTTGTAATTCTTTACAAATTTAACTAGCACCTCGCCTTTGTCATTTCTCTCACCTACACTAAACTGCCCCTGTTTGGCATTGAAGTCACCCACTACCAAAGTATATTAAATTATTCTTTATACATTCCTCGACTTGCATAGTCGTAGAAGGATTAAATTTTGTCGTCTGACCTATGTGAAGTTGATGCATAAATCTAAATTATTTTCTGTCTGATATATCACTAAATTTCCTTACATTATCAGCAATTTCTCCATTAATCAAAAGTTCTACTCCACTGGATCTTTCCTTTTCTTCATCTCTGCAGGAGAACAAGCGATGGTTGTCTTTTCGTTGTATGAGTATTCCCTCCTCTCTTTGGACCTCGCTTAGTCCTTCAATATCCCAGCTGATGTTCTCCAATTCTTCCATCAAACACTCTAGTTTGAGGTCTTTGGCGACGATTATGTTGTATATGTAGATTCTAATCTTCTTCACGTTATCTAATGTCCAAGACAAAAATATGCTTGGACAGTGTTTTATTTCTGTGGCACATTGCACGTACGCACGCAAGGCAATGCGGGTGGAAGTCTAGGTGACGCTGATTCAACAGGAACGTCCTTGAAAACAGTGGTTGCTCTGCTTATGGTTAATTGAGAAGTTGTGGCAGCGTAATCTCACCATGCCATACAGTTACTTGTGAAATACTTCACTATACTTTATTCCATATATTCAGTAAACCTCTAAACCCCTATTGGATACACAATGGTCTACGCTGGTATAATGACGGTACCCCTATACTTATGAACCTCCTCTACGCTACCTAGGTGGCGTTAATTCGCAG
>NC_134781.1:46200378-46217878 GCF_046742065.1 Oratosquilla oratoria | reverse complement strand
AGAATATGCGGCGACATTGTGGTCACCCAGTACCAAAAAGAATATAAAGAAAACAGAAAGAATCCAGAGACCAGCCACAAAAATGGCTCCTGCACTTTCAAACTTGTCATATGAGGAGAGACTGGCTGAATTGGAGTTACCGACTCTGGAGCAAAGAAGAGAGAGAGAGAGGCGACCTACTGACCATCTATAGAATCATGAAGGGCACAGAAATACACGATAGGGAGAACTTGTTAAATTGGGACAAGAGAAACACAAGAGTAGATGGAAAGAAACTTAAGAAACATAGTTATAGAAGAGATCTGAAGAAGAACAGTTTTCCACATAGAGTGGTGGACACTTGGAACAAACTGGACGAAAGAATAGTGTGTGCAAAAACCATTCATGAATTTAAGAGCAAACTAGACACTGCGAGATACAAAGGCGGGATACCACGAGCGTAGCTCCACTTCCCGTAAAATACAACTAGGTAAACACACACACACACACACACACACACACACACACACACACACACACACACACACACACACACACACACACACACACACACACACACACACACACACACACACACACACACACACACACACACACACACACATATATATATATATATATATGTATATATATACAGTATATACATATATATATACATATATATATATATGTAGATATATACAGTATATACATGTATATATATATACAGTATATACATATATATACATACATATATATATATATATATGTATATATATATATATATATATATATATATATATATATATATATATATTTGGCTGAAACTACGAAGAAATCAAAGATCGTAGTACAGCTTAAATACAATGATGTAGAGAACAGGAGAGGTCACTCAACATAAATACATAAGGATTGTCTTACAAAGGAACAAAATTAGAAATAATAACAATAAAAATGATAATGACAAGAAAAAATATATAAAATGGGTGACAATAATATTGACACAGGTGACAAAAGGTCATACAAGATGGCTAAGGCGGAGCTCTGTGACATTGTCCTACAATTTGCTAGATGACATATTATCGAGTTTGAAAAGACCAGTGCTTAAATTGAGATTCTCATTGAAATTTTTTTTTAATGAGACACGATTCAATTATATTCCTTACCAAATAAGAACTACATGAAACAATTTCTTGGGAATTACAACCACTTGATGATTGGCCAGTACGGACACTATACTTGTGCTGGCTCAACCTAAATTTTAATTCCTTGCCAGTCTGACCAATGTAACAAGAATTGCAATTCTTGCAAGGAATACTGTAGACACAACCCGCCGAATTATCAGGCGAATTTTTTATGAGAAGTTCTTTGATTGTATTGTTTTTAAATACAACATTAACATTAAAAACCTTAAGGACACGAGGAAGTTTCACCAAATTGGGATGAAAGGGAAGAACCAAAAGATTCTTTTTATTAAAAGGATCTTTTGGGGAAGAGTCATCGTAGGACTTCCTGGCCTTGTATTTTGATCTATCACATGTTTTGGGTATTTCAAGTTTGATGCTATTTCATAAATCCTTTTTATTTCTTCATCTAAAAATTCAGGGCTACAAACTCTAAAAGCTCTAAGAAACATGGAGGAAAAAACTGAGATCTTTGTATTAAGGGGATGAGCAGAATAATAGTGAACATATGACAAAACGTTAGTGGGTTTGCGAAAAACATCAAACCTGAAGTACCTTTCTTTCCTGTGAATGGTAACATCTAGAAAGGGTAATTTGTTGTCTTGTTCTATCTCAATTTTAAATTTTATAGAAGGTACTAAATTGTTTAAATTAACTAAAAAGTTATCCAAGTTATGAGCAAGTGGCCAAATGCATAGTATGTCATCGACATACCTGTACCAAATAACATTACGTGGAAGAATACAAGACAACAATTCCCTTTCAAAAAATTCCATATACAAATTACTCAACAGTGGAGACAAGGGATTCCCCATAGCCATGCCAAATCTTTGTACATAGAATTTTCCATCAAAAACGAATTTGGAATCCACCACACAGAGTTTAATGAGGTTAATAATGACATCAACTGGAAGAGGCAAAGAATGAGGCTTAATTTCTTCTTCTAGGAAGGAAAGAAGTGTTCCTGTTTCTGTGTGTGTGTGTGTATAAGACTTATTAACTCACTGTCGGAGAATGAAATAAGAAAGACAGAAAACTTGTATATTTCGACCACTATCTGTGGTCCTTTTCAGCAGATTTATACATAGTGTGGAGTGCGCGAGTTAACCTATTATGTCCCAGTGTCCTCATTTTATAGCTAAGAGAGGTACATTTGAGGGACATGGACAAGGGGTGACTCGTGACTCAGGTTATATGTCCTTGATGAGGCCAGGGCGAAGCTTGACCGATAGTGAGGGATCCGGCCGCTTATGAGATTTATTTATTTGCAGCCATCCAAGTTATGCAGTCAGGGGACCACTGACCTTTCGAGGTATTGAAATTTGGAAGATGTTTTATCAAGGAGGGTTAAATAATCATTCTTCGAAAACTGCAGTGGGATTTGTAGATGATGGCGGCATTATCCCAGTCCATGCGGTGATACTCTTTGCTGGTATGTAGGAACACTGCGGAATTCTTTTGACCATGTTTAATGAAGTTTTTACGTTCCTTGATTCTTGTTATCAAATCTCTTCCTGTTTGGCCCCAGTACACTTCTTCACAGTCTTTACAAGGTAGTTTGTAAACCCCGGGACTGGTATCCACATTCGTTTTGCGATGTACATTCACTATTTTCCTAAAAATACTGTTAGGATAATTGAATATCATATTGATATGGTTGTTAGGTAATGATTTGGAAAAAACGTTAATAGACTCATTGTATGGCAATACGATGTTCTTATTACACCAGTTGATCTTATTTTCGGGGTTAGGTGTCTTATAAAAATTACTTTTAGCGTTACTCAGAGCTTTGGACAAAAACCATCCCGGATATCCTAAATTTGAAAGTTGTGAACTCACTAGTTCTAATTCGGTGTCCAAGTGTTGTGGGCTGCATATCCTAATAGCTCTTAGATATAGACCCGAAGCTACACTGCATTTAATGTTATCCATATGATGACTGAAGAAATATAAGTAGTTACCTGTGTGGGTGGGCTATCTGTACACAGAAAAGGACAATGGTCCAGACACCTGATCACCAATATGTCCAGAAATGGGAATTTACCTCCTCATTCCACCTTAAGATTTATACTGTGTGCTAGTTTATTTGTTCAAATAGGACATTGAAAGTGGCCCATTTCTCATCCGAAACAGTAAAAATGTCATCGACATCTCTATACCAAAACATATCAGCTGGCTTGATGTCTGGTAATAGTCTACATTCAGAATATTCCATATATAAACTGACAAGACCTGGAGGAAGATTGGAAACCATGCTACATCCATATCTTTGTCTGAAATAAGAATCTTTGAAAGAAGAAACATTAGTGTTAAGACATAAGTGGGTAATACTAATAATTTTTGAAACTGAAAGAGGGAATTGATGTTGATATTGATGCAGTTTGGTTTTCAAGAATCTTAAAACATCTTATATGTTAACATGAGTAAATGAGGAAACTATGTCAAGACTTAGTAATTTGCTATTTTTGGATATGTCTCTTAATTTTGCTCACAAAATTTTCAGTGTTTAATATGGGTGTCAAAGAAACTTCACATGGACTGGAATAATGCAGCCATCAACAAATCCCATTGCAGTTTTCAAAGAAAAATTATTGAATCCTCCTCGATAAAACATCTTCCAAATTCCAATACCCCGAAAGGTCATTGGTCCCCTGCCTGCATAACTTGAATGGCTGCAATTAAATCAATCTCAAAAGAGGTCAGACTTGACCTCCCTTATCGGTCAACCTACGCCCTGACCTCATCAAGGACATATAACCTGAGTCATCCTCTTTCCCTGTTCCCTAGATGTACCCCTCTTAACTCTATTTACTCACGTACTCCATACTATGTATCAATCTGATGAAGAGGACCACAGATAGAGGTCGAAATATACAGATCTTCTGTCTTTCTTATTTCATTCTCCGACAGGGGATTAATAAGTGTCATTTTACAAATGTGCCACTACATTATATCTGAAATATATATATATATATATATATACATATATATATATATATATATGTATATATATATATATATATATAAGAACATAAGAATAAAGGAGACTGCAAAAGACCATAAGGCCTACACTAGGCAGCTCCGTATCCATCACCACCTGTCATCCCCATCCATAAAGTTGTCTAATCGTTTTTTAAAACAACTGATAGGTTCAGCGCTTACTACATATATACATATATATATATATATATATATATATATATATATATATAAACCGGTATGTGTGTGTGTGTATACTTGCATTATGTACAGTATATATGGATATGCAAATACATATGTATATATATATATATATATATATATATATATATATATATATATATGTATGTATGTATTACCTTAGTATATTCATCTAGTTGCAGTATCCAGGATAAGAGCTATGGTCGGCTCTACGTTCTCATTATTCGATTTATTTGTCTAGTCTTTCATCCTAGCTATTCTATAAATCAGTAATCCTATACGAAAAACTGTGTGTATATATATATATATATATATATATATATATGTATGTACATATATATATATATATACATATATATGTATATATATATATATATATATATGTGTGTGTGTGTGTGTGTGTGTGTGTGTGTGTGTGTGTGTGTGTGTGTGTGTGTGTGTGTGTGTGTGTGTGTGTGTGTGTGTGTGTGTGTGTGTGTGTGTGTGTGGGTGGGTGTATTCACTTGGTCTTTGGATCACGTGTTGGACTCGTGATCGACAGCTATTTCCCTCCTGGAAGAGAGCTCAGAGCTCGTAGGTCCGATCTATGGGTAATGCTATGACCTAGCACACACACACACACCCAACTCCCCGCCCACGAGAGTCAGAGTAACGACCCGAGGCACAGCGATACCGAAATAATTTCGGCCCTGGGCATGATTCGAACTGGGTGCTGGGAGCACTTCTGCTTCCCAGTTCAGCGCTCTACCAACTGTGCCACCGAGAGAGAGAGAGAGAGAGAGAGAGAGAGAGAGAGAGAGAGAGAGAGAGTGTGTGTGTGTGTGTGTGTGTGTGTGTGTGTGTGTGTGTGTGTGTGTGTGTGTGTGTGTGTGTGTGTGTGTGTGTGTGTGTGTGTGTGTGTGTGTGTGTGTGTGTGTGTGTGTGTGTGTGTGTGTGTGTGTGTGTGTGTGTGTGTGTGTGTGTGTGGAAATTTATATCTTACATACTCTAGTGACACCCTAACAGACCAAGGGACAAAATTTTCCTATTAGGAAAGGAGTGTTAATCACTTTCATCTTTTGCTATTATTATTTTCTGCTGCCCTCTTTTACTAAAGCAGAGTCATCTTTGCCACGATATTTCTCCAAGGATACATTAGATGAGCTGGTTACTGACATCGAGATAGAGTCCTTATAGATTAATCCTCTCATGGTGAAATAAGATGCAGGCATATTTTTTTTTTTTAACAGCAACGGACATGAATAGTATTTCAATGTTGTTTTGTACACTATTTTATGTTGGTAACCATGGCGGGCATCATGTTGGCAGCACTACGGGCACCAATGTAGGCTACGTACGAAAACGGCAGAAACACTTGGGACGTTGCATCTTTAACCGGCTGGTATATTTTTAATTCACCTCCTCTTACCAAGTTGGACCCTTTAATCCTACACATTTTCCGAGAACGTTATATACATCACAGTGGTCATGTTCTTGGGAAGGTTGTGCGACGTGAGTCGGGGGTGACCATCATTTTTTGGAGCAGGTGTTCGCCAACCCACTTTGGACTTTAGACAGAGTTTACGTTATCTCTAATCACAAAGTTTATGTACTCACCCGATACTACATGTCACCACCAAACATCATGTCGATCTCCTGAATTTACCCCCTTTGTCTCACAATCGTGATCATATATTATATTTATTTTTTTCTGATCTTGAACTGTTCGGCGTGACAGAACGGCATTGGTTTGTTAATTTGACAAAAAATTACATACAATGCCATCGAGGTTATTATAATAGTGCCTGACAGAAAAAATAATACTTTAATGTTTTCATAAAATGAAAGATAAGATCTTGAAAATCCTAATAGATATTTGGCAAAATTAATCTAATCTATTACTACTTAACAAAATCTAAACAAAATTAACTTGACCTAACCCATAATCGCCGTATTTGGCTTTTTTCACCAATAAAAATGTTAATAGTATGTCGCGCCACAGTTATTGCACAGTGTTTTTATATGAAGAAGGTATAAATTGTGTCTTGCAAAAGGATCACAAAAGGAGCATGCCGACAGATCTTTTGGTCCATAACTAGGTCGGATGAAAAAAATATTAATTATAAATGAATAAACAAATAAATAAAATTATAATATAAATAATAATGCATAAGTAAATAAATAACTAGGTTAAGTTAAATGATAAAGAAACAGGTAAATAATAAATTATAATAAATTTACATAAATAATAATAAATGATAATCAAGGAAATAATAAACAAACACAAATGATAACAAACAAATAAATAAATATGAAATAAATGGCAGGCATTAAAGCATCTTGCTTGTGTATTTATCTAAACAAATCTTAAAGCTTCGAAATGAACTACATTGCACTGCCTCTGCAGGAAGTTTATTCCATTCATTAACTACACGGTTGGCGAAGTTGTTTCTACCCGCTTCCAAATTAATCTATTTCCTGACAGCTTGAAACCATTATTTCTTGTCGGATTCTCATTCAGTGTGAAAAATTTGTCACTTTTGATGTTATCAATTCCCTTTAGATCTGTATTAAGTCACCTCTGAGTCTACATTTTTTTTTTTATGAAAAACAGATTCATGTTTTAGTCGATTTTCGCATGATTTATTTTTTATATTTGGAATCAGTTTTGTGGCTCGCCATTGTACTTTTTCCAATCTGGCAATGTCTTTAATGAGATTCGATGACCATACGGAAACAACATATTCCAAATGTGGACGAACTAACGATTTATATAACTTGTTAATGAGAGATGGACTTTTGAAGTCAAAAAATCGCGCAATCAGTCCTAGAATCTTAATTGCTTTCTCATAGGTTGAAATGCACTGCTTAGATTGTTTGATATCGTCACTGATAATTACGCCGAGATCCTTTTCACTATCCACTTTTGTTAACGAATTTCTAAATAACTTGTAATCGTACTGACTGTTATTTTTACTTATGTGCATAATCTTACAATTACTTGTGTTAAATTTCATCAGCCACTTTTCAGACCATTTCTGTATTTTTCCTAAATATTTTTTTTGAACATCTAATTTGTTTAAGTGATCATTTGCCGTCCCGCACAGTTTTGTATCCTCAACAAATTTGGATACAATATATTTCAGTACGTGGTCTATATAATTTATTTACATATATATACATACATATATATATATATATATATATATATATATATACATATATATATATATATATATATATATATATATATATATATATATATATACTATGAATAGAAGTGGCCCAAGAACGGAACCCTGAGGAACTCCACTCGTAACATTTGTTCATCTAGAAGTTTTCCATTTAGAACAACTCTGTTTTCGATCGTTCAACCAATAACTAGTCCAACTTGATATGCTATCACTTATTCCGTGTGAAACTAATTTCGTTAGTAGTCTTTCGTGGGGGACAGTATCAAAAGCTTTTGCAAAGTCTAGATATATTAAATCTGTATTGTTTCTTCTGTTATAATTCGAGATGACTGTTGTAGAATTCGAGTTAGTCATGCTGTCTATCATTTATCAAACAGTTACTTTCTAAATGATGTCCGATAGCATCTCTGATGATAGTTTCCATCATTTTTCCTACGATTTAAGCCAAACTTAAAGGCCTGTAGTTATTTGATTTCTTTTTGTCACCTTTTATGAATATGGGAGTAACGTTAACTAGCTTCCATTCTCTTGGGACATCTCCGGATATGATGGATTTCTTTAAAATAATTTCTAGTGGAACAACAATCTCATTTTTCGTTTCCTTTAAGATTCTTGGATGCCAACCGTCAGGCCCTGGTGGTTTATTAACTTTGAGTTTTTCTATACACCTTTTAAGTTTTTCTTTTGTTATGTTTACTGTAGTAAGTTCACTCTAGACTTTTTACTGGTTTCAGTTTGGAGTTCACTTTGACCTGTTTCGTTTACGAATACTGAGCTAAAATAAATGTTTAAAATATCACACCGTCAGGCTCTGGTGTTTTATTAACTTTGAGTTTTTCTATACACCTTTTAATTTTTTCTTTTGTTATTGTTATATTTACTGTAGTGAGTAAGTTCACTCTCGATTTTTTACTGGTTTCAGTTTGGAGTTCACTTTGACGTGTTTCGTTTACGAATACTGAGCTAAAATGATTGTTTAAAATATCACACATTCCTTCATTTGAATATTCAAGTTGAGCGTCAGCAGATAATAGTTTGGACTCTACTCATTAGGGATTTGCAGTGT
The DNA here is from genome assembly GCF_046742065.1 of Oratosquilla oratoria. Taxonomy (NCBI): domain Eukaryota; kingdom Metazoa; phylum Arthropoda; class Malacostraca; order Stomatopoda; family Squillidae; genus Oratosquilla; species Oratosquilla oratoria. Next base: position 46,209,296 of record NC_134781.1, on the reverse strand, counting down.
ATGGATACATTACAGCACCTAACTGGTGGTGCATGGCGAAAAAATTCCTCTGGAGTGGATAGGTACATAACTCAACATGGTGCTGGCTTCGCACTATATTTCCGTTCGAAAGTCTGTATCCAGATTCCAGATATAACATATGTTACTGATCATTCGTTCTATTGATCTATCTCACAGGTTTACAAACCAGGGCAAATGTATCCCTAAACCTAGAGGGTACATTTGCACCATTCAAAGTACATCAGAACCCGAGTTCTAACCGTTATTGTACAATACAGTGTTCTAATCTACTAAGATCAAGATATAAATCCATCGAGTTCAGTTTACCAATGTTATCAATACTAAGATCTCTATGCAGTCTGCACGTGTGAATTTAATAATATAGTATTAATATGATTTTATCGATTTTTTTATTCTTATTGTTTTCAAGGTACATGGAAACCTACCAGAATTCCCAAGGAGTACAGGAGAACAAAAAGGTTGAGAACATTAGCTGTACAGTGACCTCGCACTATTTCTTGTTAAAAAAATGTATTAAACACTAATCAGCAAACATCAGATTTGTCCAGTGAGATGTGATTAGTGATTACAATTTCCACCACTACTACCTACGAACTAACAGCATTCTGGGCCTGTGGAAACAGAGAGGATGTTCACACTCAGAAGTGGGTGAGATTCGCTCTGGGCTTTGCGACGTAGAAACGGCGGACGGGGAGCGACGATCGGATGGTGGAAAATCACAAAAGGAAAAAAAAAAAAAAAAGTTTTAGGCGTAAGGAAGGCACAGACGAAAAAGATTCAGGGTTTAGTTATGCATAGAGCTGGTAAAATGTGGTAGTGAGAGCACTGTAAGACCAGTGTGGATAGAGTATTATGGTGTTGGACTTGGGGGCGTGGTTGCCCAGGCGCGTTGCTTGGACACAGCAGGAACGTTTGTTGTTACTTCTCAATACGCATGTGGGATCAATAGAGCCTCTGCCGCCACCGCTACCTCCTCCACCCCATCCTCCTCATCCTTCAACTCCTCTTCGACGTCCTCCTCCTCCTCCTCCTTACCCTCCTCCACACCATCATCCTTTGTCTTATCCTCCTCAAATGTCTCCTGTTTCTCTTCCTCTGCTTCCTTCGCTCTTCTGTTTGTTATTCTCACACTTTCCACCGTTCTTTGCTCCCTGGTCGCTTGCTCAACCCCCTGTTTCCTCTCTTCTTCCTCCTCTCCCACCACCACCACCACCACCACCACCTCATCGCCACCTTCTTCCTACTCCCCATCCTCGTCCTCCCCTCACTCCTTATCCGCACCCTCTTCCACGACCTCATCCTCTTCTTCGTCCCCTTCCCTTCTCTTACTCCTCTCTTCCACCCTTCCTCTTCCTGCTCCTCCACTCTCTTCTCTTTCCCTTCCTCCTCTTCTCCTCCTCCATTCCCACCTCTTCCTCCTTCTTCTCTTCTACCTTTGTTCCATTCCTCATCATTCTCCTCTTCCCTCTCCTCTTCTTCCTCTTCGACTTTATTACCACCTATTCTTTCTATGCTTTCTGCTCTTCCTCCACCCCATTCTCTGCCTCCTCTTCTTTGCGTTCGTTCTTACTCTCTCCTCTTCCTATTTATCCAACACTATTCCTGCAACTCCTTCTCGTCTATTTTCCTCTTCTTCCTTTTCATCATCATCACTATCATTATTACTATCATTACTATCATTATCACTCTTATCACTATTAGTATCATCGTCGTCATCCACCCTCTCACCCCCTTCGGCCTATCCCTCATCCATCTCATCCCCCCACACACCTCCTCTTCCTCCTCCACTACTCGCATTCTCTCCGCTTTCCTCAGCCTCGCTCCCCTCTTCCTCCTTCGTCTTCTCGCCCTCATCCTTCTCCTCGCCTTCCTCAGCTTTGCCCTCCTTAATTCTCACACTCCTTCACCTCACCCTTTCTTCATTTCCCCCAATCTCATCCTCGCGGTTCCTCTCACCACCATCAACCTCCTCTATCTCTTTTTCCTCAATATGACGCTCCTCTTCCTGTCTTCCCTCATGTCAGTTACCCTCCTTCTCCTAACCCTACTAATTTCCAACCATATAAACCTCACTCTCCATTTGAAACTCCTTACCTTCCTCATTTTCACACAGGTGCTCTATCGCTCTTTCCTCCTCTCTTTTTTTTTTTTTTTTTTTTGCCCTCCATTTTTTCGTTCTCACAATCCTCTCACATGCCCTCCTCCTCCTCCGGTTCACTCCCCCTCCCTCTCACCTTTCTCTTCCTCATTCACTCCAACCACCCTCCTCGCCTACCCTCCTTGTTCCTATTTAATTAGCCTTCTCACCACACTTTCCTTTTTTATTTCTCCTCACTCTCCTTCTCTTCTCATTTCTCCTTCTCTCATTATCTATCCTCGTTTCCTCTTCTTCCTCCTACTCTTCGTACTCCTCTTCTCACCTTGTCCTCTCAGTCCTCTATCCTTTTGCCCTTTCCTTACTCTTCCCTCGTACCTTTGAACTCCCTTTTTACCTTTTATTTCTTTTATTTTCTTCCTCCTAAGCCTCCATTTTCTTCACGTTTCTCGTTTTTTCTCATCCTCCTAACTTTTCATAGTTCATCTCCTCGACTTCCGTCCGAACGTTTTCCTTCCTCATTCAACCACTCTCCTCCTTCCCCTCCTAAACCTTGGCACCTATTTCAGACACATCACTACAAATAACAGGTCACACAAAACAAGGCACTAAGAATATTCACCGGCGGCACGAAGACAACATCCATAGACCACCACCTACATACGGAAACTAAATTTTTACGTTTATGCAATGGCTTCGACATGCGCTGCACAATATGCATAGCATCGTCATCAATTCATCAGCTGGGGGAGCACATGCCGGGGGCGCGTTGCTTCATTCACACGATGACGCCATTCTACACTATGTCTCCATTCCAAACAGCCTTCAGCAGGATCAATCGACTTATCCCAGCCAAGAGTTTCGTGGGTGTTTCCTTCGCCTCTTCCACCGATGGTTGTCTCTTGTGGAGAAAATCCTCGAGGGTAGGGTCAAAATCAAAGAAACGTGCCACATACCCATAGAGTTGACGTTCAATAACTATGGTAGTAATAAGCCCTGACTGATCCTGGCTTGATACCAATGATTCTCTAGGGAACTTGGTACCAAAGATGTAGAGACCCCTCTTCAAGTCAGTAGCGTACATGCCTCACAGCCGCACATCAGTACAGCGAACACAAGCTACTTGAAGATTCGAATCATAGTCCTCCTGTATGAATATCGGAAACGCCATGTAATCTATTCCAGTGAGTTCATAGCACCATGGGTCATGCTTATTCTTCGAAGGACTTCCTGACATGACTACTTTTATGTACTACACTACCAAAGTATGTGAAACTTAAAAAGACCTTATTGTCGTCTCAAGATACATGGCAAGACAGTGTGTCATCCAGTAAGCCACCAAATGCCTGACCTTTGGTCTTGGTCTAGGTCTAGGAGACCTGTAGTCCCAGCGGTTTTGTCTCAAGGTGTAGCCTTGAGGGCTGCAACCGGGACCTCCTCTGAATCCGTAAAAGTATTTTGTCAGCAATAATCAGTATTTCTATCATTGGAGACAATATTGCACCGAATAGGTAGTACGCTTCCCTAATACTGATCCTACCTTCGAGGGTTTTCTCCACAAGAGACAACCCTCGATGGAGGAGGCGAAGGGGACGACGCCCACAGAACTCTTGGCTGGGATAAGTCGATTGATCCTGCTGAGAGTTGTTTGGAATGGGAAGAGTGGCTGCATGGGGGCTTATTCGGAGAAACTGTGCACTCCTTAGCTTTGCCTCCATCGCCTTTGTTAGTTTCCAAGCTTCACATCCCGGAATGGCTGGCATCATACATCGATTGTAAACTTTGAGTTTCAAACATTAAGACAGAGCCTTCCATGATATTCTTATAATCACCAAACATTTTCTAACAAATTAAAATACTCCTTTTTGTTTATTTACCATGGTCTTTAGTTACTTTCACCCTCTGGCCTAAATAACTATACTCTTCAACTTCAAGACTCTAATAATGGTGGGTAAATGAAATGTCAGACACTTGTAAAAATATCATCAAACCAAAAGCATATCACAGCACATAACGACAGTGTTCTCTTTAGCTCACGGCTGACAAGATACTGACGTCACACACGGCGTCGGCACGCTTATTCGCGCGGGAATACACATCCGTTGGCGGAAATACAAATCCATTAGCAGGAACCCGCCAGATGGCTTAATACAGAGATATATACAATGCATTATAAAATATTATAACCACAATACATTCAACTACTGCAATCTCGCCATTGATTATCATAATCTCCTTACCGTGTAATATTACTTTGGTTGTACTCTTATTCATCTTTAAACCTACTTTGAGAGTTTCCTTGTTCAGATTACTCAGCATATCTTGCAAGTCTTTTGCTATTTCTGAAATAAGAACACTCTCATCTGTAAATCTTAGTTGATTAAAATATTTGCTACTAATCTTCAAATATTTTTTCCCAACTCGACCATCTGAGAATCTCTCTTGTTCAGATTACTCAGCATATCTAGCAAGTCTTTTTTTTTCTGAAATAAGAACACTTTCATCTGTAAATCTTAGTTGATTGAAATATTCGCTATTAATCTTCAAACATTTTTCTTCCCAACTCAACCATCTGAGAATCTCTTCTAAGCAAGTTGTAAATAGTTTGGGTGAAATTGTATCGCTTTGCCCTACTCTTTTTTTTTTTTTTATCTTTACCTTTTCTTCATTTATATGTAGTCGAATTACATCAGTATCTTTCGCACAAATCTTTTCTAGAACCATTTCAACATGTTTGCACCCGGCGTAAGCAGAGAGTTTAGCATTGCTACTTGTTCTACCGAGTCAAAAGTCTTCTCGTAATCTACAAAAGATAAACAAAGAGTTACATTGTATTCTGCCCCTTTTCTCGATTAGTTGATTAATTATTTGTAAATGGTCTAGAGTCGAATATCCACATTCAAAGCCTGCCTGATCTCTTGGTTGTTTCCATCTAAAACTTTACTTAGTCTATTTGTAAGGATCTTGGAGAATACTTTATATACATTTTATAACAAACTAATAGGTCGCTAGTTACTAAAGTCTTTCTGGTCTCCTTTCTTATGAATCAAAATCACTATAGCATTGCACCATGATCCAGGAACGCTTTCTTGTCGTCAACACTGGATGTACAATTGAGCTAATCTACAATGAACTTCTTTCCTTGCGTCTTTCGTAAGACCTATCGATATACAATCTTCCCTAGATGTTTTTCCTAGTTTCGTAAATTTCAGAGCAAACGCTCCTTCTTTCTTTGTAACTTCTTGTACATTACTAAGGTCTAGAAATGCATTTATTGACTCAACTACGGTCTTTGACGATTAAAGCTCTTGGTAAAATTCTTCTACTATTTTTACCATTCTGTCTCTGCATTTAGTGATCTCCATTTCTATCTTTCAAATATATTTGCTGCCTCCCTAAAGTTAGCCTGCGCTTGACTCCTGTAATACTTTTTTCCTTTCCGAATAGTTCAATCTATTTCGTCTATGTTTCTCTTTCTTTTCTCTGATCTCTCACTTTTGTTTATAAACTTGTTTAGTTCTAATCTAATTCGCCTCTCCTGGTTTTAATCTGCATTGTCCTTCTTTATATTAGGTCTTTTGTATATATATATATATATATATATATATATATATATATACACACACACACACACACACACACACACACACACACACACACACACACACACACACACACACACACACACACACACACACACACACACTTCAACGAACGGACGGCTTAGAAGACGTTCTGAAGAAAATTGAAGTTTCGTGGATCCCAACGCAAAGAGAAGTGCCTATTGTATTTACAGGGTGGGGGAAATTGCTCGTGGGGTAGTAGGAAAGTAGGGAAAGAGGAGAAGGGGAGGGATTGCTGAGGGAAATGGAAGGAAATGAGGAAGGAGAGGACTTGGCCCAGGCAGACAGGCGAAAGGTAAACAAACGGCCCCCCGACCAGCTGAGCGACGATGAAATGTCTAATAAAAATGTAAAGATTAGAAGTATAGATAAGAGCAATACAGTAGAAAGTGATGAGAATATTTTCCAGGGATTTAAAGAGGGTGGGGGGACACAACCCCCCCCCCCCCAACTGACAAGACTAGAAGAGAAGGTCGATAAGATGATCGAGGACTTGGAGCGTAGGTTCGGTCATGTTAACAACATTATACGGAGGGTTGAAAAATTGGAAGAACTAGAGAAGGCGAACAAAAACTTAACTAAGGAAATTGAAGAATTAAAAAAACAGTTAAAAGAAGTAAAAGAAGAGAATAAAGTCTTAAAGGAGAATAATAAGGAGAACAAGGAGGGTTGGAAAAAAAATCCAAGAAAATAGCAAAGTTGCATTCACTGACATAATCAGACAGCAAATGAATGAACAAACTGAAAACTCAGTTATTAAAGTGATGAGACAGAAGGAGAATATAGTAAGAGACTTAGCAGACAGAAAGAAATGTATAATTATATTAGGAATGGAAGAGAAACATAACCCAGATAGAACCACAAGAATCAAAGAGGAAAATGAAAAAGTAAGAAATTTACTAGAATTAGTTCAGGAAGATGAACCAGAAATAATGAAACAAATCGAAGAGAAATTCAGGCTCGGGAAATATAGTACAGACAAGACCAGACCAATTAAGATTAAATTCAGGTCACAAACTACGGCTGAGAATATCTTATCCAAAACAGGGAAACTAGCAACAAGTGAACAATATAAAAAGGTATGGATAAAAAGGGAAATGAATAAAGAGGAAAGAGAGGAAGAAAAACAGAAAAGACTTGAAGCTAAGGAAAAAAACGAGATAAGAACGGAGTCAGAAAAAGAGAGATTCTATTGGAGAGTAGTAAATATGAAACTAAAGAAAGTCGACATACAAGAGAAAAACAAAAGGGAAACAGAGAACACAATGGAAGTGGCAGAAAACTAAGAGTGTCTTACACAAATATAGATGGATTAATAACAGGATTGAATGAGCTGAATGATTATTTGAAAGAAAAAGAACCAGACATAATGGGAATTGTAGAAACAAAATTAAAAGGTCCACTACCACCCAACAGTGTAGGACATGATGCATATAATTATTGGATTAGAAACAGAGTGAAAAAGGAAGGGGGTGGAGTTATGTTCCTGACTAAGAAGGATATAAACGTGAAGTGTGTCACATATGGAAAGAATACAGTAGAGATGATAATGATGGAAGTAGAAGACAGAGATAAGAAGAGCAGAAAGTTTGTGATAAATTATGTGCCCCCCGAAAACAGCCTCATGGGAAGAGAGTGAACATAAAAGTATGTTAGAGGACACAAAGATAACATTAAACAAGATAATGGAAGAGGGAGGAAAAATAGTTATGATGGGCGACTTTAATTGCAAAGAAATCTGCTGGGAAGAAATGACAGTAAAGGGTGGAGACGGCTCATGGGGAAACGCTCTACTTGAGATGGTTACTGACCATACAATGACACAATGGATACAGGAGAACACTAGGTATAGAAATGAAGAAGAGCCATCGAGACTAGACCTAATAATTACATCCGAACCTAGAATAGTGGACAAAATTGAATATAAAACACCAATAAGTAAAAGTGACCACATATTGATTGAACTGGAACTTAATGAAGAAAAATATATGAAAAGAAATGAACAATATAGAAAAGGAAGAATGATGTATTAAAAAAACAAACTTTGATAAAATAAGAGAATTCTTTCAAAAAGAAAAATGGGAAGAAATATACAAAGAAGAAACAACAGTAGAAGAGAAATGGAATATTTTGACAAAAATTTACAAAAAAGGAGTGGAAAAGTATGTCCCAAGACAAAAACAAGAAAAAGAATATGTAAAATGCTGGTACAACAAAAGTTGTAGGGAGTTAAAAGACAAAAGAGACAAAGCCTGGACCAGATGGAAAAAAGACAGAAGACCTGAAAAATGGAAAATATATACCTGTTATAGAAATGAATATGTACAAACGTGCAGAGAGGAAAAGAGAAAATATGAAAAAGATATCATAGAAAAGTGTAAAGATCAACCAAAACTATTCTACAGATTTGTAAACAATAAACTGAAAAACAAACAAGACTTGGAGAAATTAAGACAAGAGGGAGTTGAATACACTGAGGAAATGGAAATGGCGGAAATTATGAACAAACATTTTAAATCAGTGTTTACAAGGGAGAACATACAACCTGAAGAGAACGAATGGAAAGAGAAAGTCCCCCCTATGGAAGAAATAGAAGTAACAAAGAATGAAATATTAACACACTTGAGTAATCTTGATGTCAGAAAATCGCATGGACCAGATGAAATAGCAAACTGGATACTGAAAGAATGCAGGAATGAACTGGCAGACAAAATACATAGCATACTAAATAGTTCCTTGAAAGAAGGAAAAGTTCCAGAAGATTGGAAAAAAGCAAATATAGTACCTATATATAAAGGAGGAAACAAAGAAGAACCTACCAACTATAGACCAGTCTCTCTAACAAGTACAATAGCAAAACTTTGTGAAAGAATTATCAAAAGTAGATGGGTAAAATATTTAGAAAAAAACAAAGTGTTAAATCCAAGGCAATTTGGATTCAGACAAGGACGATCATGCGTCACCAATTTAATATGTTTCTATCCAAGGCTAATAGATATAATACAAGAAAGAGATGGATGGGCTGATTGTGCATTTCTAGACCTAAAAAAAGCTTTTGACAAAGTACCACATAAGAAGTTGCTTAAGAAATTAGAAACTGAAGGAGGAATACAGGGCAAACTACTAAATTGGATGAAAGACTTTTTGCAAGAAAAAAAAATGAGAGTAGTGATAAGAAA
>NC_134781.1:46152878-46197878 GCF_046742065.1 Oratosquilla oratoria | reverse complement strand
AATATAAATCTAGGTAAATGTAACATATTAGGTAAATTTGAATAACATTAAGCATTAGATAAGACCAGAAATGAATTTTTCTTGGTGCCTATTCAATCATGTCATGTCTGTATATATGTATATATGTATATATATATATATATATGTATATATATATATATATATATATATATATATATATGTTCGATTGAAGACCAGAGCTAATTCAATATCCACTATCTTAGTGATTTTCTCAATTTTCCGAATAGTTTGTTTGATTCTTGAGGGGAGGTCAAACACAAGGCTTCCGAGATCCATGGTGTTATTATAACGAAAAACATTACACAAAATTTAAAATACAAGCTTTCGGTTGAATCATACAACCATCTTCAGGTAAGTAAGAATAAATATACAAAGCAGGAGTTTAAATAAGAGTAAAAAAGGAACTTGGAGAGTTAGGTCGTAGCTAGGCGTCAGGTACTGGACGGAGGTGAGGTCTTCGCTTCAGCGGGACGTAGCTGGACATCAGATCACTGTAGCCGGACGTTTGGTCGTTGTTGCCACGCAGCCTCGTTGTGTAGTTGTAAAGTACTAACTGTGTCCGTCTGTATATTAATGATAGGGGTGTATTGTGTAATGTAGACTCTTTCCAAGATGTGTAGTTTCTTGTTGTTGTTACATTGTTTAAGTATTTTTGTATTGTTGACTAAATCTTGTCTGTTTGGAGTTTTGTTGTGTGTTTGTATCATGTGTTTGCGTATACTTCCTTCACGGGCGTGCATTGTGAGTCTCCTGCTCACAGAGGTAGTGGTAACACCAATATAAGAAGCATTGGGGAGAAGTTTGCAACCTTCTTCGGGGCAAGTGAATTGGTACACCACATTAGTCTGTTTGAGGAGAGAGTTGTTTTTAGTCATGTTATTTCTCATTATAAGGTTAGAGACTTTTGTGTTTTTGTAGTATATGATGAGGGTCAATTTGTCGTGTGGGTTGGTGCATGTGACGTTACGTGCAAGGATGCCTTTGGGAATACGCTCATCTGTTTTGTATGCTGGTGTTATTTGGTTTTTGTAATAAACTGTGTGTGTGGAATGTGTGTTGTTTTGTCCGTGTTGTGTTGTATTGCGGGTGATGAAAAGTCTCGTCTCTGTAAATGAGAAAGTTGGGAAATGCGGTACTGCCAAGGACTCGAATCAGGCAATCACATGACAAGTGCTGTAATGACTTACCATCTACGCTATCAAGAGAATTAAAATGCATTGTGGTTGTTAAAATGTATCTCTATTCACTGGGACCCATTCAGTGTTGTACATTTATATACATATATATATATATATATATATATATATATATATATATATATATATATATATATATATATATATATATGAGGTCCATTAAAAAAGTATCCGACCTTGGTCCATAAAGAAAAGATTTGTGCATTTCAAAACTTTTATTCAATCACCTTCAATGTGCTCCCCTTGGGAGTGCACACACTTCTCCCAGCGGTGCTGCCACTACTGGTAACATCTCTGGAATGCCGAAATTGGAATATTGTAGAGCTCTGCCGTCGTTTTTCTCATAATTTCCTATCTCGACTCAAAGCGCTTCCCTTTAAGGGTTGTTTTCAGTTTAGGGAAGAGCCAGAAGTCACAAGGTGCCACGTCTGGAGAGTAGGGAGGGTGCCGAACAAGTGGAGTATTGTTTTTGGCTAGGTAAGCTTGGATCAGGTGGGCAGAATGAGCAGGTGCATTGGCATGGTGAAGTTGCTAGTTGCGTGCAGCCCACATTTGCGGTCGTTTTCGTCGCACAGCATCGCGAAGGTGTCGCATAACTTCCAGATAATACTCGTTATTAATTGTTTGTCCTGCTGGTGCATATTCATGATGCACAATACCACTGGAGTCAAAAAAACATGTCAACATTACCTAGACGTTGCTCCGAACCTGTCGTGCTTTTTTTGGTCTTGGTGATGTCTGATGCTTCTATTGTAATGGCTGAAATTTTGTTTCCGGGTCGTATACATACACCCATGTCTTATCACCAGTGATGATGGTCTTCATGAAGTCAGAATCACTGTTAGCACAGTCAAGCAGGTCTTGTGCAATTTCCAGGCGGAGTTGTTTCTGCTGTTCCACCAGCAACTTTGGAACAAATTTTGTAGACACTCGTCGCATGGCCAAATCTTCGGTTAGAATTGTATGAACTGATCCTGTGCTTATTCCTACTTCTCCGACAATCTCGTTGATGGTTATACGACGGTCGTCCTCCACTATTCGACGAACATTCGCAATGAATTCTTCGTTTCTGCTGGTGGATGGCCTGCCAGACCGTGGCTTGCTCTCAACTGAGGTTTGTCCTTGCTTGAAGCGGTTATACCACTCCTTTATCTGTGTTATTCCCATAGCTTCATCGCCAAAGGCTTGCTGAATCTTCTGGATAGTTTGCACTTGCGTATCACCAAGCTTGTGGCAGAACTTAATGCAATAGCGCTGCTCGATGCGCTCCGACATGTTGCGTAAGGACGATAATCCGACGAGTACGTACTGGATGACTGCACTCTAGCCTTAACAGGTGGGAACTGGCGTGCACTACAGCTTTTAAAATTTCCACGCATGCGCAGTAAGGGTGCCGTCAACTGCCACAAAAATGGATCTCTGAATGGTAAATTAATTTTCCTTTTATGGAACAAGGTCGGATACTTTTTGAATGAACCTCGTATATATGTTTATATATATATATATATATATATATATATATATATATATATATATTGTGGGGGGTTTCACCATAGTCTTGGATCACGTGTTGGACTCGTGATCCACAGCTATTACCTCCAGGAAGAGCTCAGAGCTCATATATGACCGATCTATGGTTAATGCTGATCTATGGTTAATGTGTGTGTGCACACACACACCCACGAGAATTGGAGTAACGACTCACAGTGCAGTGATACTGAAATTATTTCGGCCATGGACGGGATTCGAACCTGGACCGCCGTAGTGGCGTTTGCGATCGCTACCACCGCGTGTGTGCATGTGTGTATACATACCTGTCAAGCTACTCTGGTGTTTTGCCGTATGATTTTGCATTAGAGATCATAATTTTGTGTATAAAACTGTAATTAAACCACAAGAAAATAAAATTTATTGTCATTCGATAATTATTTGTTTAAAAAAAATGTAGAATGAAAACACAATGTAAACACATGGCACAGTATGAACATCACATAATTAAAAACAGTAGTTTACAAAGGTTCTTGTAAACAGTACTGTTTTTCATTATGTGGTGCTCATACTGCGTCATGCGTTTACATTGTGTACGAGTACAACAACAGCACAACAAAAACGATCTGTAAGGGGATCGAGTTGCAGTGAACCTACTGCAGCTCATTGACGTGTTATATAATATAACATTTGAAAAGGGGAATTTATTTCAAATTGTTTAAAACACATTAGTAACACATCGCATGCGGAGAAAAAGTGTAAGATTTTAACTTACGTCGTAAGACTTGAGAATCATAGAAGTTACGTAAGACTGGCAAAAAACGCAAGACTTGACAGGTAGCCTATGTGTGTATGTGGAGGTTATATTTCGGCTGCATACTACCATTTGGAAATAAAAAATTAAGGAAAATAAATATCTTATATCTCATATCGAAATTGTAAATGAAACATTTAAATTGTAATAAGGGCAGTGATAATGTGAAGAAATGATAATGAAGTAAGAATGCTTTCTTCCTTGCTGGGGGTGGGAAATGGATGTCGAACGTAATCAAATACAACAATGAAAATAAGGACACCCCACAGACGGAACGGTCAAAAAGACATGAAACATTTGTATATCAGGTGTCGATCAAGAACACGAGACTACATGACACATCTAAATAGAGAAATAAAGACCGCGATAATTACTGTAGAGAAATAGAAATAAGTTAACATTTGTCATGGTGGCAGTTTTCTTTGTAAACATAGAATAAAATATATCCCAATTAATAAGTAACAAATATCACATGCATATTTCATTGACGTTTCAAATACAAACCAAGGGCATTATTGTACTTTGAATGGACCGCCAGAGAATATCGACTACTCTCGCCTTTGTTGATGTGTCAAATGTGGTGTAATATCAATTACATTCGCCAGTTACTTGTTGACATCAGCAGACGATGGCTTCGAACGTAAGTATCGCAGAAATATAAATCATCGTATATATATACATTTATATCCTGATACTGTTATTGAATAATGATATTCTTTCTCAAGTTATTATTTATCGTCGAATATCTCTTGAAATAAATTTTGTTGCTTATCACGTAAAAAGTATCAAGCATATGTATTTACCTATTTCAATTTGTAGAGGACCACAACAAGGTGACAAGCACATCTATCACAACGAAAATAAACGTCAAATGCTTTTCTGTGCCATCCTCACAATTTTACACATTGTTGTATCCATGAATATGATTGAAAAAAAAAAAAATGAACAACGCTAGTGGGGTCTGTCTCTTACTATCCAGTGATTATTATTATATCTATCTTCAGATTCAATTCATGTGTCATGTATTTTCAATTTGTATGGTTCAGACTTCAACTTGGACATTATCATTATGATTATTACATTTTGAATTTCCAATTGGAACACTTAGATTGAAATTCAGGTATGATTCTTCTTTGTATCCAACTGCACTACATTGCTTTCCAAGTTATTTTAAGTATTTGTGCATCTGCATGTGAAACTTTCTTCATGTATCAGTATTTGGACATAGTCTTTTTCTATTTGTTCTCATGACCTTGTATAGCCCTGGCATCTCCAATCAAGAGGTCATTTCTGTCTCTATTGTCTAATCAACTAACCTTTCTCATTGATAGCTAGGTCAACATGAAAATGGAATTCATGATATTTGAGCTGAAGTAGTTCTCATGGGATGCAAAAAGTCGCTATGAGTATAATGCAATTTGAATTATCCATCTAGCTGTCCTTGTTCTCGAGATATTGCATTTTGAATGGAATTAAATCGGGCCTATTTTCTCCCCGGAAATCGGGCCGAAACGTGCGGTCTGACGAATCGCCGATCGAACGTAAACAATGACGGTTTTTGCTGACAGGCACAATTTTATATAAAAATTTAGCATATGGTTGCATTATTTGACATATTTTCTTTAAGATGTGTGATTTCCATGTAACTTGATCATAGAATTACGTTTTTATCCTCTGCAAAATTACCCACCACAGCTACGAATACCTTCAAATTACATGAAAATCACACATTTTAAAGAAAATAGTTTGAATAATTCAACTATATGCAAGCTATTACACTAATAACACAATAGTAACAAACTTAATAGTGTAGTTTGATCCATACCACAAGTGATCATAGATAGCGGGCAGGACGAATCGTAGCTGTGGTCCGTAATATTACGGAGGATAAAAACGTAACTTCTCTTTGATCAAATTACATGAAAATCACACATTTTAAAGAAAATAGTTCAAATAATTCAACTATAAGTCTATTACGCTAATAACATAATCGTAAGAAACTTAATAGAGTGAAGTTTGATAAGATGGCGGGTTGATGTTGATGTTGTTATCCGATAATCCGACCCGATAGAAAAAAACAACTAATTAATACCTCAGATTTCTCAGCTCTACCGTAACACGCTGCCTTTATTTTGGTATTAGAATAATCCGCGATACTAGTAGTTTTTCTTTATTAAGGTCAGTTGCCACAACCGTAAATATGTTAGCTCATCTTTTACGTTGAAACATATGCCAATTTTCGATTTACTGCTGAATGCAGGCCGCCATGTTTATCTTATGTTTTTATTGACCGACATGTAACTGATGGTGTGAATGTTTGAAATTTACTACGATCGTAGTAAATACACTCGCACAACATTTTTATTAATTAACTTTCCCGCGGTATATAAATTTGGCCGTTTGAATGGCGTGCGCATAAAATGACGCGCTATTGTGCTCGTCATCGACGGTGGCGCCTCTGGTGGTGTTTGACCTACCTATCATTGATCTTACAGTGTTGGTAGATCTAATGATTTTGGTCTTCTCATATGACTTTTGTGCTAGGCAGAGAACAAATTTGGTGCCCTTTGATTTCATTCCCATTGCCTTGCTTATCTTTCCTTGTGGTAAACATACCACTACATGTTGGTCTCGGGTTCTGTTCCAGTAACACGCAAATATATTTTCACTATTTTATCTTTTGTATTTGAAAGCTCCATTTTTCTCATGAAATGGTTAGGTTAGGTCAGGAACTATTGGACAATGAAAGTTTCATGGTAGATATCTGTGCTTACACATTTCTGGAAATTTTCCTGGTCTTGAATGGATTAAGGTTTTTATGAATTTTTTCATTATTCCTTCATCCATATAACCAAAAAAAAACTTTAATTTTTTGCAGCAATTCACTGTTTTCTCCCACATTTTTATTGATATGTCTGTCATCATTTTTGAGCTATTGCCCATCTCCACTACTTTGCATTTTTTTGGTACTGAAATTAATTTTCTGTTCTTGGATCCAGGTGAATATGTCTGGATGTTTTTGCAACACTGACAAACCTCATTCTTCACCCCATACTATTCAGCACAGTATGGAGGAATGCATTGAACACATTTATGGATGCAAACAATATAACAAACACAAGCCTCTATAAGGGGTTTGTGGGGAGAACCTTGTTCTAGCCATTGCATAACTCAGGATGATGGGACTGCTTGGCCAGAGAGCCTAGGGAATGTCATTGGTGCTGCCGCCATCTTCGTCATTGTTGTCATCTCATTCTTGACCTCTCATATGATCTTTACATTATCTCTAAAGATGTAGGCATATCTTCTTGTACCATCATGCCATTAACATAGATAAGCATTTTAAGTGTAGCACTGAACCTTATGAAACTCCACTGATCAGCTTTCCATCCTAACATCTTATCCATTACTACTGTCCTCATCTATGTATCCTTGAGAAAATATTTTGTCCAGTTCAGTAATTTACCTCTTGTCCTCAAAAATGCTCCAGTTTTACATAACACAGCTGTGAGGTACTTTGTCAGAAGCCTTTCCTAGACTGGGGTACACACAGTCCCCCCAATCTTCCTTCTCTTGCAGCAGAGCAATCATTCTAGAGTAAACACTTAGTTGGTTCAATACACATGACCTTCCAGATATGAAGCCAAACTGACTGTCTGTTCAAATGTTCATCTCTTCAAGATATTTGATCCATTGATCTTTGACTGTCCTTCATAACTGTACAGTGGCCGCGAAAAGTTTGGGCGGGTAATTAACGAGACACAAATGTAAACACTTGTGACATTTAAATAATCATTTAAAGACCTATAAATGGCTTATTACATACCTTATTTACCAAGCGATTTTCCTTTAAGCTTTATGACCTTCTCCAAACGTGCCGGGATGCATCTTGCCAGGTTTTGTACGTGTTGAGGAATAATATTATCCCAAATATCCTGTATTTCTGTTTTTAGCTTAGCTACAGTGGAGACGTCACGATCTTGAAGCTGTTTTTTAATTATATGCCATACGTGCTCAATGGGATTTAGGTCTGGAGAATTTCCAGGCCATTTTTTGAAGTAATCAACACCACAGTCTTCTAACCATTGGGTAACAGACCGAGCTGTGTGAGCAGGAGCTCCGTCCTGCATAAACCAACTAGCATTGCACTTTTCAAAACTTTCAGGCAGGTTATCACACAATAACTCGAAATAAGTGTGCTGATTTACACTCATTTTGTGCAAGAAACACTAAATTGCCAACTCCACCAAATGCAAAGCATCCCCACACCATAACACTTGCAGCATGTTTCACCACTTTAGCTGTATAGCGAGGGTCATTAGAGTCGGACCCCCTGGGGCGCCTCACACGCTTCGACCTGCAGCCTGACGACACCACAAACGTTGACTCATCACTCCACAATACTCGTTCCCAGTCCTTATATTTCTTGCAAAATGCTATGCGATCACATATGTTTTTTGCACTTTGGAGGGGAAGAACTTTAGCACAGCAACTACGGTATTGTAAATCTTTGGCTAAATGATCTTACAGACACATCATGCAGCAGTGCAGGGTTATTTTCTTTCAGTTTTTGAGCTGTGAGCGTTGGATCTTTATCTAACTGCCTCCTAATAACCGTAGAAGTACGATTTGATATCTTCCTTGGCCGACCAGAGCGATGCTTTGGAGTAGGAATGATGTCACTTCCTCCGTCTCGAAATTTCTTGGTCCACTTTTGCACTTGACGCACTCCAATTCCCACACGAGTAGCAATATCTTTACACTTATAACCCTCCTTATAGAGGGTTATGATTGTAACAACTGTGTCTCTTTCCAGCTCTTTACCACTTCCCATTACGGAGATATCAAGGCACAAAAACAGAGACCACCTCAAAAATAAGACTACTCCCCGTGAGAGATGTTTAGAAACTGACTCCACGTGACATCGAGTGCGCCTAAACAGAGTTGCCAAGTAGTGTGTATTGTCTCGGCTAAATACGGGTACAAACGCTAGCATTGAAAAATAGCGAAAAGTTTGGGCGGAAAGTTGTATTTTTCGCATGTTTTGAGTTTAGCGGAAAGTTTGGGCGCCTATAATTTTGCGCCCAAACTTTTCGCGGTCACTGTATATACATAAGCATATTGTGTTGGACTGAGACAATGAAGTGATATGAATTCTGTATCATATGGTGTCTCCTTGAGTATAGACCATAGAAAAATTATATTTATATGGTTTTGGATGGTAAATTTAATTATTCACCTTTCTGTTTGTTGCTTTTAAGAAGGAGAATTACATTTTGACCATCACAAAGTTATATACATACATGCATACACCAAAGGCTTTTCCCCCATTATAAGGAGGTAGCCAAAAACAACGGCATAAAAACCACTCCAGTTGTGGAAATGGGCAATAACTAAAAAATTATGACAGACACATCAATAAAAATCTGGGAGAAAACAGTGAATTGCTGCAAAGTTAAAACAGGTTAAATTGATTTCTACATACATACATATACCAAAGGCTTTTTCCCCCCTTACATGGGGGGTAGCCAAACAGTAAAAGGTATAGAAACCACTCCCATCCTTTCCATCCCCCACATACTCCTCCCTCCCTCACATCTTGGCACCTCCTGGATGATGGGTCATCCCTGCATCCCATCCACTGCCCTGGGTCAGAAGCAGTGTCGCAAAACACAGCACATCCAGAGCAAGGCCACTTCACCAATTCGGCGACCCCCCCTCTCCGTCCCCTCATGCAGAAAAGGAGAAGATGGGGGAGAAATCCCTTTGGGCTCCGTCAATTTATTTCTCACACACACTCCCCCACCCCCTCATGCATCACAGCACCATCCACACACAACCCTTCTCCATTCACCCCTATCTTCTGTCCTCTCCCATCCTTCCTCAACAGACATTCCTCTCTTTCATAATGCCCCTTTTACCCCATTTATCCATCTCATCCTAGGATGCCCCCTCATATTCACTCCTTCCACCTCTGCCTTCTACACCTCTTTTACTAATCTTTCTTCACTCATTCTTTCCATGTGTCCAAACCATCCTAATACTCTTTCATCAACCCTATCTCCCAACTCCCTTTCCACCCCAGTTCTCCTCCTCACCTCATTTCTCACTCTATCCAGCCTAGTAACCCCTATCATACTTCTCAGACACCTCATCTCAAATACATTCAAACTCCCTCTCTACCCTTCTCTCATGTTCCATGTTTCTGCCCTGTACAGTGCTGTCGGCACAATCACTCCCTCTTACAACCTCCTCTTAGCATCCACTACCAAATGTCTATTTCCCATTACACCCCTCAATCCACCAAGACACCCACTCTCTTCTCTCAATCTACACTCTACCTCCACCCCTACTCCTCCCTTTCCTGCCACATTTGCACCCAAATATCCAAAATTATCCACTTCCTCCAGTCTTTCACCCTTAATGCTCACTTCCAGCCTGCTGCCACTCTCTCCCCTTGCACATCTCATCACCTCACTCCCGCCCACATTTATCTTCAGCTTCCTTCTTTCACACACCTTCTCAAACTCTGTCACTAACTTCCTCAATCCCTCCTCTGATCCTGCTACAAGCACAGTGTCACCAGCAAACAACAACTGACTTATTTCCCACCCTTCTCCATTACCTTAATTAAATAAATAAAAAAAAATATTTCCAGATAACAATTGGTTTAACTTTTTTTCTTCATTGTTTGTAAAGTGATGCATCTTTTTCTTCAATTAGGAAGGTTTAATGTGCACATTTGTAACATAAGACTTATTGACTCACTGTCTCATTCTCCGACGGTGGGTCAATAAGTCTTATTTTTTCTTCAATCTTCATTGTTGATGTTTACTCTCCACCTTTCAACAAGGATCTGTGTATACTCTGGGCCATGTTTTTTCCTATGTCATTTTATTTTTCATGCTTTCAATTGATGTGAATTATTACAAATTTCAAGTTTGATTAGTTATAGCACCTCTTCAGCAGTGTTTTATTTCCAAATGCCTGATTATATTGATCAGAATATATATATATATATGTATATATATATATATATATATATATATATGTATATATATATATATATTTATATATATATATATATATATATATATATATATGCCAAGGAGCTTGTATGTTTTCATCATTTGCATAGTATTTACACCTTTACAAGAAAAAATCTCTCTTTGAATAATGGTTGCAAACTGCTCCTTATAATATGAATAGCTTCTTAATTTTACCTATGGAAGAAAAAGTCCGAAGTGAAATTATTGATAGGCTAAGGTCGGTCAAATTAGAAATGGTTAGAAATAAGACTGAGAGGTAATGCATGGAATAAGGAGTAATGTGCATTGTTGTTTCTTTCTTATTGATGGCAACTATTCTGGCTCTCAACCAGTCCTATAGGAGTTCTCCAGTGTCATATTATTGTTATATAATACGAGTTAGGATGGGCCCACATTGTTGGACATAGTACCGCAGCATCCTTGTCGCAATATCATCTGGTCAGGTGCCTTTGTTGATGTCTAATTTCTGTAGCTGTGATATCATTCCAATTTTGTTAAATGATAGGTCTCAATGATAAGTACAGGGATTGATCTGGGAGTGCATGGGTTGTGTTTTGTATGGTGAATAGTGTTGAGAAATGATGATTAAGAACTTCTGGTTTCTGCTTGTCTGTGGCAGGTATTCTTCCTTCATTTCTGTGAGTTGGGATACCAATGGTTTCTCACTTCTGTGATCTTACATGGACCAGAACTTTTTGGAGTCTGTTTGTAGGCTATTGCCAACAACTTTATTCATATATTCATGATATGCCCTTTCCTTTATATTCTGTACTACATTTATTTTCTTTTTGTGTGTTCCATATTGGTTCAGTTCTTTTTCTAGCATCTTTATGAAGTCTATCCTTCTTTTTCATTTCTTTTATGATTTTATGGAGTATGTATAGATGGCTGGGTTTCCCATTTGCTGTCATTGATGGGATGTTTGGTAAGATGTCTTTTACTATGTTTTTGAATACATTTCAATTTTCTTTCACTGCAACACTCAGGTTGTTGGGTGAATTACTCCCTTGAGGCACTCAATATTTTTTCTTAATTTGTTCTTCATATGCCTTATCATGCATGTAGATGGTTATTGGAGTTTTTTTTTGTGTGTTTTAGGGCTTGTATTAATGTCAAAGAGCACCAGGTTGTGGTCACTGATGCCTGGCCTCACTTGGGCATTTTCAAATAGCTATGTATTTGTTGTTATCACCAAGTCGTAAGATTCCTAGCTCTGGTTCTGACTGCCTTGGTTTTTTGTATAAACCCATTTTCATTTAGCATGTTGATGAACTTGTACTCTGATTGGGTCCTTGTGTTTGTTTTGGTGGTAGATTCCCAGTCAATGTGTGGGAAGTTACAGTAACCTGTTAATACTATGTTTGATAACTGGGTCCCTTGCTATTATTTGTTCAAGGCTATCCTGTAAGTATTCTGTGGCTGAATTTGCAGCATTGGGTAGCATATGGTAACTACCAGTTTACAGACATCCATTTCTGGCATACTCTAATAACACTCAAATTTCTGCCTAAGTCAAATTCATGCCTTTCTATTGCAATGACATGATTTCTAACTTCTATGAATACGCCTCCATTTGCTGTGCAGTCTTTTCTGTAGAACTTGTATTCATGTTAGAGTTTGTAAGAGTGTCTTCATTATGTCTGGATTATAGTGAGTAACTGTAGTCTGGCATTTAATTTTATTTTTGTTTCATAAAATGCAATCACAGTTTATCAGTATTGCTGGCACCTTTATCAACTTTGATCTAATTCAGTCCTTAGGCTGGTTTGTGCATTTTGAATGGCCTTGTGCACTCCTAGTTGGTTTTGCTTTAGTAGTAGTTGTTCATTGTTGGCACAGAAATACTACAACTGTATCTCAACATACTCAACACCTGGTTCACTACAAATAGACACAAAATAACCCTAACCAAATTTACAGCCATACTACTCACCATTTGGACAGTGGAACATGAATACATACTATGCCTCTTTATCAACAACACTCTCATACCACATACACTCAAGACTTGTGGCATAACATATGATTCATCCATGTCATTCAAACATTACATCACAAACGTAAGGACAAAATGTATACCTAGACTTAATGTGCATAAATCAATTACAGGAACAACATTTGGACAAAAGAAAGAAACTATCACTACAGTATACAGACAATGCATATGCTCAGTGATGAATTGTGTGAGCCCCACAAGGGCCCCTAATCTCACAAAGATACATCACAGCACCCTGGAGACCATACAAAACAAAGCCCTAAAGGCAATTACAGGCTGCACAAATACAACACTTACAGAACATTTACATTCTGTGTGAAAGTGTCGCAAGTGGCTGGTGATTACAATTCTTGTGTGGAAGAATCCTAGGCATTGTGGGCATGGAATCAAGGCTGAGGGCAGGGAAGAGCCAGCCATTCTTTCCATTGTTGGCATTTTTCTTCTCTCATCCATTGCACTTTTGAAGTAGTTCACAGCATCATGGATGGTACAGTATGTCACCAGGAGGGTTGATAATTCATAATTGATCCCCACAATCCAGGGTTGTTGTTGTTGTTGTTGTCGTTCCCTAGACTGTCTGTCCGAGCAGTCCCGTCTCCCCAAGGAAGGCCACAGCCGAAACTGGGTTTTCCCACAAATCCTTTATAGAGTGTATGTTGTGTTGTTTGCGTGCATGATTGTGTATAATGCAGTCTTCCATTATGTGTTGTATGGTATGGGGTGAAGTGTTACATCCTGGGCAGCTGTTCACAACACGGTCGTCCAGCCTCTTCTGGTAGCTTAGAAGTGCTGGGTGGTGACCGCATCGCAGTCTGGCCAAGTGGACTCTGTCCTTTCGTGGGAGAGAGGATTCAGAAGGGTGGATATCAGGGGGTCTGGCATGCAGCAGTGTGTTGTCTTTCAGTGTGTTAATGGAGCGGTGAGTGATATGATTATGAATATGTTTCCGGAGGCTGGTATTTGGTGGTTGTGGAGGAAGAGAAGAGAGTATCTGTGCGTAATAAAGGGGGCCAATCAGCAGCAACCACCCCTGGCCATCAGCTCTACGCAGATGGCACCGATCCCCAAGGAGGAGCTACGCCTACCTGGGGGAGTACCACAATCCAGGGTTGATGGTAGAGGCTTTCAGTGAGTCTCTCAAGCAGCAGTGAGGGTGCCCTTGCAGATGGGTCCCACTGGCCAGTTTGCTAAAGAAGATTTGTTGGGGAAGTCTTGACTAGCATTCTTGCGATATGACCTGCCCATCGTAGGTGGTGCTTCAAGATAGTTAATTTGCTGCTCTTGGACTCAGCACGGTAAAAGATGATAATGTGTGATGTTGGTGATGTAGTCTTCCCAACAGGTGTTGAAGATGGAATGAAGATTTTGCTGATGAAATCTTTTAAGTTTTTTTGGGTCATGATTGTAGAGTCCATGTTTCACAAGCCTACAGCAACGTGATGATGACAGCCTGATACACCATGAACTTGGTCTTCCTTGTGAGATCTTGGTTCTGGAAGATCCTCTTCATGAGTGTCCCAAACGCAGCATGGGCAAATATTATATGGTTTCCCACATCTTTCTTGGAGCTATATGTGGTTGTTAGAAGACTACTGAGATAGGGGAAGTGGTCAACTTTCTCCAGTGGACTTCTATCTATGTTGATGTTGAAATTGGGGAGAGTTATAGTTGGGGCAAGCTGAGTGAGACCTTGGGTCTTGCAAGTATTCATACTCATTCTGAAGCATTGGTAGGCAGCAACGAAGTTGATGACAGACAACTGGAGTTCCTAGGTTAAATGGGCAGCTGTGGCATTATTATCTGCTTACTGTAGCTCAGTGCCTCTTTTGATGGTGGTGTGTTGTTGGGAACGGAATTTTGTTAAGTTGAAAAGTCCACTGTTTAGTTGATATTTGATGTTGATGCCAGAATCTCATGAAGTATGGCCACAAGATAGAATGAGAAGAGTGTGAGAGTAAGGATGCGCCCTTGCTTCAGTCCTGCTGTTATGCCCAGGTTTCTTAATACAACACTCCTCAACCACCACTTGTGCAAACATTTTGGCCCAGGATATAAACCCACTTTGGGAATTGGCACAGGACATAAAACACTACCAGTTCCCAAAGTGGGATTATGTCCTAGGCCCAAATGTCCACACAAGTGGTAGTTGATGAGCATTGGATTAAGAGACCTAGGTGTATTGGGAATACTTCTGACGTTTTGCAATGGTGGAAAATGCAGCTTGTTGTGTCCTCCTGCAGGGCTCTGACAACTCTGACAAGGGAGATGTAATGGTCTGGATGACTGAACCATGAGTTCTGAGTCTCCTTGATTTTCTACATTGAGGGTCGTTGTATGTGGAGACAACCCTGTGAGTGGGGTCAACATCAGGGAAATTGCCACATGCCCATATAGCTACAGTTGATATTAACAAATTAGCTGGTAATGCCTAGACTGAGTCTCATGAAGTCTCTGGTTTGATATATAATTATTCTGGGACACCTAATGATTGTCCAAAGGCATTTAATACTAACAGCCTCTTCAAGTCAGCATTCAGTGCCCATATCTTAGTTTTTCTGCATAAATATTCACAACACCATATACTCTGGCTGAGTGAGTCCATAACACCACGGGTACTACTAATCTTTTGAAGGACTTCCTAACATGACCCAGCATTGTTATGCACTAACACTACCGAAGTATGTGAAACTTTCCAAGACTTCAGTGTCCATGGACAGACTGAACTGTGTCATCCGGTAAATGCCCCAGATACTAATTAGACCTGGAGTCCAAGTGGTCAAGCCTCCCTTTGCAGTGATTCAAGGGCTGCAACCAAAACCATCTCTCCAAGAAATACAACATCATTAGCAAAGACAAGATCAGTAACCTATGTTGACCATGGGTGCTCTGCAATGACACTGATTGGCAACTCTGCCCAATATCCAGTCCATGCAGGAGCTGAAAAATGTTGGGTCTAATAGAAAAGAAGCTGAACATCAAGTCCATAATCCATGCAGGAATCCTATGCAGAAAAGTCTTGCTGAAACTTCTTGTTGCTTCCCAAGAACATGAAGCACTAGGATCCAGTCAATTGTTGACTTACTTGGCATGAACCCAGACTGCTCAGACCTGAAATTTTAGCAAGTATAAATGAACTTGTGCTAGCATAAGATGGGTAAACACCTTGCCTGACACACTAATGGAAGACCAGGCACTTTTTTGCAGTTAGAGGGAATGTTACTCAAAACTGTGCAATTCATAGATCATGGCCCTTCAGGAACTCTGTATTGATGTTGTAGATGCTAGATGCCTTTCCACTTTTCAGATCAGCCTCAAAGACTCACTGATTATAAAAATTCTTGTGTGTGCACAAATGAATAGTCATAGTCATTTTAGTCATTCATTTTCGTATAACTTGACTAACCATGATTTTTTCTGTAGATACCAAGCTATGCAATTTGTTTGTCTTCAGGATCATCAAAAGAGTTATATTTTTTCTTAAGACCAGATAATATTTATAAACCTTTAATGTAGGGTTGTGACAATTCCATTTTTTGCTGATGCCGATGCCAATTCCTATTCACTCTTAGTTGCCAATGCCAATTCCTATTCACTCTTAGTTGCTGATGCTGATTCCTATTCACTCTTGGTTGCCGATGCTGATTCCTATTCACTCTTAGTTGCCAATGCCAGTGCCAATTCCACTTTATATAATTAAGGTATATCAGTTTTTAATATAAAGTAATTAAACCATGATTCTTACTTGCTTTATAATCTATGTAGATATATACATGCCAGTTGTTGAGCTGTTGGATACTAATGATTGAATGAACTTAATGAAGTGCTTATTGATTGACCACTTTATGATCATCAATATATGATTGTATTATTTTCTATTGGTTGAAAAAGAGGTTAAAAATTACCTGTTTCATAGATTTTGATGTAACTACTAACTTCAAGTAACTTGAATCATTTAATGCATGGTTTTAATAAAACACATGTGCAGTGTAAAAATTGTTAATCAATTTCTTAATCCTAACCTAAACCTAACTCAGTCTCTATTATCTAATATTTAACCCATGGAATGTGGGAAATGGGCAAAAAATAATAAAAAAAATTGTGTTTTTCTTTTTTTCCAAAAGCTGTGTCTGGGCATGAAGTCCAAAAAAGAATGAAAAACTCAATGATTTTTTTTTTTTCGACATGCTGACTCACCTGAGTAATGCTGCATTCCATAGGTTAATAGTCAAAGTTAAGCATTCGCAAACTGAAGTACAACAGCATCAATTTCTCCCCTGTTTCTGGAGTCAAGCGGTTATGGTGTAGGGTGTAGACATTACCACCAATGCTGAAGAGGTGTTCACTCTCCACTAAAGATGGTAGAGAGCACAGCATTTTGTTGACAACTTTTCCAAGTTCAGGATATGAGTTATGGTTACCTGCACCAACTTGAGGAATCCGAGTTATGTGGTTCTAGTGGGAGGGAGCAAATTTTATTAGCTTTGCTTTGTAGTGTCAGCACAGATGAAGATGTTCTTAATTTTTTTTCTTTGAAGTTTCACTTTGTCCAAATTTGACCCATGTGATTGTGAATTTAAAAGCAAATCATCTAAACATGAGTCAGTCATGGCTGTCATTGTCAATAAGCATAAAGATGTATTTACCTAGTTGTATTTTGCGGGAGAAGAGCTGTGCTTGTAGGGACCCCCAGTTGTATCTTTCCGCATCCAGTTCTTTCTTAAAGTTGTGTATAGTTTTAGCACTCACTGTTTTCTCTTTCAATTTATTCCATGTGTCTATCACTCTATATGGAAAGCTATTCTTTTTCAGATCTCTTCTATAAATGTCCTTAAGTTTCTTCTTGTGTCCCCTTGTATTTTATTCTGTCCCATTTAAGTAGATCATCCCTGTCAAGGATTTCCATTACTTTCATAATTCTATATATGGATATCAAATCGCCTCTTTCTCTTTGCTTCAGAGTTAATAAGTTTAGTTTGTCCACTCTTTGTTCATATGTCAACATGCTGAGTGTTGGTGCCATCTTTGTTAGTGCTCTTTGGATTTTTTCTAGTTTATGTTTTTTTTTTTTGTACTGGGTGTCCATAGTGACGCTGCATACTCTAATTTTGGTCTTATCAGTGTAACTAGGATCTTCTTCACCATTTCCTCGTCCATGTAGTCAAAGACCACTTTCATTGATCTTATTAAGCTGTAGGTTTCTCTAACTATTTTGTTTACATGTTTGTCTGGTGTCATGTCATTTGAAATAATCACTCCTAGGTCTCTTTCTGAATTCACTTTTGTAACTTCTTTTATTCCGATTTTGTAATTACCGAATATTCTATTTTTGCTTTTTCCAAATTCCATTATACTACATTTTTTAATGTTGAAATTCACTTCATTCTCTTTACTCCAATTCCAGACTTTGTCCAGATCTCCCTGAAAAGATTTACAGTCTTCTTCGTTACTCTCTTCAATAGTTTTGCATCATCTGCAAAGAAGTTTATGTAGCATTTAATTCCTTCATCCATGTTGTTTATATAAATAGCAAACATTATTGGAGCCAATACAGAGCCTTGGGGTATTCTATTCATAATGTCTATCCATTTTGAGTTCTTTTCTCTAAGCATCACTCGCATTTTTCTTCCTTTCAAGAAGTCTTCCATCCATTCCAATAATTTTCCTTGTATTCCACCTATTAGTTAAATTTTTCTTAATAGATTTTTGTGTGGTACTTTGTTGAAAGCCTTTTGTAGGTCCAGGAAGGCACAATTTGCCCACCCATCTTTCTTGTATTATGTCTAGCAATCTTGAGTAAAAGCATATTAAGTTTGTAGTACATGATCTTCCACTTCTAAATCCAAATTGGTTGGGGTTTAATATTTTGTTCTTTTCCAAGTGTTTAGTCCATTTGTTTTTAATAACTCTTTAGCATATTTTTGCAATTGTGCTTGTAAGATACTGGTATATTGTTGGATTTTCTGTATTTCCTCACTTATATATTGGTACAATATTAGCATTCTTCCAGTCTTGTGGTACTTTTCCTTCTTTGAGTGAGAAGTCAATTATTTTGTATATTTTGCCTGTGAGTTCGTCTATGCATTCTTTTAATATCCAGTTCGCTATTCTGTCTGGCCCATGTGACTCTGACATCGAGTTTCTTTATTTGGTCCCTTATTTCTTTCTGTGTCACCATTATTTCTTCCATTTTAGGGGATCCTTCCTGGTGACTATGATCCCACAATTGTGAGCTTTCAATTGTAAAAACAGACAAAGTGTCTGGTCATTACTTCGGCCATTTCTACATCTTCTGTGTATTCTTGATTTCCTTCTCGCAGTTTTATTATTTCGTGTTTGTCTTTTAGTTTGTCATTTACATATCTGTAGAACAGTTTAGGTTGATCTTTGCATTTTGCTATTATATCTTTTTCATAGTTTCTTTTTTCCTCTCTTCGTATGTCTACGTATTCATTTCTCAGTTTGATGTATGTTTGCCATTTAATCTCTCTTTTTTTTTTTTTGTCTCTTTTCCAAGCTTTGTCCCTTCTATCTTTAGCATCGCTACACTTTTTATTATACCAGCACTTTATGTACTCCCTTTTCTGTTACTGCTTAGGCACATATTTGTCTGTTCCCTCTTTATATATTTCTTTGAAAATGTTCCATTTCTCTTCCATCTTTGTTTCATTATTTGCAAATTTTTCCCAACAGGCATTTTGGATTTTTTTTTCCAAGTTTTACAAAATCAGTTTTGCTGTACATCAGTCTTCCTTCTCTATGTTTCTTGTTCCTTCTTACCACATTTTGTTCCTTAAGTTAGTATGTGGTCGTTCTTCCCAATTGGTGTTTTGTAATTCATTTCTTGCACTATTACTGGTTTAGAGGTGAATATTAAATCTAGTCACGATGGTTCTTCGTTGTCTAAATCTAGTATTTTCTTTAACCCATTGCATCAATGTGTAATCTATGGTCATATCTAGTAGGACATTTCCCCAGAGTTCATCTCCACCTCTCATTGTCAATTCTTCCCAATTTATTTCCTTTGCATTAAAGTCACCTGTAATTACTATATTTTCTCCATATTTCAGTGTCTGTTAATTAATTCTCTGTGTCTTCTAGTAATTTTGAGAGTTCGCTGTCAGTCCAGGTCTTAGTTTTTGGTGGCACATAAACAACTATGTATTGTTATGTATTTACTTGTCAGAATACATAAAATTCTTCATAAACAATACATTTAGCTATAAATTGCTGCAGAGTGAGAGTAAATCCATCCACCAATTTTTCTCACTTATAAGCGGGTAAAATTGATGAAGTCCACAAACACCAGGATGATTTACTCCAATATTACCCTCAGTTTCTGTTGTAGAAACTTTGCTGTTTCAAAAAAATAGTTTAATTTTATACAAGAAATACAAAGATAAAATAAAAAAATTATATAATTTGCTCTAACATTTACTCTGACTTATGCTGCTATTTTAAAAGTTTCTCCAGTCGTATGTCCTCAGGCCTGCAGATTTAATCACCGCTGCATAATATTTTTGAAATGTGTGTTATGGCACTGGACTGCAGTGTAGGTTTATCATTACCACAGCATATTCCTAGCCACGTCATTCCCTATGGTTGTGAGGCTATGTGAAAATAAAATAAAGCAATGATTATTTGCTAGTGGTATCTTATATAGCACATAATATGCTGCATCGCCCTATGCAACTACCAGAACAATGAATAATAGGTGAATTACTGAATTGGTATTGGCATCAGCATCGGCAAAATACTTCTGATGCTGATGCCAAATTCCTTTCTAAAAAATGCTGATTCTTGCCAATACCAATGCCAATTCACCCAAAAAAGTGCCGATTCTGGCTAATACCAATTAATTGGCACACCCCTACTTTAATGTCTTGGTGTATTTGCTAATAGTATGTCTTTATTCAGGTCCCTCTCTTGGATAATGATGATATTATGGCCTTTGGCGAGGAAAATGAGCCAAAGAAAATACTCAAGTAAGTCAGTATGAAATTTTTGCTAGCTATTTTGACCATATGTTTGGTAAAAGAAATCTAGTAGCATTAAGGAGAACAAAGTATTTGAACTATTTTATGTTAATAAGGATTGTGATTTTACATATAGTGCATGTAGTAACCCACAGGACCACACCTCTATGCATTTGTCTTCCTTCTATGGTGTTGAAACCACTGCTTGTTGACAGAATGCAGGTGATTCCAGAACAACCATCTGTCCAGAACCAAAAGACTGCTATGGGACCTCCAAGGAGTAAAAATCTGCTTCATGTAAAAGCCAACCCCCCCCCCCCTCAAGAAAGAAAAGAAAAAAAATACTTAGACCTGTTTTAAAATTTAACCATGGTATTTCACAGCAAACAGGACAACATTTGCACATCTTTTCATATAAATAACATTGTTATAAATAAGATAATTCTTGTATTGAGTGTTACTATTAAACCATTGCCCCACAAGCAGCTGACAACAGCCTTTTCCAGAGATCTCTCTGGGAAGAAACTTTGGACTACTGTCTATTGTATTTACTTAGTTGTAGTATACAGGAAAGGAACAATGCTCATTGGTTCCCATCTCCTACTCTCCTTGGACAATGGGATTAATATTGATGTTAGTAGGTTTGCAGACGACACTAAAATAGGATGCCTAATAAGGTCAGGAGAAGATGCTGAGTATTCTGCAAGAGGATCTTAACTAATTGATCACATGGTCAGTTAAATTTCAAATGGATTTCAATATCTCAAAGTGCAGCATGTAGAATGTAGATTTACACAACCCTAAAAGTAGGTATAGCTTAGATAACTTTTTTTTTTTTTTTTTTTTAGAAAAAACTGTGTGTGAGAGAGGTTCTAGCGAGTCCTGACCTAAAATCCAGGAAACGGTGCATTAGCACCAGGAATAGAGCTAACAGAGCATTAGGTTTCATTGCTAGGCCAGTTACAAATGAAAGTGCAGAGGTAATTATCATAATTATCTGGCATTAGTTAGACCTATCCTTGACCATGCAGTACAGTTTTGGTCTGCATCCCATAAAATGGATTCACTAGAATTAATACAGAGAAAAATGACATGTGGGCTTTGATATTTACCTTACGAGGACAGGTTTAGCCACCTTAACCTCTTCACTCCGGGGCACATTGCATGTCTGGCAGCATTAGCTGCCCGACGTGCGATGTTGCATCATAATAATCACATTATAAAAAATAAAGTCGGTGCTCAATCGTTCGTTCTCTTTCACCCGTGAATTTTGATAACCAGAGAAAATATGATGAAGCCAGTTTAGAGAGAATGGAGGTTACATAGGTACGACTACAATAAATATAATCAAGACGCCGACGTCGGCATCATCGCGTACCCACTTGCTCCTCATGACGCCTACGTAGGCGTCACTGTATGGAAGTGGTTAACTTACACTGTGGAAAAATGCAGTGTAGGGTTATCTAATAGAGGTGTTCAAGTGGATCAAAGGCTTTAACAAGAGTGATGCAAACAGGGTCATGTTATTAAGGCATTGGGGCAGAACTCACAGTAATGGATTCAAATTGGACAAATTTAGATTTAAGGAAGTAGGCAAGAACTGGTTTACCAGTAGTGGTGAATGAATGGAATGGGCTTAGTAACCATATAGTGAATGCTGAAATTATTGGTTTTAAGAAAACGTGAGACAACTTTATGAATGGAAATGACATTGGTTATGGACATTGAACTACCTAGTGTAGGCCTCATGGTCTCTTGCAGTTTTCTTAATTCTTATGTTCTCCAATTTATCATACCTAGCCTTAAATTCATGTACAGTTCCAACTTAATCTATATCTTTGATATCCAATTATCATATTGTTGTGTTGTATGGGTGTCTGTACAAGCTTTCCTAATGCCAGTTATCGGGGAACATCATACATATGAATTCCGTTGGTTGACTTGTAGGATCAGGAGGATATTGACACCATGCAAGCCATTAAATGTATATTATTGCAAGCAATTGTACAAAAAATCCTATTTACAATTTAGATATCTCCTACTTCAACACAATTAAATTACAAGTGCCAAAAGTTGTAAAATCAAAACAAAAGGTAAATACTAATTCATACATCCATGACAGTGGTACCAACGCGATTCACTCAAAAAAATAATGGATCGCAGAAATCACATAACAGCAAATCAATGATATATTAATAACAGATTTGGACATTGATTACATCTACAGCAACTTACTTTCAAATTGCAAGCCTTCACCCATCACAACAGTTAAATGGTATATTAGGTGTCTAATTTGAGTCATGAAAAAAAAATTAGATATATGCACAAGTGTGATTTTTGCCAGCAGTTCCATACTTTGATCGAGACACTTTGAATTAAAGTAGTAATGAATCCGAGAATAGGTACCAAATGAAACCCGCACAGCTTCTGGTGGAGATTGCTGTTTTATATATATATATATATATATATATATATATATATATATATATATAAAGAAAGAATCATTTAGAATTAACTGATGAAATTTGAATTTCTAGAATTAATAGAAAAATATTATGATAATTTGCTATTGAATTTATCTAATTAACTGCTTTGGTGAGATAATGCCTACATAGGTGTCATGAGGCATGATTGGCTACACAAGAATGCTGGATCATGATTATATATTTTTTTGTAGTTGTACACAAGTTACCTCCAGATTTTGTAAACTGGTTTGATCATGTTTTCTGTGTTTATTATTACTCAAAGTAAAAGAGAATGAGTAATACAGGAGTAACATTATATTTTATAATGCAAGTAATGTGATGAATTGTACATTTGGCAGCTGATGCTGTGTGTGAGAATTTGACTCATACTGAACTGGTTAAAAGATAAGTCAACAAAGGTCAAGGCAAACCTAAGAATTCATAATCCAGTCTAAATTTCTGTTCTTATAAATAAATGTTGATTTTAAACAATTAGCTTACCTTGAGTTTTTTGGGCTTTTATGGATCTGGAAAAGGCTTATGATAGGGTAGACAGAAAGGCACTGTGGGAGGTTATGCAGATTTATGGGATAGGAGGAAAGCTTTTGGGAGCTGTCAAGAGTTTTTATGAGAGTAGTAGAGCATGTGTTAGGATTAGAAATGGAGAGAGTGAGTGGTTTGAAGTAAAGGTGGGACTTCGTCAAGGATGCGTTATGTCGCCCTGGCTGTTCAACTTATACATGGATGGGGTGGTGCGAGAGGTGAATGCTAGGGTAGTGTGTCAGGGATTGGAGATGGTTAAAGAAAATGGAGAAAAGTGGGAGGTGAGCCAGCTGTTGTTTGCGGACGACACTGCGCTTGTAGCAGGGTCAGAGGAGGGATTGAGGAAGCTGGTGGCAGAGTTTGGGAGAGTATGTGATAGAAGAAAGCTAAAGATAAATGTGGGTAAAAGTAAGGTGATGAGATGTACAAGGGGTGAAAGTGGCAGTAGACTGGAAGTGAACATTAAGGGAGAGCGACTGGAGGAAGTGGATAGTTTTAGATACTTGGGTGCAAGTGTAGCAGGAAAAGGTGGAGTGAAGGTGGAGGTAGAATGTAGATTGAGAGAAGCGAGTAAATGCCTTGGTGGTTTAAAGAGTGTAATGAGGAATAGACATTTGGGAATGGATGCGAAGAGGAGACTGTATGAAGGAGTGATTGTGCCAACAGCACTGTATGGGGCAGAAACGTGGAACATAAGAGAAGAAGAGAGAAGGAGTTTGAATGTGTTTGAGATGAGGTGTCTGAGAAGTATGGTGGGGGTTACTAGGCTGGATAGAGTGAGAAATGAGGAGGTGAGGAGGAGAACAGGGGTGAAAAAGGATTTGGGAGATAGGGTTGATGAAAGAATATTAGGATGGTTTGGACACATGGAAAGAATGAGTGAAGAAAGACTAGTAAAAGAGGTATGGAAGGCAGATGTGGATAGAGTGAACATGAGGGGACGTCCTAGGATGAGGTGGATGGATGGGGTGAAGGGGGCTTTGGGGAAGAGGGGAATGTCTGTTGAGGAAGGAAGGGAGAGGACGGAAGACAGAGGTGAGTGGAGAATGGTTGTATATGGATGGTGTTGTGACTGCATGAGGAGAAATGGGCTGGGGGGTGGGGTAGTATGTGTGAGTAAATTTTGATGCAGCCCGAAGGGATTTCTCCCCGTCCTCGCCTTATATGCAAAGGGGGACGGAGAGGGGGGGTCGCCGATTAAATGAAGCGGCCTTGCTGTGGATGTACTGTGTCTTGCGACACTGCTTCTGACCCAGGGCGGTGGGCAGGGTGCAGGGATGACCCGTCATCCAGGAGGTGCTCAGATGAGAGGAAGGGTGGGAGGGGTGTGGAGTGTATTTGGGGATGTAATGGGTGGGAGTGTTTTTGTGCCTTTCCCTTTTTGGCTACCTCCCTTGGAAGGGGGAAAAAGCCTTGGAATATGTATGTATGTATGTAGCTTACCTTGAGCTAGAGTGGGCCAAATAGATGAATATTAACATTGTCAATGTCAAATGATGACAACAGCAACACCATCTTTCATCCTGCACCTTGTCCACTGCTTCTGACCCAGGGCAGTGGACAAGGTGCAGGGATGACCCGTCATCCAGGAGGTGCTAAGATAAGAGGGAGGGTGGAGGGGTGTGGAGTGTATTCAGGGATGGAATGGGTGGGAATGATTTTATGCCATTTCCTTTTTGGCTACCTCCCTT
The DNA here is from genome assembly GCF_046742065.1 of Oratosquilla oratoria. Lineage (NCBI taxonomy): Eukaryota > Metazoa > Arthropoda > Malacostraca > Stomatopoda > Squillidae > Oratosquilla > Oratosquilla oratoria. Next base: position 46,172,642 of record NC_134781.1, on the reverse strand, counting down.
GTAAGGGGGAAAAAGCCTTGGTATATGTATGTATATATATATATATATATATATATATATATATATATATATATATATATATATATATATATATATATATATATATATATATATATATATATATATATATATATATATATATATACATGCATATACCAAGGCTTTTTCCCCCTTACAAGTGAGGTAGCCAAAAAGGAAAAGGCATAAAATCATTCCCACCCATTCCATCCCTGAATACACTCCACACCCCTCCACCCTCCCTCTTATCTTAGCACCTCCTGGATGACAGGTCATCCCTGCACCTTGTCCACTGCCCTGGGTCAGAAGCAGTGTCGCAAGACACAGCACATCCACAGCAAGGCCGCTTTATTAAATCGGCGACCCCCCACTCTTCGTCCCCCCTTGCATAAAAGGAGAAGACGGGGAGAAATCCCTTCGGGCTGTGTCAAATTTTGCTCACACATACTACCTCACCCCCCATCCCCCCGCCCATTCTACCTCATGCATCACAGCATCATCCATATACAACCATTCTCCATTCACCCCTGTCTTCTGTCCTCTTCCGTCCTTCCTCAACAGACATTCCCCTCTTCCCCAAAGCCCCCTTCACCCCATCCATCCACCTCATCCTAGGACGTCCCTTCATGTTCACTCTATCCACATCTGCCTTCCATACCTCTTTTACTAGTCTTTCTTCACTCATTCTTTCCATGTGTCCAAACCATCCTAATAGTCTTTCATCAACCCGATCTCCCAACTCCCTTTCCAACTCCTCACCTCCTCATTTCTCACTCTATCTAACCTAGTAACCCCCATCATACTTCTCAGACACCTCATCTCAAACACATTCAAACTCCTTCTCTCTTCCTCTCTTATGTTCCATGTTTCTGCCCCATACAGTGCTGTTGTCACAATCACTCCTTCATACAATCTCCTCTTAGCATCCATTCCCAAATGTCTATTCCTCATTACACTCTCAATCTACATTCTACCTCCACCTTCACTCCACCTTTTCCTGCCACATTTGCACCCAAGTATCTAAAACTATCCACTTCCTCCAGTCGCTCTCCCTAAATGCTCACTTCCAGTCTACTGCCACTTTCACCCCTTGTACATCTCATCACCTTACTTTTACCCACATTTATCTTTAGCTTTCTTCTATCACATACTCTCCCAAACTCTGTCACCAACTTCCTCAGTCCCTCCTCCGATCCTGCCACAAGCGCAGTGTAATCCCTGACCCACTACCCTTGCATTTACCTCTCGCAGTACCCCATCCTTGTATAAGTTGAACAGCCAGGGCGACATAACGCATCCTTGATGAAGTCCCACCTTTACCTCGAACCACTCACTCTCTCCATTTCTAATCCTGACACAAGCTGTACTACTCTCATAAAAACTCTTGACAGCTCCTAGAAGCTTTCCTCCTATCCCATATATCTGCATAACCTCCCACAGTGCCTTTCTGTCTACCCCATCGAAAGCCTTTTCCAGATCCATAAAAGCCCAAAAAACATCCTTCCCCTTTCCTATAGCTTTCTCACATATTTGTCTTACCACAAAGATCTGATCTACACAACCTCTACCCGTCCTAAATCCACACTGTTCCTCACCAATTACTCCCTCTGTTCCTCTCCTAATCCTCTCAATCAAGATCCTCCCATAAGCCTTCCCAACTACACTTAACCACTTCCATACGGTGACGCCTACGTAGGCGTCATGGGGAGCAAATGGGTACGCAATGATGCCTACGTCGGCGTCTTGATTATATTTATTGTAGTCGTACCTGCGTGACCCTCATTCTCTCTAAACTGGCTTCATCATATTTTCTATGGTTATAAAAATTCACGGGTGAAAGAGAACGAGTGATTGAGCAGTGACTTTATTTTTTATAATGCGATTATTATGACGCAACATCGCACGTTGGGCAGCTAATGCTGCCAGACATGCGATGTGCCCCGGAGTGAAGAGGTTAACAAGCTAATTCCTCTGAAACTACTACATTCACACTTGTCCCCTTTTCCCTTGTAAAGTGGAACTATACAGGCACTCCTCCAGTCCTCCGGCACTCTACCCTCTCTCCAGCAAACATTAAATAACCTCACCAGCCTGTCCATCATCACTGTACCTCCTTTTTTTAGACATTCTGCATGGGATCCATCCAGACCAGGTGCTTTACCTGCTTTCATCATCTTAACAACTGCCTTCACTTCATCCTTCCTTATTTCTCCTCCATTCTCCTCACTCATCACTCTCATTTTCTTAGCACTTCCCACTGCAACTATCTTTCCCTCCCTATTCTCCTTCACAATTAGCAACTCCCTAAAATATTCTGCCCATCTTCCCCTTACTGCCTTCTCTTTCATTATCATCTCTCCATCTGCACCTTTTACCTTTTCTTCTCTACTTGATTCGCCTCCTCTTCCTCTCTTAATTTCTTTCCAAAACATCTTTTTATTACTTTCAAAATTTTCTGTCATTCTCTTACCCCATTTCACATCTGCTCTCCTCTTTGCCTCCTTTACCTTGTGCTTTACTTCTCTTTTCTTTTCTTTGTTCCTCTCATATGACTCCCTCGTCCTATTTTGTAACCAATCTGTGAAAGCTTGCTTCTTCTCTCCTACAACCTTCTTTGTTTCCTCATCCCACCATTCACTACCCTTCCTTCTATTTCCTCCTGTCCTTCTTGTTCCACACACCATCCTTGCACACTTTGTGACTCCCTCCTTGAACTATCCCCATTCCTCCACACCTAGCTCTACTCTATCCTTCACTCCCTCCCACTCCTCCTTCAGCTTCTTCTTGTACTCCTTCTCCTTTTCCTTTTAATTTAAAGAGTTCACTCTAAGCACCTCCCTACCTTTTGTCCGTTTCCTCTTTCTCCATCTATCCTCCACTCTCAACTTACCTTCCACCAAAAAATGATCTGATATTCCCCCACCCTCTCCCCTTAGCACATGTACATCCTTAACTCTTCCTATCATAGTCCTATTTACCACTACATAATCCATCAACGCTCTATCTACCACCCTTCCCTCCACCACCCTCTCCCATGTGTACTTATGCTTGACTTTCTTCCGAAACACTGTATTTGCTATCAACTCTCTAGACACATTTCCACCATCAACTCTCCACTACGATTCTTTCCTGGAACTCCACATTTCCCAAAAACTCCATCAATTTGACCATTTCCTACCCTAGCATTAAGGTCTCCCAGTACTATTACATTGACATTTCTCCCTAAATCCTCTATGCACTCATTTAAATCTATCCAAAAGGCCTCCCTTTCTTCTACACTCTTCTCACTGCCAGGCCCATATGCACTTACAAAGACCCACATCTCCTTTCCCAGTTTCACCTTCATCCACATTATCCTTGAGGAAACCTCCTTCCACTCCACTACACGTTTACCTATCTCTTCACTTACTAGAATAGCCACCCCTTCCCTCCCTCGCCCTCTCTTCACTCCTGATAACCTCCCACTTACACTCCCAAACTTACACTCACCCTTCCCTTTCAACTTAGTTTCACTCAAAGCCAACGCATCCATCTTTCTTCTCACAAACATACTACCTATCTCTTCCCTTTTACTCTCATCTGTACCACATCCACGCACATTAAAAAACCCAAACCTTAGGGTGCTGGTCGGAAAACTCCCAGACCCTTCTATGCCTTTACTTTTTCGTTTAGAAATGTCCCCTGTGGGGCTACAAGGAGAAGGATGCCTAGTCCCACTCTCCGTCCCTTTCTTCTCGCCTGTTATGATCCAAGTGGAAATACTTGGTGACAGTATTCTTTTCCCCCACCACAGGGAATTCCCCCACAGCAGAAAATGAATACTCAGAGAAATGGTACAGGACAGCAGCAAGGGGTTGGGGAACAGCATAACGGAGGGACAGTCGTAGTATAAAAGTGTCATAATTTCTCTATGAAGAGTTTTCCTCTATCATAGACAAAATGATGTGTGGCTCTGGTTCGTAGGGGTGCCCCATATAGACCCTAAAGTATCAACTGCATGCTACTTTGCCACAATAACAAGCAGCCAATACCCAGACGGTATGTGTGTATATATATATATAAATATATATGATATATATTTATATATCTATCTATATATATATATATATATATATACATATATATATATATATATATATATATATATACAGTACTACCTCTCATTAACGGACTAAAAGGGGGGTAACGGTGTCTGTTGATGTGAATAATCTGTTGAGTTGGAGTGGTTTTTGGGTGGCATAGTGATTGCATGCACTGAACAACAGCACTAAAAACACCGAAAACACAGCTAATTAACGTCTGTTAATGAGAGGTAGTACTGCATATATGTTATTTTTTTTATTTGTTTTTTAAGCTATTGTAATTTCAGGGGTGAATGGAGAATGGTTGTATATGGATGATGATGTGATACATGAGGTGGAATGGATGGGGGGATGGGGGGTGAGGTAGTATGTGTGAGCAAAATTTGACGCAGCCCGAAGGGATTTCTCCCGGTCTTCTCCTTTTATGCATGGGGAGACAGAGAGGGGGGCGTTGCCGATTTAATGAAGCGACCTTGCTGTGGATGTGCTGTGACTTGCAACACTGCCTCTGACCCAGGGCAGTGGACAAGGTGCAGGGATGACCCGTCATCCAGGAAGTGCTAAGATGGGAGGGAGGGTGGAGGGGAGTGGAGTGTATTTAGGGATGGAATGGGTGGGAATGATTTTATGCCTTTTCCTTTTTGGCTACCTCCCTTGTAAGGGGGAAAAAGCCTTGGTATATGTATGTATGTATGTATGTAATTTCAGGAACACAGACCACACATTCACTGTAGAAGAACCGGTTGACCATTGCTATGATGCATGTCACTCCAGTGTGAGTGCAGCCAAATGCTTCCATTAGTCCAAATTCATCTTTACTATCCTACAATTGGTTTTATTTTCCTTGTTTATTTTGAAAACAAATACTTTTCATTATTAACTTGTACATACATATACCAAAGGCTTTTTCCCTCTTACAAGGGAGGTAGCCAAAAGAAAAAGGCATGGAATCCATCCCAACCCATTCCATCCCCTACATACCCCACTCCCCTCCACCCTCTTCCCTCTGTCTTATCTTGGCACCTCATGGATGATGGGTCATCCCTGCATCTTGTCCACTGCCCTGGGTCAGAAGCAGTGTCACAAGACACAGCACATCCACAGCAAGGCTGCTTCATTAATTCGGCGACCCCTCCCTCTCCGTCCCCTCATGCAGAAAAGGAGAAGACGGGGAGAAATCCCTTCGGGCTGCGTCAACTTTTTCTTGCACATACTACCTCACCCCTCATCCCCCCATCCATTCCACCTCATGCATCACAACATCATCCATATACTATCATTTTCCATTCACCCCTGTCTTCTGTCCTTTCAAAAGACATTCCCCTCTTCCCCAAAGCCACTTTCACCCCATCCATCCATCTCATCCTAGGTCGCCCCCTCATGTTCACTCCTTCCACATCTGCCTTCCATACCTCTTTTACTAGTCTTTCTTCACTCATTTGTTCCATGTGTCCAAACCATCCCAATACTCTTTCATCCACCCTATATCCCAACTCCCTTACCACCCCTGTTCTCCTCCTCACCTCCTCATTTCTCACTCTATCCAGCCTAGTAACCCCCATCATACTTCTCAGACATTTCATCTCAAACACATTCAAACTCCTTCTCTCTTCCTCTCTTATGTTCCATGTTTCTGCCCCATACAGTGCTGTTGTCACAATCACTCCTTCATACAATCTCCTCTTAGCATCCATTCCCAAATGTCTATTTCTCATTACACTTTCTAATCCAACAGTGCATTTACTCTCTTCCCTTAATCTACATTCTACCTCCACCTCCACTCCTCCCTTTCCTGCCACATTCACAGCCAAGTATCTAAAACTATCCACTTCCTCCAGTCACTCTCCCTTAATACTCACTTCCAGTCTGCTGCCACTTTCACTCCTTGTACATCTCATCACCTTACTTTTACCCACATTTATCATAAACTTTCTTCTTTCACACACCCTCCCAAACTCTGTCACCAACTTCTTCAATCCCTCCTCTGATTCTGTTACAAGCACGGTGTCGTCTGCAAACAACAGCTGGTTCACCTCCCACTTTTCTCCATTTTCTTTAACCATCTCCAATCCCAGACCCACCACCCTTGCATTTACCTCTCATACCACCCCATCAGTGTATAAGTTGAACAGCCAGGGTGACATAACACGTTCCTGACGAAGTCCCACCTTTACCTCGAACCACTCTCTCCTTTTCTAATCTTCACACATGCTCTACTACTCTCGTAAATGCTCTTGACAGCTCCTAAAAGATTTCCTCCTATCCCGTATATCTGCAAAACCTCCCACAGTGCCTTCCTGTCTACCCTGTCATAAGCCTTTTCCAGATCCATAAAAGCCCAAAAAGCATCCTTACCTTTTCCTATAGCTTTCTCACATATCTGTCTTACCACAAAAATCTGATCTATACAACCTCTACCTGTCCTAAATCCACACTGTTCCTCACTAATTACTCCCTCTGTTCCTCTCTTAATCCTCTCAATCAAGATCCTCCCATAAGCCTTACGAACTACACATAACAAGTTAATCCCTCTGTAACTACTACACTCACACTTGTCCCCTTTTCCCTTGTAAAGTGGAACTATACAGGCACTCCTCCAGTCCTTCGTTCGAACTCTACCCTCTCTCCAACAAACATTAAATAACCTCACCAGCCAGTCCACCATCACTGTACCTCCTTTTTTCAGACATTCTGCATGGGATCCATCCAGACCAGGTGCCTTACCTGCTCTCATCATCTTAACAACTGCCTTCACTTCATCCATACTTATTTCTCCTCCATTTTCCTCACTTATCATAGTCATTTTCTTAGCACTTCCCACTGTGACTATCTTTCCCTCCCTATTCTCCTTCACATTTAGCAACTCCCTAAAATACTCTGCCCACCTTCCTCTTACTGCCTTCTCTTTCATTATCATCTCTCCATCCTTTTTCCTTTTCTTCTCTACTTGATTTGCCTCCTCCTCCTCTTTTAACTACTTCCATACGGTGACGCCTACGTAGGTGTCATGAGGAGCAAGTGGATACACGATGATGCCGACGTCGGCGTCTTGATTATATTTATTGTAGTCGTACCTACGTAACCTCCATTCTCTTTAAACTGGCTTCATCATATTTTCTATGGTTATCAAAATTCACGGGTGAAAGAGAATGAACGATTGAGCACTGACTTTATTTTTTATAATGCGATTATTATGATGCAACATTGCACGTCGGGCAGCTAATGCTGCTGGATGTGCGATGTGCCCCGGAGTGAAGAGGTTAATTTCTTTCCAAAACATATTTTTATTACTTTCAATATTTTCTGTCATACTCTTACCCCATTTCACATCTGCTCTCCTCTTTGCCTCCTTTACCTTGTGGTTTACTTCTCTTCTCTTTTCTTTGTACCTCTCATATGACTCCCTTGTCCTATTTTGTAACCAATCTGTGAAAGCTCGCTTCTTCTCTTCTACAGCCTTCTTTGTTTCCTCATCCCACCACTTGCTTCCCTTTTTTCTATTTCCTCCCATGCTTCTTGTTCCACACACCATCTTTGCACACTTTGTGCACACTTTGTGACTTTCTCATTGAACCATCCCTATTCCTCCTCCACTCCTAGTTCACTCCCTCCCACTCCTCTCTCAGCTTCTTCTTGTACTCCTTTTCCTTTTCCTTCTCTTTTAACCCCTACCATATGGTGACGCCTACGTAGGCGTCATAAGGAGCAAGTGGGTACACGAGGATGCAAACATCGGCATCTTGATTATATTTATTGTAGTTGTACCTGCGTGACCCACATACTCTGTAAACTGGCTTCATCATATTTTCTATGGTTATAAAAATTCATGAATGAGCGATAGAGCAGTGACTTTATTTTTTATAATGTGAGTATTATGACGCAACATCGCACGTCTGGCAGCTAATGCTGCCAGACGTGCGATGTGGCCCGTATTGAAGGGGTTAAAGAGTTCACTCTTAGCACCTCCCTACCTTTTGTCCTTTTCCTCTTTCTACATCTATCCTCTACTCTCAACTTACCTTCCACCAAAAAATGATCTGATATTCCTCCACTCTCTCCCCTTAGAACATGTACATCCTTAACTCTTCCTATTATACTCCTATCTACCACTACATAGTCCATTAATGCTCTATCTACCACCCTTCCATCCACCATCCTCTCCTATATGTATTTATGCTTGACTTTCTTCCTAAACACTATATTTGCTATCATCAACTCTCTTTCTAGGCACATCTCCACCATCAGCTCTCCACTACAATTCTTTCCTGGAACTCCACATTTCCTAACCACTCCATCAATTGGTTCATTTCCTACCTTAGCATCAAGGTGTCCCAATACGACTACATTGACATTCCTCCCTAAATCCTCTATGCACTCATTTAAATCTATCTAAAAAGCCTCCCTTTCTTCTATACTCTTCTTGCTACCAGTCCCATATGCACTTACAGAAACCCACATCTTTCCCAGTTTCACCTTCATCCACATTATCCTTGAAGAAACCTCCCTCCACTCCACTACACGTTTACCTATCTCTTCACTTACTAGTATAGCCACCCCTTCTCTCCCTTGCCCTCTCCTCACTCCTGAGAACCTCCCTACTACACTCTCAAACTCACACTCGCCCTTCCCTCTCAACTTAGTTTCACTCAAAGCCAACACGTCCATCTTTCTTCTCACAAACATACTACCTATCTCTTCCCTTTTACTCTCATCTGTACTACTCTCATCTGTACCACATTCATGCACATTAAAAGACCCAAACCTTAGGGTGCTGGTTGGAAAACTCGTAGACCCTCTTATGTCTTACTTTTTTTTAGGAATATCCCCTGTGGGGCTACAGGGAGAAAGATGTCGGGTCTGAATCCCCGTCCTGTTTTTCTTGCCTCTTACAATCCAAGTGGGAATACGTGGTGGCAGCATTCTTTTCCCCCACCACAGGGTAGACTAAAATCATAGTCTGGTAAATTTAGACACCTTTAATTTTCAAAATGGTTACGCAAAAAGGCTGTACTGAAACAGTTGTGTGCAAGTTTCTCCACCATCTTTTATGCAAAACTTTTTCACCAGTGTCCCCAGACACCTTTAAAAGATAGTGAAGAGGGAGTGATATGCCAGTAAATACTAGTTTGATAGTGAATATTAATATATTTATAGGCCTCCCTGCTAAGTAGATTTTTTTCCTAGTGGAATCATTATTTTTTGCATGCACTGTTACAGTTGAAGAGTGTGGTTAACGAGTTTCCTGTTTGAAAGAATGAAATTTTACTTTCTTGTTGATAACCAGTGCTTCTATCCATAGGAGCAAAATTTTGCCAAAGAGATTAAGTCATAGAGATGGTGAAGGAAAGATTTAAGGAGGTTAGCAGAAAGGATGGATAATAGAATCTAAAAGCGATTAGCATTCTTCAAGTGGAGATTTGTCTTCAATAATAAAAGATTACTGCATGATTCTGGTCCATAGCATGGTCAGTAAAGTCCCTAATGTATTGAAAAATAGGACTTTTGCAGTTCATATGGTGAAGGAAAATGGTATAGAAATACAGATACTGTTATAGAGAATTGTCCTATTTTAGTGGCTTTATTTAGTCTATCTATATACCAAAAGGCATCTTCCTCTTATAAGGGAGGTAGCCCTTGTGTTTAATTTTATACTTTACTGAAGTCTAATTTTTTTTTTCCAGACATCCTATAGTCACACTGTTCCACTTGCTATTCCGTGGAGCAGCACTTGTCACCTATGTAATCTGTGACTTCTTTGGAGGCTTCATTGCAAGTTTTGTGGTCATAGTCCTTCTGCTTTCTATGGATTTTTGGACTGTTAAAAATATCACAGGTAAAGTTAGTGGGGTAGAATATTTTAGTTGTGCAGTTGTTTTTGTTGTTGCTATTGTAATGATCAACTCCCATGACAGAGATGAACCCTGCCCTGGTTAGACTCCCAGGTCTCTCCTGCCCCTATTCCTGTTAACATTTGGAAGTCATAGGGATAGAGCCTGACTGGTTCTGCTGTGTAATCACTACTCATAACAACCACATAACTCTATAACCAGGGCTATGGCCCCTTGACTGCATGGGAGAGGAGATGAAGCCCTTCGCATTTGCAGCCAAATGCTGTAAACCCTGGGCAACATTAACTCGTGTATGACAGGATGCACTTCAATGAACTCTGGTACTGAAGGGATCAAAGGAAATGGAGGGAAGGATTTAACTTTTTCTATTGCATACTATTGGAATAAAGCACTCTCCTTTTGTATTAGTAGTCCATGCAACAGTTGCACTGGTCTTGGATGCAGCATTCCTATCAGTTGCATCCCACACAAGGAACTAATGGACCAATGACAGGTACTGCAAGTGATGGTTCTATGAGATGGACATCAGCAAGAACCATCATTCTGCCACCATCTCCAAGGCCCACCAACATCCTCACATCCATCTCCAAGGCCCACCAGCATCCTCACATCCATCTGGAGGTGCAGCACTTAGGGGCTGGCATATAGTTGGTATGATGAAGCCTATGTAGGTGACATAAGGTGTGAGTGGGTATACTAGGATGCTGGCATCAGTATCTTGATTATATATATATATATATATATATATATATATATATATATATATATACACAGGTAGTCGTCAACTTACGACCGAGTTCGGTTCCGACAGACAGGTTGTAAGTCGATCTGGACGCAAGTCGGTCTTTATATATATATAAAGTATATATTACCCTTTAAATATTTTTGTTACTGTATATATATATATATATATATATATATATATATATACTGTATATATATATAATATATATAGATATATATATATATATATATATATATATATATATATACTGTATATATATATTGTATATTATATTTAGCATACTGAAATAATCTTAGCATCTTTGAACTATGTTGTATAGTATTTTTTAACCATTTTATAATTTTATCTGATTTTCTTTGGGAAACGTAGCCTAGGCCTAAGCATACTGAATAAAATCCTGTCATCTTTAACCTATGATATCTAATACTGTACGAGTATTTTCTAACCTTTTTATTATTTTACCATCAGACTTTCCATAGGAAACGTATGCATACTGAATAAAATCTTATCATCTTTGAGCTACGTTGTTTAATATTAATTAACTTTTTTATAATTTTCGTTAGGAAACGTAGCCTAGGCCCACGCATACTGAATAGTCCTGTCACCTTTGCCCTACAAATACTTTTTTGTTGGTTACACTAAAATCATTGCAAGGCAAAATTACAATTTTTTTTATTTCAAGACGCATTCTTTTTGTTTACGTACTGAACCGAAAATATTGTTATCGACAACAGACTAGGCATAAACAAAGTTTACTTTTACATTTTGTTAATCGCAAAACATAAAAATACAAAATGCTGTACCGAACATATTGTTATCAACAACAGACTAGGCATAAAAAAGTTTTACTGTTACATTTTATTAATTGCAAAACATATAGAAATACAAAATGCAAGGCAAAATTAGGAATTTTTTTTTATTTCAAAACACATTCTTTCCGTTTACGTACTGTACGGAACATATTGTTATCGACAAACTGGCATAGGCATAAAATGAAGTTTTATTGTTACATTTTATTGATTCCAAAACATAAAACGCAAAAATACAAAATGCAATGGAAAATTAGGAAACATTTTACTTCAAACAAAAAAATTGAAAGAATATTTAGCTGGCTGAGATGCCGACGCTGTCGGCAGCCTGCCAAAACTATCGCACTAGCGTCTCGCAGCGTGCGGAGTGATTGCTCTGCGCTGCCAGGCATAACATTGAAATTCTATTACTCTATTAAATGTTGAATATTATTGCACTAACTCGTGGTCGTAAAGTCGATCAGTCGTAAGTCGACGACTACCTGTATATATTGTAGTTGTACGTGAGTTCCTCTGGATTCTGTGAACTGGTTTGATCATGTTTTCTGTGTTTATTATTACATACATATACCAAAGGCTTTTCCCCCCCTTACTGGGGGGGGGGTAACCAAAAAGAAAAAGGCATAGAAACCACTCCCACTCATTCCATTCCCTACATATTCCACTCCCCTGCACCCTCCTCCCTCTGTCTTATCTTGGCACCTCCTGGATGACGGGTCATCCCTGCATCCTGTCCACTGCCCTGGGTCAGAAGCAGTGTTGCAAGACAGCACATCTACAGCAAGGCTGCTTCATAAATTCGGTGACACCCCCTCCCCCTCTCCGTCCCCTCATGCAGAAAAGGAGAAGACGGGGAGAAATCCCTAAGGGCTGCGTCAAATTTTTTCTCATACATACTTCCTCACCCTCCATCCCCCACCCACTCCCCCTCATGCATCACAGCATCATCCATACACAACCCTTCTCCATTCACCCCTATCTTCTGTCCTCTCCCATCCTTCCTCAACAGACATTCTTCTCTTTTGTAATGCCCCTTTCACCCCATCCATCCATCTCATCCTAGGACGCCCCCTCATATTCACTACTTCTACCTCTGCCTTCCACACCTCTTTTACTAATCTTTCTTCACTCATTCTTTCCATGTGTCCAAACCATCCTAATACTTTTTCATCAACCCTATCTCCCAGCTTCCTTTCCACCCCTGTTCTCCTCCTCACCTCCTCATTTCTCACTGTATCTAGCCTAGTAACCCCTATCATACTTCTCAGACATTTTATCTCAAACACATTGAAACTACTCCTCTCTTCCTCTCTTATGTTCCATGTTTCTGCCCCGTACAGTGCTGTTGGCACAATCACTCCTTCATATAACCTCCTCTTAGCATCCATTACCAGATGTCTATTTCTCATCACACTTTTTAATCCACCAATGCATTTACTCACTTCTCTCAATCTACATTCTACCTCCACCTCCACTCCTCCCTTTCCTGCCACATTCACACCCAAGTATCCAAAACTATCCATTTCCTCCAGTCTCTCACCCTTAATGGTCACTTCCAGCCTGCTGTCACACTCTCCTCTTGTACATCTCATCACCTTACTTTAGCCCACATTTATCTTCAGCTTCCTTCTTTCACACAACTTCTCAAACTCTGTCACTAAGTTCCTCAATCCCTCCTTTGATCCTGTTACAAGCACAGTGTCGTCAACAGACAACAACTGGCTTATCTCCTACTTTTCTCTATTTTCTTTAACCATCTCCAACCCATGACCCACTACCCTTGCATTCACCTCTTGCACCACCCCATCCATGTATAGATTGAACGGCCAGGGCGACATAACACATCCCTGACGAAGTCCCATCTTTACCTCAAACCATTCACTCTCTCCATTTCTAATCCTTACACAAGCTCTACTACTCTCGTAAAAACTCTTGACTGCTCTTAACAGCTTCCTCCTATCCCATATATCTGCAGTACCTCTCACAATGCCTTCCTGTTTACCCTGTCGTAAGCCTTTTCCAGATCCATAAAAGCCCCCAAAATATCTTTACCTTTTCCTCAGAGTAAAAGAGAACGAGTAATACAGCAACGATTTTATATTTCATAATGCGAGTAGTGTGATGCATCGTACAAATGGCAGCTAATGCTGCGCACAAGAATTTGACTTGTACTGAAGTGGTTAAATTTCAACTATACAGGGGTCCCTCAAATAATGCGGATTTGAATAACACGGATTCAATCATACGCGGATTTTATTTCAAAACCATCTCAAATGTAGAGAACCATTTTAAAATTCGTGCCGAGTCGGGCACGCATACGCACACACGCGGCAACATCGCAAACAATTTTACCGCCCTAACCTGTTGAAGTGTAATGTTTCTTTCGTTTGGAGCACAACTAATAAGTCTGATAATGACTGCGCTTGTCGTGTCTTAATTTCTCTTATGAGGTTCTTGTTACTGGCGGTGGTGGTTTGGGAGATCAAAAACAGACATATACACGCTTACACATGTGTAGATACGCACACGTAGACACGTGTTAGACAACCAGTGTATGTTGTGAATGCGCGTGCGTGTACACACAAATACGAACACAGACACACGCACGTACATGCTTACTTGTACATGTTAACACAGACGCATACACGCACGCACACACACACACACACACACACACACACACACACACACACACACACACACACACACACACACACACACACACACACTCGGTGGTGGATTGGTAAAGCACTGGCCTCACAAGCCAGAGAACCGGGGTTCGATTCCCCGGCCGGGCGGAGATAAGTTGGGTTTGTCTCCTTTCACGTGTAACCCCTGTTCACCTAGCAGTGAGTAGGTACGGGACGTTAGTCAAGGAGTTGTGACCTTGCTGTCCCGGTGTGGTGTGTGTGAGTGGTCTCAGACCTACCCAGAGATCGGCAAATAATGAGCTCTGAGCTCTCTGCCGTAGGGTGGTGTCTGGCTGTCTCGACAGAGACTGCATCAGATCCGAGGTGAATACACACACACACACACACACACACACACACACACACACACACACACACACACACACACACACACACACACACACACACACACTTTCAACGAACGGACGGCTTGAAGAACGTTCTGAAGAAAAGTGCAGATTGTGGATCCCAACGCAAAGAGAAGTGCCTTTTTGTATTTGCAGGGTGGGGGGAAATTGCTCGTGGGGTAGTGGGAAAGTAAGGAAAGAGGAGAGGGGGAGGGATTGCTGGGGAAATGGAAGGTAATGAGGAGGTGGAGGAATTGGCCCTGACGGGCCGCCGAAAGGTGGACAAACGACCGCAAGACGAGCTGGATGATGACGACATGTCTAATAGGAATGTGAAGATTAGAGGTATAGATAGGAGCAATACAGTAGAAAGTGATGAGAATATTTTCAAGGGATTTAAAGAGGGTGGGGGGGACACAACCCCCCCCCCCCCCCCCCCGACTGACAAGACTAGAAGAGAAGGTCGATAAGATGAACGAGGACTTGGAGCGTAGGTTCGGTAATGTTGACAGTATAAAACGAAGAATTGAAAAATTGGAAGAACTAGAGAGGGCGAACAAAAACTTAACTAAGGAAATTGAAGAATTAAAACAACAGTTAAAAGAAGTAAAAGATGAGAATAAAGTCTTAAAGGAGAATAATATGGAGAACAAGGAGGGTTGGAAAAAAATTCAAGAAAATAGCAAGGTTGCATTCACTGACATAATCAGACAGCAAATGAATGAACAAACTGAAAACTCAGTTATTAAAGTGATGAGACAGAAGGAGAATATAGTAAGAGACTTAGCAGACAAAAAGAAATGTATAATTATATTAGGAATGGAAGAGAAACATAACCCAGGTAGAACCACAAGAATCAAAGAGGAAAATGAAAAAATAAGCCAATTACTAGAATCAGTTCAGGAAGATGAACCAGAAATTATGAAACAAATAGAATAGAAAATTAGACTCGGAAAGTATAGCACAGACAAGACCAGACCAATTAAGATTAAATTCAAGTCACAAACAACGGCAGAGAATATCTTATCCAAAACAGGGAAACTAGCAACAAGTGAACAATACAAAAAGATATGGATAAAAAGGGAAATGAATAAAGAGGAAAGAGAGGAAGAAAAGCAGAAAAGACTGGAAGCTAAGGCAAAAAACGAGAACAGAACGGAGTCAGAGAAAGAGAGATTCTATTGGAGAGTAGTGAACATGAAACTAAGGAAGTTCGACATACAAAAGAAAAGCATAAGGGAAACAGAGAACACAATGGAAGTGGCAGAAAACTAAGAGTGTCTTACACAAATATAGATGGATTAATAACAGGATTGAATGAGCTGAATGATTATTTGAAAGAAAAAGAACCGGACATAATGGGAATTGTAGAAACAAAATTAAAAGGCCCAGTACCACCCAACAGTGTAGGACATGATGCATACAATTATTGGATTAGAAACAGAGAGAAAAAGCAAGGGGGTGGAGTTATGTTCCTGACTAAGAAGGATATAAACGTGAAAGGTGTCATATATGGAAAGAATACAGTAGAGATGATTATGATAGAAGTGGAAGACAGAGATAAGAAGAACAGAAAATTTGTGATAAATTATGTGCCTCCAAAAACAGCCTCATGGGAGGAGAGTGAACATAAAAGTATGTTAGAGGACACAAAGATAACATTAAATAAAATAATGGAAGATGGAGGAAGAATAGTTATGATGGGCGACTTTAATTGCAAAGAAATCTGCTGGGAAGAAATGACAGTAAAGGGTGGAGATGACTCATGGGGAAACGCTCTACTTGAGATGATTATTGACCACACAATGACACAATGGATACAGGAGAACACTAGGTATAGAAATGAAGAAGAACCATCGAGACTAGACTTATTAATTACATCTGAACCTAGAATAGTGGACAAGATTGAATATAAAACACCAATAGGTAAAAGTGACCACATATTGATTGAACTGGAACTTAATGAAGAAAAATATATCAAAAGAAATGAACAATATAGAAAAGGAAGAATGATGTATGAAAAAACAAACTTTGATAAAATAAGAGAATTCTTTCAACAAGAAAACTGGGAAGAAATATACAAAGAAGAAACATCAGTGGAAAAAAAATGGAATATTTTGACAAAAATTTACAAAAAAGGAGTGGAAAAGTATGTCCCAAGACAAAAACAAGAAAAAGAATATGTAAAATGCTGGTACAACAAAAGTTGTAGGGAGTTAAAAGATAAAAGAGACAAAGCCTGGACCAGATGGAAAAAAGACAGAAAACCTGAAAAATGGAAAATATATACCAGTTATAGAAATGAATATGTACAAACATGCAGAGAGGAAAAGAGAAAATATGAAAAAGACGTCATAGAAAAATGTAAAGATCAACCAAAACTATTCTACAGATTTGTAAACAATAAACTGAAAAACAAACAGGACTTGGAGAAATTAAGACAAGGGGGAGTTGAATACACTGAGGAAATGGAAATGGCGGAAATTATTAACAAACATTTTAAATCAGTGTTTACAAGGGAGAACATACAACCTGAAGAGATTGAATGGAAAGAGAAAGTCCCCCCTATAGAAAAAATAGAAGTATCAAAGAATGAAATATTGATACAATTGAGTAATCTTGATGTCAGAAAATCCCATGGACCAGATGAAATAGCAAACTGGATTCTGAAAGAATGCAGGAATGAACTGGCAGACAAAATACATAGCATAATAAGCAGTTCCTTGAAAGAAGGAAAAGTTCCAGAAGATTGGAAAAAAGCAAATATAGTACCTATATATAAAGGAGGAAATAAAGAGGAACCTACCAACTATAGACCAGTCTCTCTAACAAGTACAATAGCAAAAATTTGTGAAAGAATTATCAAAAATAGATGGGTAAAATACTTGGAAAAAAACAACGTACTAAATCCAAGGCAATTTGGATTCAGACAAGGACGATCATGCGTCACCAATTTAATATGCTTCTATTCAAGGCTAATAGATATAATACAAGAAAGAGATGGATGGGCTGATTGTGCATTTCTAGACCTAAAAAAAGCTTTTGACAAAGTACCACATAAGAAGTTGCTTAAGAAACTAGAATCTGAAGGAGGAATACAAGGTAAATTACTAAATTGGATGGAAGACTTTTTGCAAGAAAGAAAAATGAGAGTAGTGATAAGAAACCAACACTCAAAATGGAATGAAGTAATAAGCGGTGTCCCGCAGGGAACAGTCCTGGCCCCAATAATGTTTGCTATATATATTAATGATATGGATGAAGGAATTGAAAGCTATATGAGCTTCTTTGCAGACGATGCAAAACTACTGAAAAGAGTGAAAACTGAAGAAGATTGTGAATCACTACAGAGAGATCTAAATAAAGTACAGGAATGGAGTAAGAAGTGGGAGATGGAGTTCAATACAAAAAAGTGTAGTATAATGGAATTTGGAAAAAGCAAAAACAGAATAACAGGATCATATAATTTGGGAGAAGAAGGAATAAAAAAAGTAGAAAATGAAAAGGACCTGGGAGTCATTGTTATGAATAATATGTCACCTGAAAAACATATAAATAAGATTTTTGGAGAAACTTATAATTTAATAAGAACAATCAAAGTGGCATTTACATACCTGGATGAAGAAATGGTGAGGAAAATCCTAATCACCCTGATAAGACCAAGATTAGAATATGCAGCAACAATATGGTCACCAAGTACAAAAAAATGTATAAAAAAACTTGAAAGAATACAAAGAGCAATTACAAAACTGGCACCAACACTCTCAAAACTATCATATGAAGAGAGACTACAAAAACTTGAACTACAGACACTAGAGCAAAGAAGAGAGAGAGGAGAGTTGATAGCTATTTACAGAATCATGAAAGGCATAGAAATTACTGATAGAGAGAATCTGATAAAATGGGATGACAGAAATACAAGAGGACACGGAAAGAAAATAAAAAAAGACAGCTATAGAAGAGATTTGAAAAAGAACAGCTTTCCACACAGAGTAATAGACAGTTGGAACAAGTTAGATGAGAAAGTGGTGTGTGCAAAAACAATACATGAATTTAAAAATTGTTTAGATAAAATGAGAAATGAAGACGGGACCCCACGAGCATAGCTCCCCTTCCCGTAATATACAACTAGGTAAATACAACTAGGTAAATACAACTAGGTAAATACACAAACACAAGATAGAAATACTAGAGGACACGGAAAGAAAATAAAAAAAGACAGCTATAGAAGAGATTTGAAAAAGAACAGCTTTCCTCACAGAGTAATAGACAGTTGGAATAAGTTAGATGAGAAAGTGGTGTGTGCAAAAACAATACATGAATTTAAAAATAGTTTAGATAAAATGAGATATGAAGACGGGACCCCACGAGCATAGCTCCCCTTCCCGTAAAATACAACTAGGTAAATACAACTAGGTAAATACATGCCACACACACATACATATGCCACATACACACACATATACATATGCCACACACACACACAATGTGTATATGCCACATACACACACATGTATATATGCCACATACACATATGCATATACGTCACATACGCATGTATATATGCACAGACACATACATACGCCACATACATACACCACATACATGCGTGCGCGCACACACACACACACACACGCACACACACACACTTCAACGAACGGACGGCTTAGAAGACGTTCTGAAGAAAAGTGAAGTTTCGTGGATCCCAAAGCAAAGGAAGTGCCTATTGTATTTACAGGGTGGGGGGGGAAATTGCTCGTGGGGTAGTGGGAAAGTAGGGAAAGAGGAGAAGGTGAGGGATTGCTGGGGAAATGGAAGGAAATGAGGAAGGAAAAGACTTGGCCCAGGCAGACAGGCGAAAGGTAAACAAACGGCCCCCCGACCAGCTGAGTGACGACGAAATGTCTAATAAAAATGTAAAGATTAGAAGTATAGATAAGCGCAATACAGTAGAAAGTGATGAGAATATTTTCCAGGGATTTAAAGAGGGTGGGGGGGGACTGACAAGACTAGAAGAGAAGGTCGATAAGATGATCGAGGACTTGGAGTGTAGGTTCGGTCATGTTAACAACATTGTACAGAGGGTTGAAAAATTGGAAGAACTAGAGAAGGCGAACAAAAACTTAACTAAGGAAATAGAAGACCTAAAAAGACAGTTAAAAGAAGTAAAAAAGGAGAATGAAGAGTTAAAGATGAATAATAAAGAAAACAGAGAGGGATGGAA
>NC_134781.1:46085378-46147878 GCF_046742065.1 Oratosquilla oratoria | reverse complement strand
AAGACAGCTATAGAAGAGATTTGAAAAAGAACAGCTTTCCTCACAGAGTAATAGACAGTTGGAACAAATTAGATGAGAAAGTGGTGTGTGCAAAAACAATACATGAATTTAAAAATAGTTTAGATAAAATGAGATATGAAGACGGGACCCCACGAGCATAGCTCCCCTTCCCGTAAAATACAACTAGGTAAATACACGCACGCCCGCACACACGTACACATACATACGGTTCTCGGTATTTAATATGGAAAGTCAGCATACGCGGATTTGGTCATACGCGGTAATTTCAGGAACCTAACCCCCGCGTTATTTGAGGGACTCCTGTATTTTCTTCCACCTTTTCACATAAGAAGAGGTGACACCTAACAACTGCTCTTCTCATCTTAATGCTATAAGCCAGTGGCAAATGTCCTACACTAATATAACCCAGACAACAGTTCAGTATTGCTTTCTCAGAGATCAGCTGGAGGGCTTGGAGACTAGTGCCAGCTTCTTTGGGGCAGTAGGTTTTGAGTCACTGAAACTTAATGGGTTGTATGCTTTGACTAAGCCATCCTGGTGAATGAGACACTGTATAGGGGACTACAGGTACCCTCCATGTCCTAGGTCCTGATAGATTATCTACTAATAAACCCAAAATCTCCTGTAGGGTTTACTTAACCCTTACACATGTAACGGAAGACTGAGGCCTACTATACAAAGCAACAGTGGTTCAGCAAATGCTACATTTAAATGTAGCAAATCTAGAACCCTCACACACTAACCTTTAGTTTGCCACCTAGGTCAGGATATGCCCATTTATTCTGATTATGTTCATTAATCCCCTTAATGTTGACCAGACCATAGGTATGCCAAACTTTAGGCATTTTCTCTTACCATTAGGCAATTGCTGAAGGTGTTCAACACAAGTTTTACAGACAATGTGTGGAGCCCATATCTTATCTTGATCCCCTAGTTTTATTTTGAAATAGCTTAAGTATTCCCTTTTCACAAAATCTGATATGGATTTTCTCTGTCCTACAAATGTGTTTTCTCCACAAATGTAAGAACAAGAATCTGCATGATTCAAACACTTTCTTCATGAGAAAACCATGTTATTACCAGCAAATGATGAAAAAATAATAATGTTAAGTTAATATAAGAACATGGTAGAAATAGTTAAGAATACTGATGTCATGACAAAAAGCCAATAAATACCTTACAGCCTACTACTATACTAAGAATGATTCAATTCACATTGCTCAGTTTGTAAAAAATAAATAATAGAATTTATTTGGAGGAAGGTTTTACAGAGAGATTAAAAAAATCAATATCATCTTTGGCTGAACAAAACTACTGTTGTATGATGGTTAGTATAGTCATAGTATAGTGTATGATGTAACATTTTGTCCTGAATTTCACAAAACTGCACTTACAACCTTTGTCATTAAACAGGTCGCCTTATGGTGGGGTTGAGGTGGTGGAATTACATAGATGATGAAGGAAAGAGTCACTGGGTGTTTGAGGCTAAGAAGGTAAGTGCTTCACCTTGTGTATTGTCACTGATAATAATGGTCAAGATGAATAAAAGAGCAGACTGAAATTAAAGATTATAATAGAATTATGATTAAAAAATTATGAATGAAGTTTTACTGTATTTTATGGCATATTAGATACATGGGCACCACATTTGAGCAGGGCATATTTAGAAAAAAGTTTTTAGTGTCTTTAAGCATGTAATAATTAAAACAAGTTTGCATTACATTACAAAAGCACCAGCTGTGGCAGAAATACCGTACATGATTGCAGTGATAAACTCAGCTGGTTCTGATGAATGTTACCAGTATTTTGGCATGGTAGTTTTTTATTTTTGCAGTAAATAATAATGCAATCCTTTTCACAAATATATAAACATTTTCATATAGATAAAAAAGACTGTAATAATGATAATGCTGTTTGAGTACTTTTATTATTATTATTTACTATAATAATTTGTCCTAGGTCACTTTGTATGACGGATATATTTCTCTGTGGACTGAATGTTATGTATCATAGGCTTGTATTTTACCATTATTTTTATTCAGTAACATTTCTTCTGTACAGGTAGTTTCAAGCTGGCTATTGATAGGAGTGTGTTGAGATATATTTAGGTATGATTGATCAGCTGGTATCTATGAATGTCATTGCTATTTTGCTACAATAATTTTTTATTGAAGTAACAGTATTAATGCAGTCCTTTTCACTAATAAATTTATATACTATTCAAAATTTTGTATATATTAGAGAAAATTACTATAATAATGAAAATGTTTGAATATTATTATTATGGAATCAGGCTAGGTAGAGGTGATCTGGGATAAGATTATAGCTCACAAGGAGCAAGCATTGGAGATAAATTAGCCTATTGGAGGCCTCAACTTCACATGTAAGATACAGGGTGATTTTTTCAGCTAATATTTTGAGAAAAAGTGTCCTATATGCCATTAAATATGGTAATTGTGCATGGTGTGATTGTGCGATTGGACTCAGCTACCCTCTTATGAGGGTTAAGGGTCTTTAGTATGTGTATATGCACTCATGCATGCATATATATAAATATATATATATATATATATATATATATATATATATATATATATATATATATATATATATATATACACACACACACACACACACACACACACACACACACACACACACACTTCAGCGAATGGACGGCTTGGATGACGTTCTGAAGAAAACTGAAGTCTGTGGATCCCAACGCAAAGAGAAGTGCCTAGTGTTTTTGCAGGGTGGGGGGGAAATTGCTCGTGGAGTAGTGGGAAAGTAGGGAAAGAGGAAAAGGGGAGGGATTACTGAGGGAAATGGAAGGAAATGAGGAGGGAGTAGACTTGGCCCAGCCAGACAAGCGGAAGGTAAACAAACGACTGAGTGAGGATGACATGTCTAATAAAAATGTAAAGATTAGAAGTATAGAGAGGAGCAATACAGAAGAAAGTGACGAGAATATGTTCCAGGGATTTAAAGAGGGTGGGGGGGACACAACCCCCCCCCCCCCCCCCGACTGATAAGACTAGAGGAGAGAGTTGATAAGGTGATCGAGGACCTGGAGCGTAAGTTAGGTAACGTAGACTCCATTTTCCAGAGAATTGAAAGGTTGGAACAACTAGAGAAGGCTAACAGAAACTTAACTGAAGAAATAGAGGACCTAAAAAGACAGTTAGGAAATGTAAAGGAGGAGAATGAGAAATTGAAGAAGAATAGTAATGAAAACAGAGAGAAAATAGCTACAGAAGCTAAAAATTGGAGAATAACTCAAGAAGGGAATAAGGTTTCATTCACTGACATAGTCAAACAGCAATTGAAAGAACATAATGAAGACTCAGTTATTAAAGTGATGAGACAGAAGGAGAATATAGTAAGAGAATTAGCTGACAAAAAGAAATGTATAATTATATTAGGAATGGAAGAGAAACATAACCCAGATAGAACCGCAAGAATCAAGGAGGAAAATGAAAGAGTAAGCAGTTTATTAAAATTAGTCCAGGAAGATGAACCAGAAATTATAAAGGAAATTGAGGAAAAATTCAGACTCGGAAAATATAGTACAGATAAGACCAGACCAATTAAGATTAAATTCAGGTCACAAACAACGGCAGAGAAAATTCTATCCAAGACAGGGAAACTAGCAACAAATGATCAATATAAAAAGGTATGGATAAAAAGAGAAATGAATAAGGAGGAAAGAGAGGCAGAAAAGCAGAAAAGAATTGAAGCTAAGGCAAAAAACGAGGAAAGAACGGAGTCAGAGAAAGAGAGATTCTATTGGAGAGTAGTGAACATGAAAATAAAGCAGTTCGACATACTAAAGAAAAACATAAGGGAAACAGAGAATACAATGGAAGTGGCAGAAAACTAAGAGTGTCTTACACAAATATAGATGGATTGATAACAGGATTGAATGAACTGAATGATTATTTGAAAGAAAAAGAACCGGACATAATGGGAATTGTAGAAACAAAATTAAAAGGCCCACTACCACCCAACAGTGTAGGACATGATACATACAATTATTGGATTAGAAACAGAGAGACAAAGCAAGGGGGTGGAGTTATGTTCCTGACTAAGAAGGATATAAACGTGAAAGGTGTCATATATGGAAAGAATACAGTAGAGATGATTATGATAGAAGTGGAAGACCGAGATAAGAAGAGCAGAAAATTTGTGATCAATTATGTGCCTCCGAAAACAGCCTCATGGGAGGAGAGTGAACATAAAAGTATGTTAGAGGACACAAAGATAGCATTAACTAAAATAATGGAAGACGGAGGAAGAATAGTTATGATGGGCGACTTTAATTGCAAAGAAATCTGCTGGGAAGAAATGACAGTAAAGAGTGGTGATGACTCATGGGGAAATGCTCTACTTGAGATGATTACTGACCATTCAATGACACAATGGATACAAGAGAACACTAGGTATAGAAATGAAGAAGAACCATCGAGGCTAGACTTAATAATTACATCTGAACCTAGAATAGTGGACAAGATTGAATATAAAACACCAATAGGTAAAAGTGACCACATATTGATTGAACTGGAACTTAATGAAGAAAAATATATGAAAAGAAATGAACAATATAGAAAAGGAAGAATGATGTATGAAAAAACAAACTTTGATAAAATAAGAGAATTCTTCCAACAAGAAAACTGGGAAGAAATATACAAAGAAGAAACAACAGTGGAAGAGAAATGGAATATTTTGACAAAAATTTACAAAAAAGGAGTGGAAAAGTATGTCCCAAGACAAAAACAAGAAAAAGAATATGTAAAATGCTGGTACAACAAAAGTTGTAGGGAGTTAAAGGACAAAAGAGACAAAGCCTGGAACAGATGGAAAAAAGACAGAAGACCTGAAAAATGGAAAATATATACTGGTTATAGAAATGAATATGTACAAAAGTGCAGAGAGGAAAAAAGAAAATATGAAAAAGATGTTATAGAAAAGTGTAAAGATCAACCAAAACTATTCTACAGATTTGTAAACAATAAACTGAAAAACAAACAAGACTTAGAGAAATTAAGACAAGGAGGAGTTGAATACACTGAGGAAATGGAAATGGCAGAAATTATGAACAAACATTTTAAATCAGTGTTTACAAGGGAAAATATACAACCTGAAGAGATTGAGTGGAAGGAAAAAGTCCCCCCTATGGAAGAAATAGAAGTAACAAAGAATGAAATATTGACACACTTGGGTAATTTTGATGTCAGAAAATCGCATGGGCCAGATGAAATAGCAAACTGGATTCTGAAAGAATGCAGGAATGAACTGGCAGACAAAATACATAGCATAATAAGCAGTTCCTTAAAAGAAGGAAAAGTTCCAGAAGATTGGAAAAAAGCAAATATAGTACCTATATATAAAGGAGGAAATAAAGAAGAACCTACCAACTATAGACCAGTCTCTCTAACAAGTACAATAGCAAAAATATGTGAAAGAATTATCAAAAGTAGATGGGTAAAATACTTGGAAAAAAACAACGTACTAAATCCAAGGCAATTTGGATTCAGACAAGGACGATCATGTGTCACCAATTTAATATGTTTCTATTCAAGGCTAATAGATATAATACAAGAAAGAGATGGATGGGCTGATTGTGCATTTCTAGACCTAAAAAAAGCTTTTGACAAAGTACCACATAAGAAGTTGCTTAAGAAATTAGAATATGAAGGAGGAATACAAGGTAAATTGCTAAATTGGATGGAAGACTTTTTGCAAGAAAGAAAAATGAGAGTAGTGATAAGAGATCAGCACTCAAAATGGAATGAAGTAATAAGCGGTGTCCCGCAGGGAACAGTTCTGGCCCCAATAATGTTTGCTATATATATTAATGATATGGATGAAGGAATTGAAAGCTATATGAGCTTCTTTGCAGATGATGCAAAATTACTGAAAAGAGTGAAAACTGAAGAAGATTGTGAATCACTACAGGGAGATCTAAATAAAGTACAAGAATGGAGTAGGAAGTGGGAGATGGAGTTCAATACAAAAAAGTGTAGTATAATGGAATTTGGAAAAAGCAAAAACAGAATAACAGGATCATATAATTTGGGAGAAGAAGGAATAAAAAAAGTAGAAAATGAAAAGGACCTGGGAGTCATTGTTATGAATAATATGTCACCTGAGAAACATATAAATAAGATTTTTGGAGAAACTTATAATTTAATAAGAACAATCAAAGTGGCATTTACATACCTGGATGAAGAAATGGTGAGGAAAATCCTAATCACCCTGATAAGACCAAGATTGGAATATGCAGCAACGATATGGTCACCAAGTACAAAAAAATGTATAAAAAAACTTGAAAGAATACAAAGAGCAATTACAAAACTGGCACCAACACTCTCAAAACTATCATATGAAGAGAGACTACAAAAACTTAAACTACAGACACTAGAGCAAAGAAGAGAGAGAGGAGATTTGATAGCTATTTACAGAATCATGAAAGGCATAGAAATTACTGATAGAGAGAATCTGATAAAATGGGATGACAGAAATACAAGAGGACACGGAAAGAAAATAAAAAAAGACAGCTATAGAAGAGATTTTAAAAAGAACAGCTTTCCTCACAGAGCAATAGACAGTTGGAACAAGTTAGATGAGAAAGTGGTGTGTGCAAAAACAATACATGAATTTAAAAATAGTTTAGATAAAATGAGATATGAAGACGGGACCCCACGAGCATAGCTCCC
Source organism: Oratosquilla oratoria (assembly GCF_046742065.1). Classification (NCBI taxonomy): domain Eukaryota; kingdom Metazoa; phylum Arthropoda; class Malacostraca; order Stomatopoda; family Squillidae; genus Oratosquilla; species Oratosquilla oratoria. Next base: position 46,141,141 of record NC_134781.1, on the reverse strand, counting down.
CTTCCCGTAAAATACAACTAGGTAAATACAACTAGGTAAATACACACACACACACACACACACACACACACACACACACTTTCAACGAACGGACGGCTTGACGAACGCTCTGAAGAAAAGTGCAGATTGTGGATATCAACGCAAAGAGAAGTGCCTTTTTGTATTTGCAGGGGGGGGGAAATTGCTCGTGAGGCAGTAGGTAAGTAGGAAAAGAGGAGAAGGGGAGGGATTGCTGGGGAAATGGAAGGAAATGAGGATGTGGAGGACTTGGCCCAGGCAGACGGGCGTAAGGTCAACATGAAACGACCACCGGATGACGAAATGGCAAATAAAAATGTAAAGATTAGAAGTATAGAGAGGAGAAATACAGTAGAAAGTGACGAGAATATGTTCCAGGGATTTAAAGAGGGTGGGGGGGACACAACCCCCCCCCGACTGATAAGACTAGAGGAGAGAGTTGATAAGGTGATCGAGGACTTGGAACGTAAGTTAGGTAAGGTAGACTCCATCTTCCAGAGAATTGAAAGATTGGAACAACTAGAGAAGGCTAACAGAAACTTAACTGAAGAAGTAGAGGACCTAAAAAGACAGTTAGGAAATGTAAAGGAGGAGAATGAGAAATTGAAGAAGAATAGTAATGAAAACAGTGAGAAAATAGCTACAGAAGCTAAAAATTGGAGAATAACTCAAGAAGGGAATAAGGTTTCATTCACTGACATAGTCAAACAGCAATTGAAAGAACATAATGAAGACTCAGTTATTAAAGTGATGAGACAGAAGGAGAATATAGTAAGAGAATTAGCTGACAAAAAGAAATGTATAATTATATTAGGAATGGAAGAGAAACATAACCCAGATAGAACCGCAAGAATCAAGGAGGAAAATGAAAGGGTAAGCAGTTTATTAAAATTAGTCCAGGAAGATGAACCAGAAATTATAAAGGAAATTGAGGAAAAATTCAGACTCGGAAAATATAGTACAGATAAGACCAGACCAATTAAGATTAAATTCAGGTCACAAACAACGGCAGAGAAAATTCTATCCAAGACAGGGAAACTAGCAACAAATGATCAATATAAAAAGGTATGGATAAAAAGAGAAATGAATAAGGAGGAAAGAGAGGCAGAAAAGCAGAAAAGAATTGAAGCTAAGGCAAAAAACGAGGAAAGAACGGAGTCAGAGAAAGAGAGATTCTATTGGAGAGTAGTGAACATGAAAATAAAGCAGTTCGACATACTAAAGAAAAACATAAGGGAAACAGAGAACACAATGGAAGTGGCAGAAAACTAAGAGTGTCTTACACAAATATAGATGGATTGATAACAGGATTGAATGAACTGAATGATTATTTGAAAGAAAAAGAACCGGACATAATGGGAATTGTAGAAACAAAATTAAAAGGCCCACTACCACCCAACAGTGTAGGACATGATACATACAATTATTGGATTAGAAACAGAGAGAAAAAACAAGGGGGTGGAGTTATGTTCCTGACAAAGAAGGATATAAACGTGAAAGGTGTCATATATGGAAAGAATACAGTAGAGATGATTATGATAGAAGTGGAAGACCGAGATAAGAAGAGCAGAAAATTTGTGATCAATTATGTGCCTCCGAAAACAGCCTCATGGGAGGAGAGTGAACATAAAAGTATGTTAGAGGACACAAAGATAGCATTAACTAAAATAATGGAAGACGGAGGAAGAATAGTTATGATGGGCGACTTTAATTGCAAAGAAATCTGCTGGGAAGAAATGACAGTAAAGAGTGGTGATGACTCATGGGGAAATGCTCTACTTGAGATGATTACTGACCATTCAATGACACAATGGATACAAGAGAACACTAGGTATAGAAATGAAGAAGAACCATCGAGGCTAGACTTAATAATTACATCTGAACCTAGAATAGTGGACAAGATTGAATATAAAACACCAATAGGTAAAAGTGACCACATATTGATTGAACTGGAACTTAATGAAGAAAAATATATGAAAAGAAATGAACAATATAGAAAAGGAAGAATGATGTATGAAAAAACAAACTTTGATAAAATAAGAGAATTCTTCCAACAAGAAAACTGGGAAGAAATATACAAAGAAGAAACATCAGTGGAAGAGAAATGGAATATTTTGACAAAAATTTACAAAGAAGGAGTGGAAAAATATGTCCCAAGACAAAAACAAGAAAAAGAATATGTAAAATGCTGGTACAACAAAAGTTGTAGGGAGTTAAAAGACAAAAGAGACAAAGCCTGGACCGGATGGAAAAAAGACAGAAGACCTGAAAAATGGAAAATATATACTGGTTATAGAAATGAATATGTACAAAAGTGCAGAGAGGAAAAAAGAAAATATGAAAAAGATGTTATAGAAAAGTGTAAAGATCAACCAAAACTATTCTACAGATTTGTAAACAATAAACTGAAAAACAAACAAGACTTGGAGAAATTAAGACAAGGAGGAGTTGAATACACTGAGGAAATGGAAATGGCAGAAATTATGAACAAACATTTTAAATCAGTGTTTACAAGGGAAAATATACAACCTGAAGAGATTGAGTGGAAGGAAAAAGTCCCCCCTATGGAAGAAATAGAAGTAACGAAGAATGAAATATTGACACACTTGGGTAATTTTGATGTCAGAAAATCGCATGGGCCAGATGAAATAGCAAACTGGATTCTGAAAGAATGTAGGAATGAACTGGCAGACAAAATACATAGCATAATAAGCAGTTCCTTAAAAGAAGGAAAAGTTCCAGAAGATTGGAAAAAAGCAAATATAGTACCTATATATAAAGGAGGAAATAAAGAAAACCTACCAACTATAGACCAGTCTCTCTAACAAGTACAATAGCAAAAATATGTGAAAGAATTATCAAAAGTAGATGGGTAAAATACTTGGAAAAAAACAACGTACTAAATCCAAGGCAATTTGGATTCAGACAAGGACGATCATGCGTCACCAATTTAATATGTTTCTATTCAAGACTAATAGATATAATACAAGAAAGAGATGGATGGGCTGATTGTGCATTTCTAGACCTAAAAAAAGCTTTTGACAAAGTACCACATAAGAAGTTGCTTAAGAAATTAGAATATGAAGGAGGAATACAAGGTAAATTGCTAAATTGGATGGAAGACTTTTTGCAAGAAAGAAAAATGAGAGTAGTGATAAGAGATCAGCACTCAAAATGGAATGAAGTAATAAGCGGTGTCCCGCAGGGAACAGTTCTGGCCCCAATAATGTTTGCTATATATATTAATGATATGGATGAAGGAATTGAAAGCTATATGAGCTTCTTTGCAGATGATGCAAAATTACTGAAAAGAGTGAAAACTGAAGAGGATTGTGAATCACTACAGAGAGATCTAAATAAAGTACAAGAATGGAGTAGGAAGTGGGAGATGGAGTTCAATACAAAAAAGTGTAGTATAATGGAATTTGGAAAAAGCAAAAACAGAATAACAGGATCATATAATTTGGGAGAAGAAGGAATAAAAAGAGTAGAAAATGAGAGGGACCTGGGAGTCATTGTTATGAATAATATGTCACCTGAGAAACATATAAATAAGATTTTTGGAGAAACTTATAATTTAATAAGAACAATCAAAGTGGCATTTACATACCTGGATGAAGAAATGGTGAGGAAAATCCTAATCACCCTGATAAGACCAAGATTGGAATATGCAGCAACGATATGGTCACCAAGTACAAAAAAATGTATAAAAAAACTTGAAAGAATACAAAGAGCAATTACTAAACTGGCACCAACACTCTCAAAACTATCATATGAAGAGAGACTACAAAAACTTAAACTACAGACACTAGAGCAAAGAAGAGAGAGAGGAGATTTGATAGCTATTTACAGAATCATGAAAGGCATAGAAATTACTGATAGAGAGAATCTGATAAAATGGGATGACAGAAATACAAGAGGACACGGAAAGAAAATAAAAAAAGACAACTATAGAAGAGATTTGAAAAAGAACAGCTTTCCTCACAGAGCAATAGACAGTTGGAACAAGTTAGATGAGAAAGTGGTGTGTGCAAAAACAATACATGAATTTAAAAATAGTTTAGATAAAATGAGATATGAAGACGGGACCTCACGAGCATAGCTCCCCTTCCCGTAAAATACAACTAGGTAAATACAACTAGGTAAATACACACACACAGAAGATTTAGAGATGGCCGAAGTCATGAACAATCACTTTAAATCTGTTTTCACCAGAGAAAATACCAAATTGTGACATAGATAAAAACAAGAAATCTCCCCTCATGAATGAGTTTACAGCATCACTAAAGGAAATATCAGAACATTTATCAAGGCTGGATGTCAGAAAATCACATGGCCCGGACGGTATTGCAAATTGGATTCTAAAGGAGTGCAAAGAAGAACTAACAGACAAAATACACATCTTAATAAACAGCTCACTCAAAGAAGGAAAGATACCCGAGGACTGGAAAAACGCTAACATTGTACCAATACACAAAGGAGGAAACAAAGAAGAACCCACCAACTATAGGCCAGTATCACTAACAAGCACCATAGCCAAAATTTGTGAGAAAATAATCAAGAATAGATGGGTAAAACATCTGGAAGACAATGACATATTAAACCCAAGACAATTCGGATTCAGACAAGGAAGATCATGCTCCACAAACTTAATATGCTTTTACTCAAGACTAATAGACATAGTGCAAGAAAGAAATGGATGGGCTGATTGTGCATTCCTAGACTTGCAAAAAGCCTTTGACAAAGTACCACACAGAAAACTACTAGAAAAACTGGAACACATAGGAGGAATACAGGGAAACCTACTAAAATGGATAGAGGACTTTCTGACTGGTAGAAAGATGAGAGTAGTGCTCAGAGAAAAATATTCAGACTGGAAAGAGGTGATCAGTGGAGTACCGCAATGATCTGTGCTGGCACCAATAATGTTTGCTATCTATATGAATGACATGGATGAGGACGTGAACTGCTACATGAGCTTCTTTGCCGATGACGCCAAACTGCTAAGGAAAATAGAAACTGATGAGGACTGTGAAGCACTGCAAGAAGACCTAAATAGGGTATGGAACTGGAGTCAGAAATGGGAAGTGGACTTTAATACTAAGAAGTGTAGCATAATGGAGTTTGGAAAAAGCAAAAACAGAATATCAGGAAAATATACAATTGGAACCAAAGAAGTAAAGAAAGTAGGATCCGAAAAAGATTTGGGAGTAATTATCACGAACGACTTGTCCTATGATATACAGATTAACAAAATTGTCGGGGAGACTTACAACTTGCTAAGATCAATAAAAGTGGCGTTTACATACTTGGACGAAGACATGATGAAAAAAATATTGGTTACATTGATAAGGCCTAGATTAGAGTATGCAGCGACATTGTGGTCCCCCAGTACCAAAAAGAATATAAAGAAAATAGAAAGAATCCAAAGAGCAGCTACAAAAATGGCACCTGCACTTGCAAACCTATCATACGAGGAGAGATTGGCTAAACTGGAGTTACCGACACTGGAGCAAAGAAGAGAGAGAGGTGACCTATTGACCATCTACAGAATCATGAAAGGCACAGAGGTACTCGATAGTGAGAACTTACTTAACTGGGACAAAAGAAACACAAGAGGACATGGAAAGAAAATAAAAAAACATAGCTATAGAAGAGAACTGAAGAAAAACAGTTTTCCTCATAGAGTTTTGGACACTTGGAACAAACTGGACAATGAAATAGTATGCGCAAAAACCATTCATGAGTTTAAAAACAAACTAGACACTGCAAGATACAAAGGCGGGACATCACGAGCATAGCTCCCCTTCCCGCAAAATACAACTAGGTAAATACAACTAGGTAAAATACACACACACACACACACACACACACACACACACACACACACACACACACACACACACAACTTGCTAAGATCAATAAAAGTGGCGTTTACATACTTGGACGAAGACATGATAAAAAAAATATTGATTACATTGATAAGGCCTAGATTAGAGTATGCGGCGACATTGTGGTCCCCCAGTACCAAAAAGAATATAAAGAAAATAGAAAGAATCCAAAGAGCAGCTACAAAAATGGCACCTGCACTTGCAAACCTATCATACGAGGAGAGATTGGCTAAACTGGAGTTACCGACACTGGAGCAAAGAAGAGAGAGAGGTGACCTATTGACCATCTACAGAATCATGAGAGGCACAGAGGTACTCGATAGAGAGAACTTACTTAACTGGGACAAAAGAAACACAAGAGGACATGGAAAGAAAATAAAAAAACATTGCTATAGAAGAGAACTGAAGAAAAACAGTTTTCCTCATAGAGTTTTGGACACTTGGAACAAACTGGACAATGAAATAATATGCGCAAAAACCATTCAGGAGTTTAAAAACAAACTAGACACTGCGAGATACAAAGGCGGGACATCACGAGCATAGCTCCCCTTCCCGCAAAATACAACTAGGTAAATACAACTAGGTAAATAAATACACACACACACATGCCGACCATGGAACCAACAACACCTTTGTCGCTGGGCCCCAAAGAAGTGGATAAACAACAAAAAAGGAAACCTGGTTTGTATTGTATGGGAGGGGAGAAATCATGGGTGTCCGAAATGATATCTCTGCAGTGCTAGTTAAATGTATTAAGACGTAATTAGGAAAAAAAATGAAGGAAAATAACGTAAAGGCTGACTCGAATGACAACTTCAAACCAGAGCCAGCTAGTGACGCCATGCTGAACCACGATGTAAACAATCTTTGCGTGTCTCCTGCGACCACGAGGGAATATCACGACGATGGTTTTTTAGTATTCAGTAAATACGAAAGAAGGAGTTTAAGTTGAATCTTAACCTCTTCACTCCAGGACACATCGCACGTCTGGCAGCATTAGCTGCCTGACGTGCAATGTTGCGTCATAATAATCGCATTATAAAAAATAAAGTCAGTGCTCAATTGTTCATTCTCTTTCACCCGTGTATTTTGATAACCATAGAAAATTAATGAAGCCAGTTTAGAGAGAATTGAAATTACATAGGTACAACTAAAATAGATATAATCAAGATGGCGACGTCGGCATCATCGAGTACCCACTTGCTCCTCATGCCGCCTACGTAGGCGTCACCGGATGGAAGTGGTTAAAGATAGAGAGGGAAATGAGCAAAAATAGGATATGGTGGGAGAATGAAATTAAAGACTTAAGGAATGAAATCGTTGGACTAATGGATTGCTTAGCACAAGCAAACATTGAAATTTCTGACCTGAGGAAAACTAACTTGGATCTAAGAAACAAGATTAAGGAAATGAAAAATTATATAAGAGAGCTGAAGAGTGAAAATGAAAAAAGAGAATTAATGATACTACCAATAGCGACAACTTAAAAAAAAGAGGTAAACAACAAAATACAAGAAATGACTGAAAAAATCAAATAGAACATAGGTGAGGAAAGTATCCAAAAGATTAAGAAATGTAAGGAAAACATTGAAAATAGAGATTGTTTTCAAGGAAATAGTCCAACAACAAGTGCAGGAAAATGCAAAAGACATAATTATCCAAACGATTAATGAAAAAGCAAATTGGGTCAGAGACACAGTGGATAGGAAAAAATGTATTGTGGTACATGGACTAAGAGAAAAACATGGTCTGGCGAGGTACGTGAGAGAAAAAGAAAAAGAGATGGCAATAGCAATCCTAAAAGAAATTCAGGATGGAGCCCAAGATGCATGGAAAGATTTAGATGATGCATATAGGATTGGCCACTATTCTAAAGATAGAAATTGACCCCTAAAGATAAAACTAAGATCACAAATGGTGGTAGAAGACATATTGGAAAAAGTAGGTAATTTGGCAAGGAGTGAAAAGTACAATAAGATATGGATAAAAAGAGAAATGAATATTGAGTGATTAGAAAAAAAGACACTAAGAGATGAAGCAAAGGAAAAAAATGCAAAGAGAACGGAGACGGAAAGCAAGGAATTCTATCGGAGAGTAATCGACATGAGACTGAGGAAATGGCATATCAGAATGGGCAAACAAAAGACAGAAAAAAAATTGAAAAAAAAACAAAAAACAAATTGAGAGCGGCCGATACCAACATCGACGGATTAATCACAGGACTGAATGAACTTAATGATTACCTGCTAGAAGAAAAACCTGACGTAATGGGAATTGTGGAGAGCAAACTAAGGGGTGAAATACCATCCATCGATGTTGGACATGGACTGTACAATTACTGGATTAACCACTTCACTACAGGACTTAAATCTCGCGGGCAGCAGCCAATGCCAGCCGTACGACGTGTCGTAATAATACTCGCATCATAAAATATAGTCACGGCTTATATTGATCGCTCTCTCTTTCACCCATGAATTTTGAAAACCACAGAGAATGGGATTAAGAGCAGATTAGGGAGAATGTAAAAACACAGACACCGATATGGCAGCGTCGCGAATCCACTTGCTCCTCATGACGCCTACGTGTGCGGCACCGTATGGAAGGGGTTAAAAACAGAGACAAGAAACAGAGACAAGAAATCATGTTCTTGGCCAAGAAAAAATTGAATGTGACAAAAATTGCGGAGGGCAGAGGTAATGTAGAAGTGATCATGATGAAAGTCAAAGACAAGAACATGAAAAGTAGAAAGTTTGTGGTGACTTATGTGCCCCCAAAAACGAACGCTTGGAAAGAGAACGAGCATACTAAAATGCTAGAAGATACAAGGCAATCATTGAATGAGATACTAATGGACAGGGGTAATCTGGTAATTATGGGGGACTTCAGTTGCAAAGAAATTTGGTGGGAGAACATGACAGTGAGAGGAGGGGAAGACTTGTGGGGTAATGTACTACTGGACATGACCATGGAATATACAATGACTCAGTGGGTCAGTGAAACATCAGATACAGAAATAATGAGGAGCCATCAAAACTAGATTTGATATTTACAACAGAACCTGAAATTGTGGATAAAATCCAATACAAGACAACAATTGGAAAGAGTGACCATATACTCATCGAGACTGAACTAAAGGAAAAAATATACATGGAGAGAAATGAAAATCATAGGAAAGGAAGATTGATGTAAAACAAAATGGACTTTGGGAAACTAAAGAAATTATTCCAGAATGCAAACTGGGAAAAATTTTACATGGAGACAAAAGTAGAAGAGAAATGGGATATCTTGATGGATAATTACAATGAAGGGGTGAATAGGCATGTACCAAGACAGAAGCTAGAGTGTACATTAAATGCTGGTTCAACAAAAGATGCAGTGAGGCAAAAGATAGAAGGGACAGAGCTTGGAAAAGATGGAGAAAAGATAAAAAAAAAAACTGGAAAATGGCAAATATAAACTATAAAAATGAGTATGTTAAAGTGAGAAGAGAGGAGAAAAGGAACCATGAAAAAGATATTATAGATAAATGCAAAGAACAACCCAAGCTATTCTATCGATACGTGAATGTAAACTTAAAAACAAACAGGAAATGGTGAAACTACACCAAGGGAATATAGAATACACAAAAGAATTAGAAATGGCCAAAGTCATGAATAATCACTTCAAATCTGTTTTCACTAGAGAGAAAGCACAATATTGGGATGAAGGAAATGAAAGGTGATCTCCCCCCATAAGCGAGATGATAATAACACAAAAAGAAATAATGGAACATCTATCAAACCTTGACGTCAGGAAATCACATGGCCCGGATGGAATTGCAAATTGGATTCTAAAATAATGGAAAGAACTAATGGACAATATATAACAAAAGTTGCTCACGTAAAGAAGGAAAAATATCAAAAGACAGAAAAATGCTAACATTGTACCAATATATAAAGGAGGAAACAAGGAAGAACCAACTAACTATAGACTGGTCTCATTAACAAGCACTATAGCCAAAATTTGTGAGAAAATCATCAAGAATAGATGGGTAAAACACCTGGAAGACAATAACATAATAAAACCAAAACAATTTGGGTTCAGACAAGGAAGATCATGCACCACAAACTTAATATGTTTCTACTCAAGATTAATAGACATAGTGAAAGGAAGGAATGGGCTGATTGTGCCTTCCGTGACTTACAAAAAGCTTTTGACAAAGTACCACACAAAAAATGATTAAAAAAACTGGAACATATAGGAGGGATACAAAGGAACCTACTAAAATGGATGGAGGACTTCCTGATTGGTAGAAAGATGAGAGTAGTGCTCAGAGAAAAATATTCAGGTTGGAAAGAGGTGATTAGTGGAGTACCGCAAGGATCTGTATTGGCCCCAATAATGTTTGCTATTTATGTGAATGACATGGATGATGATGTGCAGTGTTACATGAGCTTCTTTGCAGATGATGCTAAACTGTTAAGGAAAGTAAAAATTGAAACGGATTGTGAATCACTACAGGAAGACCTGAATGAGGTATGGAACTGGAGTCAGAAATGGGAAGTGGACTTCAACATTAAGAAGTGTAGCATAATGGAGTTTGGAAAAAGTAAAAATAGAAAAACAGGACAATATAAATTTGGGATTAAGGAGGTAAAGAAAGTGGGATACGAAAAAGTTTTAGGTGTAATTATCTCAAACGACTTGTCTTATGATAAACAGATGAACAAAATTGTCGGAGAATCCTATAACTTGCTAAGATCAATAAAAGTGGCATTTACATATTTGGATGAATAATGGATTAAAAATATATTGGTCACACTGATAAGGCCTAGAGTAGAATATGTGGTGACATTGTGGTCACCCATTACCAAAAAGAGTATAAAGAAAATAGAAAGAATCCAGAGAGCAGCCACAAAAATGGCCCCTGCACTTGCAAACTTGTCATATGAGGAGAGACTGGCTAAACTAGAGTTACCGACTCTGGAGCAGAGACAGAGGGGACTTACTGACCATCTACAGAATCATGAAGGGCACAGAAATACTTGATAGAGAGGACTTGTTAAACTGGGACAAGAGAAACACAAGAGGACATGGAAAGAAAATAAAAAAACATAGTTATTGAAGAGATCTGAAGAAAAGCAGTTTTCCACATAGAGTGGTGGACACTTGGAACAAACTGGACGAAAAAATAGTGTGTGCAAAAACCATTCATGAATTTAAGAGCAAACGAGACACTGCAAGATACAAAGGCGGGACACCACGAGCATACCTCCCCTTCCCATAAAATACAAATAGGTAAATACAACTAGGTAAATACACACATTGGGACATGGTGAATTTTATGCATTGTAATCTATAGCATTAAAGAGAAGCATGATGTTCCTAGATATCAGAGGGAAAAGGAGGAGAAAGGGATGGCTAAGGAAATTCTGAAAGAATTACAAGCAGAAGAACAGGGTTTAGATAGGGAAATATAGAAGACTTATGAAATGGATAGATACTCTAAAGAAGAACAATACAGGCCATTGAAAGTAAAGCTTAGATCACAAACAATTGCAGAGGAAGTACTATCCAGAACAACAAAATTAGCAAATAGTGAACAATACAAAAATATATGGATAAAAAAAGAAATGAGTGAAGAAGAAAAAGAAAAAGAACTTAGAAACGAAGCGAATGAAAAAAGTGAAAAAAGAACTGAAACTGATAAGAACAATTTTTTTTGGCGAGTGGTGGACCTGAGGCTGAGAAAATGGTACACAGTATAAGGAAAAAGGAAACAAAGCAGGCAGAAAAAGATGAGAAAGGAAATTAAAAATAGCTTACATCAATATAGATGGAATAATTTCAGGAATGAATGAATTAAATGATTATCTGGCCATAGAAAAACCAGACATAATGGGAATAGTGGAAACTTAAATTAAAGTGTACTCTACCACCCAACACTGGGACAAGGTTTATACAGTTGTTGGAGGAAGAATAGAAAGGATAAACAGGGTGGCAGAGTATTAATTTTGACTAATAAAGATTTAAATGTAACAAAAATCACTGAAGGAATTAATAATGTGGAATCAGTTATGATACAAATTGAAAGCAAATATATGAAGAGTAGGAAATTTGTAGTGGTGTATGTGCCCCCAGAACACAGTCCTGGACAGAAAGTGATCATTCCAAAATATTAGAAGATACAAAATATGAATTAACTAATATACTGAAGGACAGAGGAAATATAGTAATAATGGGTGAATTTAATCCAAAAGAAATATGTTGGCAGTAAATGACAGTGAAGGGTGGAGAGGAACTCTGGGGCAGTGTCCTGCTTAACATGACCATTGAATACACAATGACTCAGTGGATAAGGGAAAATACCAGATACAGAGGTAGTGAAGAACCATCAAGGCTGGATTTGATATGACAGAGCCTGAAAAATTTGACAAAATTGATCACAAAACTCTGATAGGAAAGAGTGACCATGTACTAATAGAATTTGAGTTGAAAGAGCAGATGGATCAAAGTAGAAATGAAAAACATAGAATAGAAGACTAATGTACAACAACAACAAAATTGAGAAACTCAAAAAATCCCTTCACAACACTAAGTGGGAAAAATTCCCTAAATGAAGAAACAGGAATGGAAGAGAAATGGAATATAATAAAAGAAATTTATAATGAGGGAGTGAATAAGTATGTACCACAACAAAAAAGGAAAGAACATACATAAAAAGCTGGTACAACAAAAAATGTAGTGAGGCTAAAGATAAAAGAGACAAAGCTTGGAAGAAATTAAAAAATACAAGAACACAAGCAAATGGCAAATGTACATCAAACTAAGAAATGATTATGTAAAAATACACAGAGATGAAAAGAGAAACTACAAAAGAAAAAATAATAGAAAAATGCAAGGAAAAACCCTAACTATTTTACAGGTATGTGAATGGCAAACTGAAGAATAAATGAGAAATAGAAAAGCTGTGCCAGGGTAAATACAAATATACAGAAGAACTGGAAATGGCTGAAATTATGAACAACCACTTCAAATCAGTAATTACAATAGAAAACTCGCCTAACTGTAAGGAAACAGAGAGATACCCTCAATGAAAGAAATAATTGTAACACAGAAGGAAATCAGCGACCAAGTCAAAGCCCTTGATGTCAGAAAATTACATGTTCCAGACAGGATTGCAAATTAGATACTGAAAGAATGCATGGAGGAATTAACAGATAAAATATACATTATAATTAAATTCTCACTTCAAGAAGGAAAGGTGCCACAGGACTGGAAGAATGCAAACATTGTACTGATTTATAAGGGAGGAAACAAGGAAGATCCATCAAATTACAGACTGGTCTCCCTGACAAGCACAGTAGCAAATATTTGTGAAAAGGTCATCAAAAATAGATGGGTTAAATATCTGGAAGAAAAAACCATTCTGATTCCAAATCACTTTGGATTCAGACAAGGAAGATCGTGTACAACAAACTTGATCTGCTTCTACTCGAGATTAATAGATATAATACAAGAGAGAGATGGTTGGGTAGACTGTGCCTTTCTGGACCTACAAAAGGCATTTGATAAGGTACCACACAAGAAACTAATAAGGAAAATAGAGTCAATAGGTGGCATCAGAGGAAAATTATTGGAATGGATGGAAGACTTCCTGACTGGGAGGAAAATGAGAGTAGTAATTAGAGATAAATTCTCAAATTGGGAAGAAATGAAAAGTGGAGTCCCACAGGGATTAGTACTGAGGGCTTTAAGAGGTCATGAGAATGAATTAAGAAAGACTACATGTCAAAAGGATGTGAAGAAATACAATTTTCCTCATAGGTATATAAATACTTGGAATAGCTTAGGTGTTATAGCCCAAGCTCAAATAATATATGAATTCAAATTAAATATGATGATTGAAAATTAAGAATATAAACCAAGTTGGAACTGAATATGAATTTGAGGCTAGATATAGTAAATTGGAGAGTAGAAGATGGGGCCTCCATGAGTGTTGCTCCTTTCCTGTGTACCACAATTAGGTGAATACTCACACACACACACACACACACACACATACACACACACATACTATATGTTTGAATTGCATATACATATCCACATGTCTAGATGTTTTTCATACATTTCTTGTTACTTTTCAGTTATAAATATACTAAATGCAAAAAGTTGCATACAATTTAGTATAATTCTTTCTACAAGAGTAATCTGTACTTATTTGTTAATTTATCTTGAGTTTGAAGAATTACAGTTGGAAGATTGTCAAAGATAAAGAAGTCTTATCCAGATTTTGCCTTTGTAAATAAATAAATCATGGATAATAAGCCAGAAAATCATCTTAGGAGTGAAATGAATACTATATCTGACCTAGGGTGACCTTCAGGGTCGTGTGTCAGCAACGGAGGTGCAGATCTTCTGGGTAGCATTGATTGTCACTCCAGTTGTGTGGGGAGTCTTCCTTTTCATTGCGCTGTTCTCATTCAAACCTCGGTGGTTTGTAAGTATTTGTGGTGTATTTTTGTATTTTTTCCCCTCAGTATAATATTTTATGTGTGAAATTCCTATATTTTGTGTTGCATTATTGTAAAATGTATGAAATTAATTTTTTCTAGACAGATGATATAGAATGAATATTTATCTTGTACATAGTATTATCTTGCACATAGTATTATTATCATCCCTTTACATTTTAGAATTTTTCATCTTCCTAATTCCATCTCTAGGTCCCCAAAGTGGGACCAAGAATGGTACCTTACCTGTTAGTGGTAATTCTGCAAAATGTATGACAGAGAGAATTGCCTCCCTTCTGTCTATTTTCAGAACTTGTTAACCATGTCACAGCCATCTGGAGGTAGAGCTGGTCTCTGTCTCTGGACTGGGCCCAAGGTTTCTTTCTATTACCCTCAGCCAAATTTCTCCCATTTTTTCACATCAGGAAAGCTGACAACATACTAATGCTCCCATACAACATTGACGGACTAATTTCGGGACTGAACGAACTCAATGATTATCTGTTAGAAGCAAAACCAGACATAATGGGAATTGTAGAGACTAAACTAAGAGGTGAAATACCATCCACTGTTATCGGACAAGGTTTATACAACTACTGGATAAAAAACAGGGACAAGAAACAGGGAGGGGGAATCATGTTCTTGGCCAAGAAAGACCTAAAGGTGAAAAAAATTGCAGAGGGCAAAGGTAATGTTGAATTGATCATGATAAAAGTCGAAGGCAAGAATATGAAAAGTAGAAAGTTTGTGGTGACTTATGTGCCTCCAAAAACAAGCGCTTGGAAAGAAAACGAACATACAAAAATGCTAGATGATACAAGAAAATCACTAAATGAGATACTAATGGGTAAGGGTAATCTGGTAATTATGGGGGACTTCAATTGCAAAGAAATTTGTTGCGACAGCATGACAGTGCAAGGAGGAGATGACTCGTGGGGCAATGTACTGCTAGATATGACCATGGAGTACACAATGACCCAATGGGTCCGTGAAAACACAAGGTACAGAAATAATGAAGAACCATTGAATCTAGATCTAATATTTACAACAGAACCTGAAATAGTGCATAAAGTCCAGTACGAGACACCAATTGGAAAGAGTGACCATGTACTCATCGAAACTGTAATAAAGGAAGAAATAGACATAGAGAGGAACGAAAAGCATAGGAAAGGAAGACTGATGTACAACAAAACAGACTTTACAAAACTAAAGACATTCTTCCGGAATGCAAACTGGGAAAATTTTTACAGGGAAGAGACAACAGTGGAAGAGAAATGGAATATATTGATGGAAAACTACAATGAAGGTGTAAACAGGCATGTCACAAGACAAAAGCGAGAGAGAGAGTACATTAAATGTTGGTTCAACAAAAGATGCAGTGAGGCAAAAGACAGAAGGGACAAAGCTTGGAAAAAGTGGAGAAAAGACAAAAAACAAAGCAAATGGCAAATTTATGTTAACTGTAGAAATGAGTATGTTAATGTGAGAAGAGAGGAAAAAAGGAACCATGAGAAGGATATTATAGACAAATGCAAAGAGCAACCCAAACTATTCTATCGGTATGTGAATGGTAAACTTAAAAACAAACAGGAAATGGTGAAACTATGCCAAGGAAACATAGAATACACAGAAGATTTAGAGAGTCATGAACAATCACTTTAAATCTGTTTTCACCAGAGAGAAAATACCAAATTGTGACATAGATAAAAACAAGAAATCTCCCCTCATGAATGAGTTTACAGCATCACTAAAGGAAATATCAGAACATCTATCAAGGCTGGATGTCAGAAAATCACATGGCCCAGATGGTATTGCAAATAGGATTCTAAAGGAGTGCAAAGAAGAACTAACAGACAAAATACACATCTTAATAAACAGCTCACTCAAAGAAGGAAAGATACCCGAGGACTGGAAAAACGCTAACATTGTACCAATATACAAAGGAGGAAACAAGGAAGAACCCACCAACTATAGGCCAGTATCACTAACAAGCACCATAGCCAAAATTTGTGAGAAAATAATCAAGAATAGATGGGTAAAACATCTGGAAGACAATGACATATTAAACCCAAGACAATTCGGATTCAGACAAGGAAGATCATGCTCCACAAACTTAATATGCTTTTACTCAAGACTAATAGACATAGTGCAAGAAAGAAATGGATGGGCTGATTGTGCATTCCTAGACTTGCAAAAGGCCTTTGACAAAGTACCACACAGAAAACTACTAAAAAAAACTGGAACACATAGGAGGAATACAAGGAAACCTACTAAAATGGATAGAGGACTTTCTGACTGGTAGAAAGATGAGAGTAGTGCTCAGAGAAAAATATTCAGATTGGAAAGAGGTGATCAGTGGAGTACCGCAAGGATCTGTGCTGGCACCAATAATGTTTGCTATCTATATGAATGACATGGACGAGGACGTGAACTGCTACATGAGCTTCTTTGCTGATGACGCCAAACTGCTAAGGAAAATAGAAACTGATGAAGCACTGCAAGAAGACCTAAATAGGGTATGGAACTGGAGTCAGAAATGGGAAGTGGACTTTAATACTAAGAAGTGTAGCATAATGGAGTTTGGAAAAAGCAAAAACAGAATATCAGGAAAATATACAATTGGAACCAAAGAAGTAAAGAAAGTAGGATCCGAAAAAGATTTGGGAGTAATTATCACGAACGACTTGTCCTATGATATACAGATTAACAAAATTGTTGGGGAGACTTACAACTTGCTAAGATCAATAAAAGTGGCGTTTACATACTTGGACGAAGACATGATAACAAAAATATTGGTTACATTGATAAGGCCTAGATTAGAGTATGCGGCGACATTGTGGTCCCCCAGTACCAAAAAGAATATAAAGAAAATAGAAAGAATCCAAAGAGCAGCTACAAAAATGGCACCTGCACTTGCAAACCTATCATACGAGGAGAGATTGGCTAAACTGGAGTTACCGACACTGGAGCAAAGAAGAGAGAGAGGTGACCTATTGACCATCTACAGAATCATGAGAGGCACAGAGGTACTCGATAGAGAGAACTTACTTAACTGGGACAAAAGAAACACAAGAGGACATGGAAAGAAAATAAAAAAACATAGCTATAGAAGAGAACTGAAGAAAAACAGTTTTCCTCATAGAGTTTTGGACACTTGGAACAAACTGGACAATGAAATAGTATGCGCAAAAACCATTCATGAGTTTAAAAACAAACTAGACACTGCGAGATACAAAGGCGGGACATCACGAGCATAGCTCCCCTTCCCGCAAAATACAACTAGGTAAATACAACTAGGTAATACTACTACATTGTCAGTGACATAGAAACAGTCCCATACAAAAAAAAAAGAAAAGAAAAAAAAAACACTAATCCAAAGTTTCTTTATAGAGAGATCTATGGGAGGGCCCAAGAACTATTGCCAGCTATTGTAGGTATGTAAGTTTGCAGCCAGTGAAGATCAATACAATGGTCAACAGTTATTATTATTGTTCCCAAGGACCTAACAGTGAAAATCAACAAGAAAATAAGCAGTACAGGTTTTGGTCAGTAGAAAGAAACTTTGATCATGGTTTACAAACAGTTCATAAAAAACACACTCAAATATACCTCCTCAGTATGGTTCCCTACAATCAAGAAAAATATAAACACCCTACAAACTACTCAACACACAAGGAATGATAATAAGATGCACTAAAACCACCCCAATAGCACAGAAACTCTATCAAACCTCTCTAGATATTAGCAAAGGAAGAGCCACTCTAGTATGACTAGGATTAGGTCATCATCTAGCACTAAGACAGTACCAACACAGCATAGACCCTAGATGCAGTCATCATACAGAAGATACTTAACACTCCATCATACAATGCCCCACCCCATGCCCTAACAACAACACAATATTTCTTCCTGTGAGTCATGGGTCTCCTCCAAGAGACTTGGGGCATTGGATTGATTGATTGATTGCTGAGTAGGTGCAGGAAGACTGGCACTAGTGGTTTCCTTAGTTGATGTACACATTCAGATTGTAAAACAAGCACTCCAAGACAGACCACCAAAATCCATGTTCCACCAAAGTCCAAGATTTGACTCTACAAGAAACTATACAAGGAAATCCCTCCTAATTAGCAAGAACCACGCAAGCAGAACTAATCTCACCACAGTGGGCATTACAAGTGACCTTTGGAATGCAGAAATCACTGGGAAACAGGTTCTGTCAGAGTTTGTTGAAAACAGGTTCATCAAGAAGATAACAGGTTTTCATGAGAGGACCAGGTCAGAGAATTTACAAACTTTTGAGAACATGCACACTGTTCAATTTATAGTTGGAAAGGAAATTTTTTTTTGCATCAAAGGCAGACAGAAATTATCTGAGGTGGGTGCCTGAGAAGTATTATAGGGGTTACTAAGCTGGATAGAATGAGGAGCGAGGAAGTGAGGAGGAGAATGGGGGTGGAAAGGGAGTTGGGAGATAGGGTGAAAGAGTATTGGGAAAGTTTGGACACATGGAAAGAATGAGTGAAGAAAGATTAGTAAAAGAGGTGTGGAAGGCAGAGGTGGAAGGAGTGAACGTGATGGGGCAACCAAGGATGAGAGATGGGGTAAAAGGGGCATTGGGAAAGGAGAATGTCTGTTGAGGAAGGACAGGAGAAGACAGAAGATAGGAGTGAATGGAGAACGGTTTTGTATGGATGATACTGTGATGCATGAAAGGGAGTGGGTGGGGGATGGGGGGTGAAGGAGTATGTGCAAAAGTATAAATTGACACAGCCCTGTCTTCTCTTTTTCTGCATGAGGGGATGGAGAGTAGGGGTCGCCGATTTAATGAAGCAGCCTTGCCGTGGATGTGCTGTGTCTTGCATCATTGCTTCTGAACCAGGGTAGTGGGCGAAATGCAGGGATGACCTGTCATCCAGGAGGAGCCAAGATAAAAGGGAGGGGGGCGAATGGGAGTGGAGTATGTGGGGATGGAATGAGTGGGAGTTGATTTTATGCCTTTGTTTTTTTTGTTACCTCCCTTGTAAGGGGGAAAAAGCCTTTGGTATATGTATATATTTACCTAGTTGTATTATATAGCAAGAGAGCTATGCTTGTAGTGACCCATCTTTGTATCTTTCAGCATCTAGTTTGTTCTTAAATTCTTGTATAGCTTTTGCACACACTGTTGCCTCATCCATTTTGTTCCAGGCATCTACCACTCTATGTGGGAAGCTATTCTTTTTCTGATATCTTCTGGAACTATCCTTTTTGAGTTTCTTTTCATGTCCTCTTGTTTTTTCTTTTATCCCACTTTAATAAATCTCCTCTATCGAGGACTTCCATCCCTTTCATAATTCTGTAAATGGCCAGTAGATCTCCTCTTTCTCTACATTGTTACAGGTTTGGTAGTTCCAGTTTAGACAGTCTTTGTTCATATGTCAATTTAGAGTGTTGGTGCCATCTTTGTTGTTGCTCTTTGGATTCTTTCCAATTTCTTTACATTCTTTTTTGTACTAGGTGTCCATAGTGTCGCTGTGTACTCCAATTTTGGTTTTATCAGTGTGACTAATATTTTCTTTACCATTTCCTCATTCCAGTGGTCAAAGGCAACTTTCATTAATCTTAGTAAATTATAGGTTTCTCTGGCTATTTTGTTGATATGCTTGTCTGGTGACATGTCTATGCTGATAATTACTTCTAGGTCCCTTTCTGACCTAACTTTTTTTTACCTCCTTTGTACCAATTTTATATTGCTCTGATATTCTATTTTTACTTTTTCCAAATTCCATTATACTACATTTCTTGATGTTGAAGTTCATTTCCACTTTTGACTACATTCCCAGACTTTATCCAGGTCTTTCTGTAATGATTCACAGTGTTGCTCTGTACTTTCTTTAGTAGTTTTGCATCATCTGCAAAGAAGTTCATATAACATTCCACACCTTCATCCATGTCATTTATATATATGGCAAACATAATTAGAGCCAATACAGAACCTTGTGGGACTCCACTTATCATTTCTTCCCAGGTCCAGTTCTTGTCTCTAAGTACCAACCTCATTTTTCTCCCATTCAAGAAATCTTCCATCCATTTCAATAACTTTCCTTGTTCACCACCTATTATTTAAATTTTTCTTAGTAGCTTTTTGTGTGGTACTTTATCAAATGCTTTTTGTAAATCTAGGAAAGTACAATCCACCCATCCATCCCTTTCTTGCGTTATTTCTATTAGCCTTGAGTAAAAGCAAATCAAGTTAGTGGCACATGATCATCCATGTCTAAAGCCAAATTGTTTTGGACTCAATATATTTTTTCCAGATGTTTAGTCCATGTAGTTTTGATAACTTTTTCACATATTTTTGCTATTGTGCTTGTAAGGGAGACTGGTCTATAGTTTGTTGGGTTTTCCTTCCCCCCCCTTTATATATTGGTACAATATTTGCATTTTCCCAGTCTTGTGGTACTTTTCCTTCTTTGAGTGAGTAATCAATTATCTTTTATGTTTTGTCCATTAATTCATCTCTACATTCTTTAAATATACAATTTGTAATTCCATCTGGACTATGTGATTTTCTAATTCAAGATTATTTTTTTTTACTTGATCCCTTATTTCCTTCTGTGTCAGTTATTTCTTTCATTGGGGGGATCTTTCTGTCCTTCATCCCAATTTTGTGTACAGATTTAAAAGGTTTGTTCATAATTTCAGCCATTTCTACATCTTCTATATATTCATTATTCCCTTGATGCAGTTTCACTATATCTTGGTTATCTTTTAGTTTACCATTCACATACCTGTAGAATAGTTTAGGTTGGTCTTTGCATTTTTCTGTTATGTCTTTTTCATAGTTTCTCTTTTCTTCCCTGCATATTTTTACATATTCATTTCTTAGTTTGATATATGTTTGCCACTTACTCTTTTTTTTCCATCTTTTCCAAGCTTTGTCTCTTCTATCTTTAGCCTCACTACATTTTTTGTTGTACCAACACTAAATGTACACCCTTTCTTGCTTCTGCTTTGGTATGTATTTGTCTATTCCCTTGTTATAAATTTCTTTTAGTATGTTCCATTTCTCTTGCATCTTTGTTTCTTTATTTAAGAAGTTTTCCCAAGTTACATTTTGAAAGAATTTTCCAAGTTTCTCAAAATCCATTTTGTTGTACATTAATCTTCCTTTTCTATATTTCTCATTTCTTCTCACATCAATTTATTCTTTTAGCTCAAACTCTATTAGTAGGTGGTCACTCTTCCCAATTGGTGTCTTGTATTCCATTTCATCCACAATTTCAGGCTCTGATGTAAATATTAAATCCAGTCTCAATTGTTCTTCATTGTTTCTATATTCGGTACTTTCCTTTACCTATTGAGTCATTGTGTATTCAATGGTCATATGCAGTAGTAAATTTCCCCAAAGTCTTCACCTTTCAATGTCATTTCTTCCCAACATATTTCTTTTGAGTTAAAGTCACCCATAATTACTATGTTTCCTCCTTTCAGTAATTCAATTAATGTATTCTTTGTGTCTTCCAACATTATGGAATGATCTTTCTCTGTCCAAGAGTATGTTTTTGGGGGCATATATATTACTGCAAATTTTCTACATTTCATGTCACTGTTTAGGGTATTGGCTGCATGTTATTGTGGCAAAGTACAGGAATACCTCTATACAACTGAGTTGTGTTCCCAGCTGACTGGTCACAATGCAAAAATTTGTATATCGAGGTGGGTTTTACATGTAAATACGAGGGTTGTGTTCATGGACCCTGTGAACCCCCTCAATTTTTGCCTGGGGCTTCCACATACACCCAACATTTGTTTTACCTACTTTATAGCACTCGGTCGTATAGTGAGGTATTCCTGTATTATGCAGCTGATACTTTAAGGTCTATATGGGGTGCCCCTATGGACCAGAACCACACATAATTTTTTCTGTGATAGAGGAAGTATCTGCTCATAGAGAAATTATGACACTTTTATTATACTCCGACTGTCCCTCCGTTATACTGTCCCTCCACCCCTTGTTACTGTCCTGTACCATTTCTCTGAATATTCATTTCCTTTTTTTGCCTAACCTTTTGGTGGCAGAAAAGAATGCTGCCACCAAGACTTACCACTTAAGTTGTACGAGGCAACAAAAAATGGGACAGGGATAGGACTAGGAATCCTGCTACCTGTAGCCCCACAGGAGACATTCCTAAAAAAAGTAAAGGCATAAGAGGGTCTAGGAGTTTTCCAACCAGTACCCTAAGGTTTGGGTCTTTTAATGTGTGTGAATGTGGTACAGATGAGAGTAAAAGGGAAGAGATAGGTAGTATGTTTGTGAGAAGATGGATGTGTTGGCATTGAGTGAAACTAAGTTGAAAGGGAGGGGATAGTGTGAGTTTGGTAGTGTAGTTGGGAGGTTCTCAGGAGTGAAGAGAGGACGATGGAAAGAAAGGGTGGCTATACTAGTAAGTGAAGAGCTAGGTAGGCATGTAGTGGAGTGGAAGGAGGTTTCTTCAAGGTTAATGTGGATGAAGGTGAAACTGGGAAGGGAGATGTATTTACCTAGTTATATTATACGGGAAGGGAGCTATGCTCATGGTGACCCGTCTTTGTATCTTTCAGCATCAAGTTTTTTCTTAAAATCTTGAATAGTGTTTGCATACACTGTTTCTTTGTTTAATTTGTTCCAGGTATCACTCTGTGTGGAAAGCTATTTTTTTCAGATCTCTTCTGTAGTTATCTTTTTTGAGTTTCTTTTCATGTCCTTTTGTTTTTCCATTGTCCCATTTCAATAAATCATTCTTATCTAAGATTTCCATTTCTTTCATAATTCTATAGATAGTAGGTCTCCTCTTTCCCTTTGTTCCAGTGTTGGTAATTCTAATTTGGACAGTCTTTGTTCATATGTCATTTTGGAAAGAGTTAGTGCCAGTTTTGTTGTTGCTCTTTGTATTGTTTCTAATTTTTTTATATTCTTTTTGGTACTGGGTGTCCATGTGGATGTGGTGGCCGAGACTGTGGAGGAAATTAACGAGATCTTTACAGTATTCCAGAGAACAGCAGAACAGATAGGCCTAAAATGCAATGAGCAGAAAACAAAAATTATGAAACTAAGTGTCTTCTTTCTAATGACACCAAGTGGAGTCTGTATTCTGCTTTCTTCCAAGCATCTTTTTGCTGGTTCTTTGTCTCAGAATTTCTATGATTCTTTCCATTTTTTATAAAAAAAGAACAAAGAAAAAAAAAGATAAAATGGAGATACAAAGACGTTTACATTTTGGTGGCAGCGAATACATTTCTACCTTCACCGTATCTTTGTAAACAACTAGGCCTGCTTTCAAATTCATTCATTCGTGAATCGCTAAATAGTGGGTTCAGAGCATTTGTTCCGGCACGTCTTGCTTCGACTGTGGTTGTTGTGTTTGACTGTGTGGATCTTTGTAAGTGCAAATGGGCCCGGTAGTGAGAAGAGTGTAGAGGAAAGGGAGGCTTTTTGGATACATTTAAATGAGTGCATAGAGGGATTAGGGAGAAATGTCAGTGTAGTTGTATTAGGAGACCTTAATGCTAGGGTAGGAAATGAACCAATAGATGGAGTGATTAAGAAGTATGGAGTTCCAGGAAAAAATTGTAGTGGAGAGTTGATGGTGGAGATGTGTGTCTCGAAAGGAAGTTGATGATAGCAAATACAGTGCTTAGGAAGAAAATCAAGCATAAGTACACATGGGGATGGTTCAAGGAGGGAATCACAAGGTGTGCAAAGATGGTGCGTGGAACAAGGAGGATGGGAGGAAATAGAAGGCAAGGTAGTGAGTGGTGGGATGAGGAAGCAAAGAAGGGTGTAGAGAAGAAGCAGGCTTTCATAGATTGGCTACAAATTAGGATGAGGGAATTGTATGAGAGGTACAAAGTAAAGAGAAGTAAAGCATAAGATAAAGGAGGCAAAGAAGAGAGCAGTTGTGAAATTGGGTAAGAGTATGAGAAAATCTTGAAATTAAAAGATGTTTTGGAAAGAAATTAAGAGAGGAAGAGGAGGCAAATCAAGTAGAGAAGAAAAGGTAAAAGGTGCAGATGGAGAGATGATAATGGAAGAGAAGGCAGTGAGAGGAAGGTGGGCAGAGTATTTTAGGGAGTTGCTAAATGTGAAGAAAGATAAGGCAGTGGGAAGGGCTAAGAAAATGACCATGATGAGTGAGAAAAATGGAGGAGAAATAAGAAAAGAAAATGAAGGACAAATAAGAAAAGATGAAGTGAAGACAGCTGTTAAGATGATGAGAGCAGGTAAGGCACCTTGTCTGGATGGATGCCATGCAGAATGTCTAAAGAAAGGAGGTACAGTGATGGTGGACTGGCTGGGTAGGTTATTTGATGTTTGTTGGAGAGAGGGTAGAGTGGCGGAAAACTGAAGTAGTGTCTGTATAGTCCCACTCTACAAGGGAAAGGGGGAAAATGTGTGAGTGTAGTAGTTTCAAAGGGATTAGCTTGTTAAGTGTAGTTGGGAAGGCTTATGGGAGGATCTTGATTGAGAGGATTAGGAGAGGAACAGAGGGAGTAATTGGTGAAGAACAGTGTGGATTTAGGACAGGTAGAGGTTGTGTAGATCAGATCTTTGTGGTGAGACAGATATATGAGAAAGCTATAGGAAAAGGTAAGGATGCTTTTTGGGCTTTTATGGATCTGGAAAAGGCTTATGATAGGGTAGACAGGAAGTCACTGTGGGAGGTTTTGCAAATATACAGGATAGGAGGAAAGCTTTTAGGAGCTGTCAGGAGTTTTTACGAGAGTAGTAGAGAATGTGTGGGGATTAGAAATGGAGAGAGTGAGTGGTTTTGAGGTAAAGGTGGGACTTCGTCAGGGATGTGTTATGTCACCCTGGCTGTTCAACTTATACATGGATGGGGTGGTGCGAGAGGTGAATGCAAGGGTGGTGGGTCAGGGATTGGAGATGGTTAAAGAAAATGGAGAAAAGTGAGAGGTGAGCCAGCTGTTGTTTGCAGACGACACTGCACTTGTAGCAGGATCAGAGGAGGGATTGAGGAAGTTGGTAACAGAGTTTGGGAGGGTGTGTGAAAGAAGAAAGTTGAATATAAATGTGGGTAAAAGTAAGGTGATGAGATGTACAAGGGGTGAAAGTGGCAGTAGACTGGAAGTGAGGATTAAGGGAGAGTGACTGGAAGAACTGGATAGTTTTAGATACTTGGGTGCGAATGTGGCAGGAAAGGGTGGAGTGGAAGTGGAGATAGAATGTAGATTGAGAGAAGCGAGAAAATGCCTTGGTGGATTAAAAAGTGTAATGATTAATAGACATTTGGGAATGGATGCTAAGAGGAGATTGTATGAAGGAGTGATTGTGACAACAGCACTGTATGGGGCAGAAACATGGAACATAAGAGAGGAAGAGAGAAGGAGTTTGAATGTGTTTGAGATGAAATGTCTGAGAAGTATGATAGGGGTTACTAGGCTGGATAGAGTGAGAAATGAGGAGGTGAGGAGGAGAACGGGGATGGTAAGGGAGTTGGGAGATAGGGTGGATGAAAGAGTATTGGGATGGTTTGGATACATGGACAGAATGAGTGAAGAAAGACTAGTAAAAGAGGTATGGAAGGAAGATGTGGAGGGAGTGAACATGGGTGGGCGACCTAGGATGAGATGGATGGATGGGGTGAAAGGGGCTTTGGGGAAGAGGGGATTGTCTGTTGAGGAAGGACGGGAGATGACAGAAGACAGGGGTGAATGGAAAATGGTTGTATATGGATGATGATGCGATGCATGTGGCGGAATGGGTGGCGGGATGTGGGGTGAGGTGTGTGTGAGGAAAATTTGACGCAGCCCAAAGGGATTTCTCCCTGTCTTCTCCTTTTCTGCATGAGGGGATGGAGAGTGGGGGTTACCGATTTCTTCCCGTCTTCTCCTTTTCTGCATGAGGGGATGGAGAGTGGGGGTTACCGATTTAATGAAGCGGCCTTGCTGTGGATGTGCTGTGTCTTGCGACACTGCTTCTGACCCAGGGCAGTGGACAAGATGCAGGGATGAACTGTCATCCAGGAGGTACCAAGATAAGAGGGAGGGTAGAGGGTGTAGGAGAGTGGAGTGCATTGGGGTTGGAATGGGTGGAAATGGTTTTTATGCCTTTGTTTTATTGACAACCTCCCTTGTTAGGGGGAAAAAGCTTTTGGTATATATATGTAAAACATATACATTTTGGAAATTTTGGTGGACATTTTGGAAACTGTCATGACAGCCACACCATTCAGATTTAGACTTCTCTATGCCTAGACACTAAGTTGAATAGTTCTAACATGCAATCAGCCGAGTTCCTCCTCCTTTTTTTTTAATATACACCAGTTTAAGAATTCTCTTAGTTGATACACAAAATTGTTAGGTCATTCTTGTCCCTTTTATGTTGGGTTCAAACCTGTAAGTGTAGTTATCTTGCAAGGAAAGATTTACTTACAGATCACATTGTTTTATATGGTGCTTTTGTCAAAAAAAACTGGTGAAGTAAAATTTATATATTTTGCAGATGGTAGTGTGCATCGCTCTTTCACTCAGTGGGAGTAATTTGTATGGCTACATACGATGCAAGATTGGAAAATCACAAAGTATAACTGACAGTGTCAAGAACATGGCATCAGGGATGGTTCAGAGACAGATGCTCAATAATGTAAGTATTTCTTATCTCAGATGAAAAAGAATTTCATGATCTTAATGTAGTTTCTTTAACAGGTATTCTACATGGAGATGCAAAATCACAAAGTAAACTGCATCCACAATTTGCACAAGTATGTATATATATATAATATATATATATATATATATATATATATATATATATATATATATATATATATATATATATATATACACACACATATTTACATACATACTTAGGGAAAACTTCTTTAATGAAGAAACAAAGATGGTAGAAAAATGGAACTCATTTGAAGAAATTTATAAAGAATAGATAAATATGTACCAAAGCAGAAGAAGGAAAGGTTATACATTATGTGCTGGTACAACAACAAAAATGTAGTGAGGCAAAAGATAAAAGACAAAGCTTGGAAAAGATAGAAAAAGAAAAAAAAAAAAGGGAAGTGGCAAATATATATCAAACTGAGAAATGAATATGTGAAAATATGCAGGGAAAAAAACAAAACTATGAAAAAGACATAATAGATAAATGTAAGGATCAACCTAGATTATTCTACAGGTATGTGAATGGTAAATTGAAAAATAAACAAGAAATAGTAAAACTGCGTCAAGGAAATGAGGAATATATAGAAGATGTAGAAATGGCAGAGGTTATGAACAAACATTTTAAGTCTGTATTCACAATAGAAAATGCACATAATTGGGAAGAAGAAAAGGTAGAAAGATCCCCCCCAATGAAAGAAATAAATGTAACACAAAAAGAAATAAGGGACCAAATAATAAACCTTGATGTCAGAAAATCACATGGTCCAGATGGAATTGCAAATTGGATACTAAAAGAATGTATAGATGAGCTAGAGGACAAGATATATAATATGATAGATTGCACACTCAAGGAAGGAAAGATACCACAAGATTGGAAAAATGCAAATATTGTACCAATATATAAAGGCAGAGATAAGGAAGACCCAACAAACTATAGGCTGGTCTACCTTACAAGCACAATTGCTAAAATAAGAAACTGGAAGAAAATAAGATACTGAATCCAAAACAATTTGGCTTTAGACAAAGAAAATCTTGTGCCACCAACTTGATTTGTTTTTATTCAAGGCTAATAGACATAATACAAGAAAGGGATGGATGGGCAGATTGTGCTTTTCTGGATAACAAAAGGCATTTGTTAAGGTACCTCACAAAAAACTAATAAGAAAACTTGAAACAACAGGTGTACAAGGAAAATTAATGAAATGGATGGAAGATTTCTTGAATGGGAAAAAAATAAGGGTGGTAGTGAGACAAAAACTGGACCTGGGAAGAAATGATAAATGGAGTCCCTCAAGGTTCTGTACTGATTTGGTTTAACCACTTCCATACGGTGACGCCTATGTAGGCGGCATGAGGAGCAAGTGGGTACTCGATGATGCCGACGTCGGCATCTTGATTATATTTATTGTAGTTGTACCTACGTAACTTCCATTCTCTCTAAACTGGCTTCATCATATTTTCTATGGTTATCAAAATACACGGGTGAAAGAGAACGAACGATTGAGCACTGACTTTATTTTTTATAATGCAATTAATATGACGCAACATCACACGTCGGGAAGCTAATGCTGCCAGACATGCAATGTGCCCCGGAGTGAAGAGGTTAACATCATAGACTCCCCCCTTTGGGGAGGCTAGGACGGTGCCCCTTACAGTGGACTTTGTAGCATTCTGCACTAGCTCTGATAATGTTTGCCATATAAATAAATGACATGGATGAAGGTGTTGAATGTTATATGAATTTCTTTGCAGGTGATACAAAATTATTAAAAAAAATAAGTACAGAAAAAGACTGTCAATGAATTCAGAGATCTGGACAAAGTCTGGAAATGGAGCCAAAAGTGGGAAGTGAATTTCAACATCAAGAAATGCACCATAATGGAGTTTGGTAAAAGTAAGAATAGAATATCAGGGTAATATAAAGTTGGTACAAAGGTAAAAAAAAGTTAGCTCAGAAAAGGACCTAGGAGTAATTATCAGCAAAGACGTGTCACCAGACAAGCATATAAACAAAATAGTCAGAGAAATAATAAAGGTGGCCTTTAACTACATGGATGAGGAAATGGTAAAGAAAATATTAGTCATACTGATAAGACCAAGATTGGAATATGCAGTGACACTGTGGACTCCTAACACAAAAAAGAATATAAAGAAATTAGAAAGAATCCAAAGAGCAATGACAAAGATGGCACCAACGCTTTCAAAATTGACTTACAAACATTGTCCAAACTGAAACTAACAACCCTGGAACAAAGAAGAGAAAGAGGATATCTACTGGCCATTTACAGAATCATGAAAGGTATGGAAGTCCTTGATAGAGAAGATTTATTAAAGTGGGACAGAAGAAAAACTCAAAAAGGATAGTTATAGAAGAGATCTGAAAAAGAATAGTTTTATACACAGTGATAGATGTCTGGAACAAATTGGATGAAAAAATAGTAGGTGCAAAAACCATACAAGAATATAAGAAACTAGATGCTGAGAAATACAAAGACAGGTCACTATGAGCATAGCTCCCTTCCTGTATAGTACAACTAGGTAAATACAACTAGCTAAATACATATATACTTCTCTGGTGCTTGGCCTTCAAGCCAAAAATTTTATATATCAATCAATCATACATACTTCTCTGTGTGCTGTTGGAGCAAACAGAAGGCTAGTGAACGAGCTCCAAGCCAGCAATTTTTCACTTGGATCAAGGAAACACCTATGTTTATATTTACAGAGAAGTTATGGCTTTTGAGTGACTGCTATGGTGATAAAGTATCCAGTTTGATAAAGTGTATTAATGTATAGAATGGAGGAAGGAAAAGGAGAAAGAAAGAATAATGAACCAATGAAAAAAGTACTAGATATGAATAGAGTAGAATTGCCGCTTGGAGTGATACCAAAGAGGACTTGTTTAAACAACACCCTAAAATCAACTCAAAGGTGTGAAAATAATGTTTTTTCAGGTTTCCAAAGAGAGAGCAATATTAGGTAAAGGTTTAGATGCAGAGAGGGAATCTAGGTATAACAGTATACTAAGTAATCGAGACATTAATGATGTGATGGAGGAATTAATAGATTCAAGAATAGATTATAGAGGAATGCACAGAGAAATGACTAACCTACAAAAAACTAGTGAAGAAATGAACAGATAGCTTAATGAACTAAAAAGTGAGCTAAGCATGATCATAAGTGATAATGAAAGAAAAATGAAGACAGAAAAATGAGGAACTGAAAAAAGAGGCCAAAGAACAAGTACAAGGAGTGACTTAAAAAGTGGGAGAATCAATTGAGACAGATCTCCTAGAAATAAAAAATAAATGGAAACAAGAACAAGAAAATCAGAAAATAACATTTAAAGAAATAGTACAAGAGCAGGTAAAGGAAAATGCTAAAGAAACAGTAAATAAAGAAAAGAAATAGTACAAGAACGGGTAAAGGAAAATGCTAAAAAAAAACAGTAATTAAAGTAAAAAAAAAAAAAAAAGGAAAATTGGGTGAGAGACACAGTAGATAAAAAAAAGTGCATCGTAGTTTATGGTATTAAAGAAAAACATAATATATACAAATATCAAATAGAAAAAGAGGAGAAATAAATTGCAAAGGAAATTCTGAAAGTGGTTCAGAAAGAAGGACAAGAGTTTGACAAAGACATAGATGAGGTGCATAAGATGGAGCAATACTCTAGAGAAAAACACTATAGGCCACTAAAAATCAAACTAAGGACTCAAATGATAGCTGAAGAAGTACTATCACTATCAAAAGCAGCAAAGCTAGCAAGTTATAAAAATATATGGATAAAAAGGAAATGAGTGATGAGGAAATAGAAAAAAGAAAAGGCATTATGGATAAAAAGGAAATGAGTGATGAGGAAATAGAAAAAGAAAAGGCATTTAGAAATTAAGCAAATGAAAAAACGAGAAAAGAACAGAGACTGAAAAGAAAGTTTTTTTTTGAGAGTACTGGACCTGAGACTGAGAAAATGGTACATCAATAAAAGGAAACAAAAAAACAAAAAAGAGAAGAAACTTTGGGGAATATTCTACTGGATATGACCATTGAATACACATTGACTCAATGGGTGAAGGAAAACACCAGATATGGAATACAAGACACCAGTTGGGAAGAGTGACCACATACTAATAGAGTTTGAACTAAAAGAACAAAATGATATGAGAAGAAATGAGAAACATAGAAAAGGAAGACTAATGTACAACAAAACGGACTACGAAGAACTTAGAAAAAATTGTCAAAATACAGACTGGGAAAAATTTTCAAATGAAGAAACAAAGATGGAAGAGAAGTGGAATGTATTAAAAAAAAAATACAAGGAGGGAACAGATAAATACGCACCAAAAAAGGAAACAAAAAAGGTATACATAAAGTGTTGGTATAACAAAAAGTGTAGTGAAGCTAAAGATGGAAGAGACAAAGCCTAGAAAAGATGGAAAAAAGACAAAAAAAGACCAAATGGCAAACATACATCAAACTAAGAAAATATGTAAAAATATGCAGGGAAGAAAAAAGAAACTATAAAAAGGACATAATAGAAAAATGGAAGGACCTACCTAAACTATTCTACAGATATGTAAATGACAAACTAAAAGACAAACACGAAATAGTGAAACTGCATGAAGGAAATAAAGAATATATAGATGATATAGAAATGGTTGAAATTATGATGAAACATTTTAAATCTGTATTCACAATTGAAAACTCACAAAATTTGGAGGAAGGAGAGAGAGAAATATCCCCCACAATGAAATAAATAAGTGACACAGAAAGAAATAAAGGAACAGATAAAAAACCTTGACGTCAGAAAGTCACATGGACCGGATGGAATTGCAAATTGGATATTGAAAGAATGTATAGATGAACTAATGGACAAAATACACAAGATAATCGATTTTTCACATAAAGAAGGAAAAGTACCTTAAGATTGGAAAAATGCAAATATTGTACCATTATACAAAGGAGGAGACAAATAAAATCCAACCAACTATAGACTGGTCTCCCTTACAAGTACTAAAGCAAAAATATGTGAAAAAGTTATCAAAAGTAAATGGATTAAACACTTGGAGAACAAAATACTAAATCCAAAACAATTTGGATTTAGACATGGAAGATCATGTATCACAAACTTAATATGCTTTTACTCGAGGCTAATAGAAATAATTCAAGAAAGGGATGGATGGGCATATTGTGCCTTCTTAGATTTACAAAAGTTATTTGACAAAGTTCCACACAAAAAGCTAGCAAAAAAATTGAAACAATGGGGTGGAATACAAGGAAAGTTATTGGAATGGATGAAGGATTTCTTGAACAGGAGAAAAATGAGGGTGGTACTCAGAGGCAAGAACTCAAATTGGGAAGAAATGATAAGTGGAGGCCCACAATGCTCTGTACTGGCTCTGATAATGTTTGCCATATATGTAAATGACATGGATGGAGGTGTGGAATGCTATATGAACTTCTTTGCAGATGATGCAAAACTACTAAAAGTAAGTACAAAGGAAGATTGCAAATCATTACAAGAAGACCTGGACAAAACCTGGAAATGGAGTCAGAAGAGTGAAGTGAATTTCAACATCAAGAAATGTAGTATAATGGAATTTGGAAAAAATAAAAACAGAATATCAGGACAATACAAAATTGGCACAAAGGAAATTAAAAAAGTCAACTCAGAAAGGGACCTAGGAGTAACTATCACCAATGACATGGGACCAGACAAACATATCAACAAATTAGTGGGAGAAACTTTCAATTTATTAAGATCAATGAAAGTGGGTTTTGACTACATGGATGAAGAAATGATAAAGAAAACATTAGTTACATTGATAAGACCAAAATTAGAGTATGTTGTGACACTATGGACACCTAGTACTAAAAAGAACATAAGAAATTAGAAAGAATTCAAAGAGCAATGACAAAGATGGCACCAATACTCTCCAAATTGACATATGAACAAAGATTGGACAAACTCAAACTACCAACCCTGGAACCAAGAAGAGAAAGAGACCTGCTAACCATCTACAGAATTATGAAAGGGATAGAAGTCTTTGATAGAGATGACTTACTGAAGTGGGATCAAAGAAAAACAAGAGGACACAAAAGATACTTGAAAAGGATAGTTACAGAAGAGATCTGAAAAAGAATAGCTTCCCACTCACTGAATGAAGAAACAGTGGGTTCAAAAACTAGACAAGAATTTAAGATCAAACTGGATGTTGAAAGATACAAAAGCAGGTCACTATGAGCATAACTCTCTTCCCATAAAATACAACTAGGTAAATACATACATCTTGCTTATATTTTTTACTCTGGTCCCCACACAGACTGAAGGATATAAGTAAGATTGAGAATACAAAGGGCATCAACCAAACTGGTCACAAGTCTGGTAGATAAACCATATGTGTCTGCCAATTTTGAAAAATTGAAGAATGAGAACCCAACAAGAAATAATGGTCTCAAACTGTCAGGAAAGAGATTTAATATAGAAGTGGGTAGAAACAACTTTGCCAACCGTGTAGTTGATGCATGAAATAAACTTTCTGCCGAGGCAGTGCAATGTAGTTCAGTTTGAAGCTTTAAAATTTGTTTAGTTAAACACCTAAGCAAGATACTGTAATGCCTGCCATTTATTTTATATTATTTATTTGTTATCTATCAATTCATTGTTATTTACTATTTACCTATTTGTTTATTATTTAACTTTACCTATTTATTTATTTATTTATTTTATTTATTATTATGATTATTATTTATGTATTTATTTATTTATTATTATTATAATTTTTTTCGCATCTGACCTAGTTGTGGAGCAAAAGGTCCCCTGTTGGCATGCTCCTCCTTTGTAAGAAGTGATATGATTATAGTATTCAGGTCACTAAAGGGGATAGATTGCATTGACAGCTCCCTTTGTATCCTCACAGTCTCATTTCTCACTCGGTACATTCTTAATACCCCCACTCTTCTCAAAGACATTCATATTTTTTCTTCCTTAAGCCCTTCACTCCGGGCCAAAATCTCGTGGGTAGCATTAGCTGCCAGACATGCGATGTTGCGTCATAATACTCGCATTATAAAAAATAAAGTCACCGCTGTATTGCTCGTTCTCTCTTTCACCCGTGAATTTTGATAACCATAGAAAATATGATGAAGCCAGTTTACAGAGTATGGGGGTCACGCAGGTACAACTACAATAAATATAATCAAGATGCCGACATCGGCATCCTCGCGTACCCACTTGCTCCTCATGACGCCTACGTAGGCGTCATCGTATCGAAGGGGTTAAATTCGAAGTCTGCACCATACAGAGACAAGTCTCCTGTGTGTGCTGTAAGAGGTGAACAATTGGGACAGTGATAGCACTAGGGATCTTGCTCTCCATATGTTCATCTTATGAGAAGTGAAATTGGCACCAATTACCTGTAATAATTAGGGGTGGCCTTTATAAAGAATCTTGATTGTTAAACCTTATTCTGTTCCTTGCTTCTAAATAATGATGTGTCCACTGAAACTGTCTCATGATTACATTTTATTTCTGATGGTGTGGCTATCATTCACATTTAAACATGGTCACTATGATTCTATCACCCATGATCAATGTATCTGTGTGCTGCATATCAAGAATGTACTTTAGAAATACATATACCAAGGCCTTATCCCCCTTACAAGGGAGGTACCCAAAGTCAAAAGACATGATTCCATTCCCACCCATTCCACTCCCATTCACTATCTTTCCCTCCCTCCTCAACCCTCAGACATAATTATGTGATTATCATTAATGATGTGTGATAATTTCAGGTTACCAACATGTTTGCCAAGGCTCCCCCCAGTGCGACGCCAAGTAATACTGTGTGAAACAAAATCCTCAGTTGACAAAACAAGATGAAAAAACCTTTGATGAAACTTATTGTGCTGGACTCTTTTGTTGAAAGAATGTGATTACAATCCAGCTGTGCTTTTGAAGTTCAGTACTTTTGTAAATTTACATAGACAGTTTTTCCACAACAGTAAAAAAATTTGTGCATGCAGTGCATTTTATGTATTAAGTTTGCTGAAACATTGTAGTTGGGTGAAAAAGTAATTGGCCTTCACTTGCACAAATTGTATTTTGTAAGCAAATGTAATATTTTCTTTCATGGATGAGGGAGTTCTGATTAAAGCAGTTTATTTGTATGTGCATTCATTGATAGGCTCTTTCAGTTTTGAATTCTATTACATGCTATGATAGACTAAATAGAATATTGATAAAAACCTTTATAAGAATTGTTATGAATACACAAGTATATATTTTTTATGTGGGGAAGAGTTGTGGAGTATTTGAAAATATATAGTAAATAAGTGTGATGATTATTTATGGTGTTTCCCTTATGACATTTTTATTGAATTTCTAGTAATGTAACTTATTTACATTCCTGTTGCTCTAAGTATAGGTTCATTTTGTAATGCAGTGGCCATTCATGCTTAGTCTCATGAATTTTTAGGCTATAATGACTGCAGTAGTATTTTTTTTACTGTATTATACCAAAGGAACAAACTTTGAATAGATTTTTTTGTATGCTGTGCAGAACTTGTGTAACAAAACACTTGTAAAAGATAGTTGAAATTGGTGATGATTTGTTGTTATATTGGCAGGTGAAGATTCATGGAGTGAAGCTGGAAAAGCTTGTATGAAATTTTACTCTATTTTCCAGAAAAAATTAAGAATAACAAGAGAAAAGCTTGTCATTAATTAAATAATAATTGCCTAGATTTTCTCAAAGTGGAAAACCCACAGCCCCACAGTGGCTGGCAATGGTCCTTGAGCTCTCCCACAGATCTCTATGGGAGGAATCTTTTGATTGTTATTTGTATTCTACTGGTGTGGGACTTTCTGTCACCAGCTGAAAGTGGTAGGGGAAAGGCTGCAGTCACCAGCTGTCTGCTCTCTATATGTGAAAGTTGATAGAAATCTTGGACCCAATCCAGAGACTAAGCACTAGTCCTTCAGGGCTGTACCTCCTGATGGAGGTGAGGGGGTGGACAGGTTTTAAAAACGGGAAGCTTTGCTGTCCATTGTGCAGGACCACCACTTGCAGGTTACCCATTGTTGGTTCCAGAAAAGCTTATAGATGTATGACATTATTGAAGGTATAATAAAATGAAATATGGAAGATTTTATTTTATTTTATTGGCTGATGCTGTGATGCATGGAAGGGAGTGGGTGGGGGATGGGGGGGTTAGGTAGTATGTTTGAATGTTATTCTCCAAAGGGATTTTGCCATGTTTACTCTTTTTTTTTTTGCATGAGGGAACAGAGGGAGAGTTGCTGGTTAAATGAAGCAACCTTACTGAGGATGTGCTGTGTCTTGCACTGCTTCTGACCCAGGGCAGTGGGTGAGATGTGGGGATGACTCATAATCCAGGAGGAGCCAAGAAAAGAGGGAGTGAGGGGTGGTGAATGGGAGTGGTGTATGTGGGGATGAAATGGGTGGGAGTGGATTTATGTCTTTGACATTGGCTATCTCCCTAGTTATGAGAAAAAAGCCCTTGGTATATGTATGTATATATATATATATATATATTTTCCAAGTTACTCATAAAACAATTGTAGGTGTCCACAAACCTGCCCAGCATCTTCTACTTGGATATTTTGCACAAAAATAAATAAATATATAAATATATATACTGTGTGTATATATATATATATATATATATATATATGAATAGAATCACCAGTGACGGTGTACTCGGTCAAATAATTCTGACAGTCGTCCCTGGATTTGATCTGAGGCTCGTGAGAATGCAAAGCCGATGCTCTACCAACTTAGCTATTGGATGTCTAAAATTCTCCAACCTGGGAATTTACTACTGAGGAATCATGTCAACTGCTAACTGCTGTCTGTACTTAGTTTTTACAGAGAACTAACATCTTTCGTAGCTTTGTGGTTGAGCTGGTACATTTCCCTTTGTGGACTTTAGGTGTTGTCATACCTGAATAGAATCACCAATGACGGTGTAGTCAATCAAATAATTCCAACAGTCATCCCCGGATTTGAACCGAGGCTCATGAGAATGCAAAGTTGATGTTCTACCAACTTAGCTATCAGATGTATAATATTCTCCGACCTGGGAATTAATCTACTCCTGAGGAATCAAGTCGACTGCTAACTGCTGTCCTTACTTAGTTGTTACAGAGAACTAACATCTCTCGTAGCTTCATGGTTAAGCTGGTACGTTTCCTTTTGTAGACTTTCGTCATTGTCATACCTGAGCAGAATCACCAGTGATGGTGTAGAAGTCAATCAAATAAATCTGACAGTCGTTCCCGGATTCGAACCGAGGCTCGTGAGAACATGAAGCCGATGCTCTACCAACTTAGCTATAGGATGTCTAAAATTCTCCAACCTGGGAATTAATCTACTCCCGAGGAATTAAGTCAACGGCTAACTGCCATCTGTACATAGTTTTTACAGAGAACTAACATCTCTCGTAGCTTCGTGGTTAAGCTGGTATGTTTCCTTTTGTGGGCTTTGGTCATACCTGAATAGAATCACCAGTGATGGTGTAATCAATCAAATAATTCCGACAGCCATCCCCGGATTCGAACCGAGGCTCACAAGAACGCAAAGCTGACACTCTACCAACTTAGCTATCGGATGTCTAAAATTCTCCAACCTGGGAATTAATCTACTCCTGAAGAATTAAGTTGACTGCTAACTGCCGTCCGTACTTAGTTTTTACGTTGGTAGAGCGTCTGCTTTGCATTCTTGCAAGCCTTGGTTTGAATCTGGGGATGACTTTTGGAATTATTTGATTGACTACACCATCACTGGTGATTCTATTCAGGTATAACAACAACAAAAGTCCACAAAAGGAAATGTACCAGCTTAACCACGAAGCTACAAGAGATTATATTTCTCTGTAAAAACTAAGTACGTACGGCAGTTAGCTGTCGACTTAATTCCTTGGGAGTAGATTAGTTCCCAGGTTGGAGAATATTAGGCACCCGATAGCTAAGTTGGTAGAGTGTCGGCTTCGAGTTCTCGTGAGCCTTGGTCCGAATCCAGGGATGACTGTTGGAATTATTTGATTGACTACACCATCACTGGTGATTCTGTTCAGGTATGACAACAACAAAAGTCCACAAAAGGAAACATACCAACTTAACCACAAAACTACAATAGATTTTAGTTCTCTGTAAAAACTAAGTAAGGACGGCAGTTAGCAGTCGACTTAATTCCTCAGGAGTAGATTAATTCCCAGGTTGGAGAATTTTAGACATCTGATAGCTAAGTTGGTAGAGCATCGGCTTTGTGTTCTTGTTAGCCTCAGTTCGAATTTGGGGATGACTGTCAGAAGTATTTGATTGACTACACCGTCATTGGTGATTCTATTCAGGTATGACAATGATGAAAGTCCACAAAAGGAAATGTACCAGCTTAACCACAAAGCTAGGAGAAATGTTAGCTCTTTGTAAAAACTAAGTCCGGATGGCTGTTAGCAGCTGACTTAATTCCTTGGGAGTAGATTAATTTCTAGGTTGGAGAATTTTAGACATCCAATAGCTAAGTTGGTAGAGTGTCGACTTTGTGTTCTTACGAACCTTAGTTTGAATCTGGGGACGACTTTTGGAATTATTTGATTGACTACACCGTCACTGGTGATTTTATTCAGGTATGACAACAACGAAAGTCCACAAAAAGAAATGTACCAGCTTAACCACAACACCCTCCCCCTGAAAACTGTTACTTTGAGAGAAAATATCAGCAAGGACATTTTTGTGCCCAGGCATATGTTTTATTACTAAATGGCCTGTAAAAACAAGTTCCACTTAGTTGGGTGAGAGCTTGATTTTGAGATAGACATATTTTTCAAGAAAACAAGAGGATGATGTGTGTGTATATGGTTAGGGGAAAAGAAGAGTGTATATAAAGTTCAAAGTGTTGAAGAGCAGCAACCACAGCCAAACACTCCTCCTCTATGGTAGCATAATTTCTCTGGATGTGTCCAAGCTTTTTGTTATAATAACCTACAGGTAAGAACACTTTGTTATCTTCTTGCATTAAGGTATCTGTGAATAAATGAAAGGATTTAGAAAAATCAGGACTCAAGATCAGGATCATGCATCAAAAGAAGTTTTAATTGCTTTTAAGCATTCTGACACCTTTCAGTCCAATCAAACTTTTTCTTTTTCCTTGATAATTCCATTGATGGTTCACCTACATCCAAGAAGTTGGGAGAAAACTTTATAGTAATCAACCATTCCTAGGAATCTTCTTGTATCCTGTTCAGGGGAATGTGAATATCTTGGATGGCCTGTGCTTTGACTTGAGAATTTTCTACTTTAAATCCTAAATATGATACTTGTGTATGACCAAAATTACTCTTCTCTGAATTAATGGTTAAATTAGCCTGGTCAGCTCTCTTGAAGAATTCTGTAAAATTGCTATATGTTGTTCCCTTGTATTACTGTAGATCATCACATCATCTAAATATGACTACTCTGGGCAAATTGAATGATAATTTATTTATTCTTCAAAAAATAGCAGTGGAATTTCTTAAGCCAAAGGGAATGACTTTGAAATAGTAGGAACCTTCTGGAGTAATACATACATATACCACAGGCTTTTTTCCCCCTTACAAGGGAGGTAGCCAAAAGAAAAAGGCATAGAATCACTCCCACCCATTCCATCCCCTACATACTCCACTCCCCTCCACCCTCTTCCCTCCCTCTCATCTTGGTGCCTCCTGGATGATGGGTCATCCCTGCATCTTGTCCACTGCCCTGGGTCAGAAGCAGTGTCGCAAGACACAGCAGATCCACAGCAAGGCTGCTTCATTAATTCGGCGACCCCCCCACTCCATCCCCTCATGCAGAAAATGAGAAGACGGGGAGAAATCCCTTCAGGCTGCATCAATTTATTTCTCATACATACTCCCTCACCCCTCATCCCCCACCCACTCCCCCTCATGCATCACAGCATCATCCATACACAACCCTTCTCCACTGATAAGTGCTGTTTTTTCTTGGTGTTTTGGATGCATAGGTATTTGATAACCTTTCAAGAGATCTAGGTTTTGACAAACTGAGCAGATCCTATGTCATCTATGAGTTGGTCTATGTGTGGTAGAGAGTAGGCATTGACCTTGATGATGGCATTCATTTTTCGATTATCCACCACTAATCTGACTTTACCACCTATTTTGGGAACTAATAAGCAAGAGTATGACCAAGGACTAGAGGAATGTTCTATTAGTTCTTGAACGAGTAATGATTTGTCTTCTTTCTGCAAAATATCCTTTTTCTCAGGATTTAGTCTGTCTGGGCGACTTTTAATGACTGTTCTGGATTAATTCAATTTTTATGTTCTACAATGGAAGTTTGTCTAGGAAAGTCAGCAGTTAGTAAAGGGTATGAATGTCATCTTGAGATTCAGCAATGTGCCAATTTCTCATCCAGCTTTTTTGGAGTTGAAGGAATTCTGTAAAGGCAATTCAGGGTGAGGCAAATTTTGATTATCTGGATCTTCTCTCACAATTCTAATTTGTACAGCATTTCTGGAATGATGCTTTTTAAGGGAGTTTATATGGCATAGTCTTTTTGTTTTTCTTCTGTCTGGGGTGGATATAACATAATTTAAGTCATCTTTTCTTTCTACAATCGTATAGGGTCCTTGATATTTTGCTTGGAGTGAGTCCCCTTGCAAAGGTAAATACAGAAGGGCCTCATTTCCAGTTTGGAAGTTCCTGACTTGAAACATTTTGTCATAGTTATATTTCATCTTGGATTGAGCTTGTTTCAAATGTTGCCTAGCTTGACTTAACTTTCCTAACATTCTTTCAAATTTAAGATTAACTTCTAGAGAATTTTCTGAATTTGGACCTCTTACCTGTCTAGATATTAGTTCTATCTATATAGCAAGAGCTTTTTCCCCTTTAGAGGGGAGATAGTCAAGTCAAAGGCATGTACCTATTCCCACCCATTCCACTCCTCTCCACCACCCGTTCCTCCTATCTCAAGTTAGATTCTCATGGATGATGGGTCATCCCTGTATCCCACCTACTGCCCTGGGTCAGAAGCAAGTAAGACACAATATGAGTTCAGCTGGAGAAAAACCTCTACTTTCTTGGGTGGAAGTTCTAGGTACAAACATTAAAGAGAGTCTTATCTCCCAATCTTGTTTATTTTCCAAGACATACTTTCTTAGCATGGATATTAGTGTTCTATGAAATCTTTCTGAAGCACCTTGAGAGTAGAGATGGTAAGGAGTAGACACCATTTGTCTTATCTCCCAATCTTGTTCATTTTCCAAGACATACTTTCTTAGCATGGATATTAGTGTTCTATGAAATCTTTCTAAAGCACCTTGAGAGTAGAGATGGTAAGAAGTAGACACCATTTGTTGGATTTTTAGTTCTTTAAGAGATCCTTTGAAATTGGATGAGGTAAAATTACTACCCCAGTCACTCTCTATTTCTCTAGGAAAACCTACACATATAACAAAGGTTTTTTACCCCTTTACAAGGGAGGTAGCCAAAACACAAAGGCATAAAAACCACTCCCACCCATTCCATCCCCACACACACCACCCCCATCCACCCCCCCTCCCTCCCTCTTCTCTTGGTTTCTCCTGGATGATGGGCCATCCCTGCATCTTGCCCACTGCCATGGGTCAGAAGCAGTGTCTCAAAACACAGCACATCCACAGCAAGGCCACTTCATTAAATCGATGCCCCCCCCCCCCATCTCCATCCCCTCATGCAGAAATGGAGAAGACGGGGAGAAATCCCTTCATGCTGTGTCAATTTATTTTTCTTACATACTCCCTCACCCCCCATACCCCACCCACTCCCCCTCATGCATCACAGCATCATCCATAACCAACCATTCTCCATTCACCCCTATCTTCTATCCTCTCCCATCCTTCCTTAACAAACATTCCCCTCTTTCCCCATCCATCTATCTCATCCTTGGTTGCCCTCTCATGTTAACTCCTTCCACCTATGGCTTCCACACCTCTTTTACTAATCTTTCTTCACTCATTTTTTCCATATGTCCAAACCATCCCAATACTCTAGGAAAACCTACTAAAAAGAATTTTTCCAAAAGGTTTTTGAAAATGTTGGATCTAATGTTTGTAACCTCTTGAATATGATGACGTCTGTGAAGGTGTCATGAGGTGCGAGTAAGTACAGCCAGTCCTCGCTTAACAACGATCTCGTTTAGCGACGACTCGGAGTTACGACGGCTTCTTGCTAAAAAAAAAGTAAAAAATTGTCAAAAATATTCTTTTACTGCATTCGAATCTTCGCGCCTACCGAAGCACATGCGATCGCTACTCGTCAGTTGTAATCGTAACACGCTGCTAGCGTGTCTATACAAATTTGCTCCTTAAGTTTTTAGTGATTTCTCGTTAACAGTATACAACTTTATCCCTTCATGATGACTGGAAAACGAAAGAATACAAATTTTCCTACTGGATCCGGTCCTAAGAAGCAAAGGAAAGCCATCGACTTAGATATAAAAATGAAAGTCATTAACGAGGACGAGGGATGTAAAAGTCCAAGCTATTGCTGACAGCCATGGCTTCTCACATTCAACTATCTCTACAATTCTCAAGAACAAAAGTAGTATCAAAGAAATGGCAAAATTATCGACAGGATACAGCGCATTGTTAACTAGGCAGCGAAAAGGATTGGTGCATGAGATGGAGAAAATGTTTTCGGTGTGGATTGATGACAATATCGAGAAAAAATATCCCTGTGAGTCTTGGTTTGATTCAAAGTAAGGCGCTGAGCATTTTCAACACCCTTAAGACACGTGAGGGTGAAGGATGCACTAAAACTTTCACAGCAAGCAAAGGATGGTTTCAACGATTTCGAACTGGATTCAGTTTGCATAATCGTGGAGTTTATGGTGAAGCTGCGAGTGCAGACGAAGATGCAGGCAAATTTTTTATTGAAAAGTTGGACAAGATAATCGAAGAAGGAGGCTATCTTCCAGAACAAATTTTCAATGTAGACGAGACGGGCATATTCTGGAAAAAAAATGCCAGAGAGAACATACCTTCACAAAGAAGCCAAAAGCATGCCTGGTTTAAAGGCATTTAAAGACAGAGTGACATTGCTTTTAGGTGGAAATGTTGCAGGATATAAGCTTAAGCCATTTCTGATCTATCGGTCTCTAAATCCACGTGCTTTAAGAAATGTGAATAAACACGCCTTGCCAGTTTATTATCGCGCAAATTCAAAGGCATGGGACCTGCGTGCGCACGTTCTAGAACGTTCTGGTGAAAGCTCTCATTCCCACTAGTAGCCAGCAAGGACACGTGCGTCAGGAAAAACGGATGCGTTCTTGCTGGCACTGCGTTTGTGCTGCGTTGCACGTCCGCAAACTACGTCGTATGAAAGGTCCCATTGAACTCCATTGAAAGTTAAAACGCGGCGCACCCGAACGCGCGTACGGAAACGCTCGTGTGAAAGCGGCCTTAGCTGTATAATCTTACTGCATAGAAGCGACGCCCAGTTAGTTCTTTCATTGGACTTGTAGGCACATGACGTGCCCATGTATATTAGACGTTAAACCTAATAAATGATTGATGTGGTCCCCTCGAGT
The DNA here is from genome assembly GCF_046742065.1 of Oratosquilla oratoria. Classification (NCBI taxonomy): domain Eukaryota; kingdom Metazoa; phylum Arthropoda; class Malacostraca; order Stomatopoda; family Squillidae; genus Oratosquilla; species Oratosquilla oratoria. The sequence goes on along the minus strand of NC_134781.1, from coordinate 46,097,492 downwards.
ATCCCTGCACCTACAACCACAGTAAGTAAACAAACATACAAAATGTATTAATATACATTCCCTGAATAAAATAACCTAGCATGTAGCACTTTGTCACTTTACCTACTTCAGAATCTTTGTTTATATGCTCATACATGTATGTCTCTCAATGGGTCCTCGTTTAGCGACGAAATCGCTTAACGACGGGGTCTTCTGAACGATACTCTGTCGTTAAACGAGGACTGGTTGTATATGAGGACTCCCGTATCAGGTCAATCTCCCCCATCGACAATTGCCCCCTGGGACAATTGCCCCCTAGGAAGAAGATAGGGAGGGAGTGGTGGTAGCAGTGGGCGGCGCTAAGAAAATGACAGTGATGGGTGAGGAAAATGGAGGAGAAATAGACTGTGTTGTTATCAAATATATTGATATACTAGAACATTTACCTCTATATAGTTTAAAAATTTTAAGCCAACTAAACAATACTATAAAGAAATAAAATATTTAAAAGCATTTTAATAATTTGATTAAAATGTTAAGTCTTAAATTTTTAGCTTCTTCATTAAGAAAAAAAAATATTAAACAGCTAATAACCATAATTTAGCATGTTCAAACCCTATATTATTAGGGATAAATTTGCAGACTTCCTGCCAAAGCTTTTTTAAAGTATCGTGTGATTATTAATATTTTCTGGATCTACGAAATCCCCATTGTGAAAAAAAAGTAAAAATCCTTGGTTTCATATTCTCGCCCACGCTGGTCTCTTTTCTTAAAAAGGTGCATTTTATTGCCTTAAAAATTGCATTAGATGGGATTTTTAATGGAAAATATGTTTTCTTAATAATAATAATAATAATAATAAAAAAGAAAAGAAAAAAGAGTTGTACAGACAAACAATAGTTTTATCTAACCCAAGATTGGCTGTTTTTTTTCTGTAATAATATCCATGTCCAAATTTGGCTAGATCTTAGGTTTGAATTTTCAAACTTAGATTTATATAATAGTGAATATGTACTCATGCATTTTTTCACATTACAGTGAAACGACAACTTTAGACCGTGTCCTAAAGGACTGCTCTTGTCTTAGCACTATCACTGAATGGTGATAGTGATAGTGCTAAGAAGTATTTAGAAGAAAGCTGTGAAAAACTTACAAATGCAATTTATGAATTGAAAGGAAAATCCAATAAGGTTCATTTACCACATCATATGATCACTAGCTTGAAAACTATAAACAATAAACAAAAAGAGAAACTCAAACAAAAATTAGATATCTTGTGCGAAAATAGCAACTGGAAAGACATGGGTAGACAAGATCTCATAACAAACCTTTCAAAGAAAACCTTAACGAATACAGAAAGAGAAGTTTTGTCCCTTGGATTAAAATTCGATACGGGAAACGACCAAGACAGTTACGCAGAGCTAGTATCACGTAATTATAAATGGAACGACACCGATGTGGATAAAGGTTTTAAACAAGGAATCTTACTTTGCTGTAAAGCTTTCTCAGACAATAAAACAAGCCAGATTCCGAGACGTTACAAAAAGGCATTACAAGATCTTAAAAATGACCAGGAAATAATTATAACACAAGCAGATAAAGGGGGAGGTATAATAATTATGGACAGGACAGATTACATAAACAAAATTAATACTCTTTTAGAAGACACCACAATATACGAAAAGAAACACATAGGGTACGCTCAACAAAGTGCAGACACATTTAATAAGAAAGCTAGGAAAATACTAAAGAAAAATGAAAGAGGTAAGAAGTTGCTGCATTTAGTAGAAGCCCCCCCACGCCCCCCTCAGATACGCGGAATCCCCAAAGTACATAAACCAGGAATCCCACTAAGGCCCATAACATCAGGAATTGGTAGCGCACCACACAGAATAGCAAAACAACTAGCCAAACCACTCTCACAGATGTTAGGAAAAATAAGCGGAACCCATATAAAGAATTCAGGAGATATGATAAATAGATTAAAAGATGTACAATTCAAAGACAAGAAACTATACAGCCTTGATATAATCTCGCTTTTCACAAATATACCAAGAAATGGAGCACTAGAGGCTATAAAAAGAGTAACAGAAAAGATAGATGACAACAATCTACCCATTCCGAAAACAGATTATTTACAACTAGTTTCACTATGCATTAACTTCGACCCATTTACATTTGAACAAACAGAATACAGACAACATTACGGCCTCCCTATGGGTTCACCTTTTAGTGCAATAGCTGCTAATCTTTTCTTAGAGACATTAGAAGCAGACAAAATGCTAAGAATAATAGGCAGACACACCACATGGATAAGATATGTAGATGACATATTAATCATAACACCCAAAACCACAAATATACTAAACAAAGTCAGATTATTAAATAAAGTACACGAGAAGATTGAATTCACACTAGAAGAAGAACAAGAAGGACACTTATCATTTTTAGACACTACAATTATTAGAACAGACTCAGGCCCAAGATATAAAGTACATAGAAAACATACCAACAAAGAAGATTATGTCCACTATCTATCAGGTCACAGTGAAAAAATCAAATCAGGTATAATAATTGGATTTTTCTTACGCGCATACAGAATATGCAGCACAGAATATATAGAAGATGAAATAACACACATAATTACAATATTTAAAAAAAAAATTAAAATACCCAATGAGAATAATTACAAAATCAAAAACGAAAGCGCAGGAAATAATGAACAGGACAAAATATAACAAAGAAAAAGAAAAGAACGAAATATTAGTAATACCGAATTTCACAGAAGTCACAAAAATAAGAAAATATTTAGAACAAAATAACATTAAAATAATTACAAACACTGGACAAAAGATAGGAAAGATAATAACATATAAAACAACAAAATTTAGAAATGAAAATAGCATAGTATACAAAATCCCATGTAACGGATGTGAAACGTCATACTACGGAGAGACTGGACAAGGAATCACAAAGCGGACACAACAACACAAAAGCGACATTAGAGCACACAGAACCAACAACTCACTTGTGACACACATAGACAAAACAGGACACTTGCCAAATTGGATAAAGACAGAAGTATTACACCAAGGTCTCGACAAGTAAATGAGAAAAGTTATAGAAGCTGCAGAAATTAGTAAAAAGAATTCGAATAACAACAGAGGAGGATTCATTACATGGTCTCGCCCAGCCGCAACACTAGCCATCAACGATTGGAAGAGAAGAAAAAGAGGGAGGAGTCAATAATTCGCGCGAAATATATATAGCTGTGTATCTATCCACTTGATGTAATACCTTGAAAAAGACGAAAGTGTCGAAACGTCGGTAATATAACTCAAAAGCTCTTCTCGAGTTTCCGTTTCCTCTCTTTCCTCAAAAATATCTATATATCTATATATATATATATACATATATATATATATGTATACATATATATATATACATATATATATGTATATATATATATATATGTAATATATATGTATATATATATATATATATATATATATATATATGTGTGTGTATGTGTTCACTTGGTCTTTTGGATCACGTGTTGGACTCGTGATCGACAGCTATTTCCCTCCTGGAAGAGAGCTCAGAGCTCGTAGGTCCGATCTATGGGTAATGCTATGACCTTGCACACACACACACACCCAACTCCCCGCCCACGAGAGTTGGAGTAACACCCCTCAGCGCTGCGATACTGATATTATTTCAGCCCCGGGCGAGGATCGAACCCGGACCTCCGTAGTGGCAGGCCAGAGCTCTAACCACAGCGCCATGAGAGGTGTATGTGTGTGTGTGTGTGTGTGTGTGTGTGTGCGCGTGTGTGTGTATGTGTTTCACCTTGGTCTTTGGATCACGTGTTGGACTCGTGATCAACAGCTATTTCCTTCCCGGAAAAGAGCTCAGAGCTCGTATGACCGATCTATGGGTAATGCTTTGACTTACACTCACACACACACACAATTCCCCACCCACGAGAATTGGAGTAACTCGAAGCGCAGCGATAATGAAATTATTTTCAGCCCTGGGCAGGATTCGAATCCGGACCGCCGTAGTGACAGTCTGGGACTCTACCAACCGCTCCACCGAGTGTGTGTGTGTATGTGTGTGAGTGTGTGTGTTTACCTAGTTGTATTTACCTAGTTGTATTTTACGGGAAGGGTAGCGTCTTCATATCTAATTTTACCTAAACTGTTTTTAAATTCATGTATTGTTTTTGCACATACCACTTTCTAATCTAGCTTGTTCCAAATGCCTATTACTCTGTGAGGAAAACTTCTTTTTCAGATCTCTTCTATAACTGTCCTTCTTGATTTTCTTTCCATGTCCTCTTGTATTTCTATCATACCATTTTATTAGGTCCTTTCTATCAATAATTTCTAAGCCTTTCATGATTCTATAAATAGTTATCAAATCTCCTCTCTCTCTTCTTTGCTCTAATGTCTGTAGTTCAAGTTTTGCTAGTCTCTCTTCATATGATAGTTTTGAGAGTGTTGGTGCCAATTTTGTAATTGCTCTTTGTATTCTTTCAATATTTGTTATACATTTTTAGTACTTGGTGACCACGTCGTCGCTGCATATTCCAATCTTGGTCTTATCAAAATGATTAGTATTTTCTTTACCATTTCTTCATCCAGGTAAATGCCACTTTGATTGTTCTTATTAAATTATAAGTTTCTCCAAAAATCTTGTTTATATGTTTTTCAGGTGACATATTATTCATAACAATGACTCCCAGGTCCTTCTCATTTTCTGCTTTTTTATTCTTTCTTCTCCCAATTTATATGATCCTACTATTCTTTTTTGCTTTTTCCAAATTCCATTATACTACACTTCTTAGTATTGAATTCCATCTCCCACTTCCTACTCCATTCCCATACTTTATTGAGATCACTCTGTAGCGACTTACAATCTTCTTCAGTGTTCACTTTTTTCAACAGTTTTGCATCATCTGCAAAGAAGCTCATATAACTTTCAATTCCTTTATCCATGTCATTAATATATATAGCAAACATTATTGGGGCCAGAACTGTTCCTTGTGGAACACCTCTTATTACTTTATCCTAATTAGAGTGTTTGTCTCTTATCACTACTCTCATTTTTCTTTCTTGCAAAAAGTCTTCCATCCATTTAAGCAGTTTGCTCTGTATTCCTCCTCTAGTTTCTAATTTCTTAAGCAACTTTTTATGTGGTACTTTGTCAAAAGCTTTTTTTTTAAGTCTAGAAATGCACAATGAGCCCATCCATCTCTTTCTTGTATTATATCTATTAGCCTTGAATAGAAACATATTAAGTTTTGTGACGCATGATCGTCCTTGTCTGAATCCAAATTGCCTTGGATTTAGCACGCTGTTTTTTTCTAAATATTTTATCCATCTACATTTGATAATTCTTTTACAAATTTTTGCTATTGTACTTGTTAGTGAGACTGGTCTATAGTTAGTAGGGTTTTCTTTATTTCCCCCTTTATATATAGGTACTATATTTGCTCTTCTCCAATTTTTTGGAACTTTTCCTTCTTTCAAGGAACTGTTTGTTATGCTATGTATTTTATCTGCCAGTTCATTCCTGCATTCTCTCAAAATCCAGTTTGCTATTTCATCTGGTCCCTGCGATTTTCTGACATCAAGATTACTCGAGTGTTTCATTATTTCATTCTTTGTTACTTCTATTTCTTTCATAGGGGGGACTTTCTCCTCACATTCGATATCCCTTGTAAACACCGATTTAAAATGCTTGTTCATAATTTCTGCCATTTCTATTTCCTCTGTGTATTGAACTCCTCCTTGTCGTAGTTTCTCTAATTCTTGTTTGTTTTTCAGTTTGTTGTTTACAAATCTGTAAAATAGTTTTGGTTGATCTTTACATTTTTCTATGACATCTTTTTCATATTTTCTCTTTTCTTCTCTGCACACTTGTACATATTAATTTCTATAACTAGTATATATTTTCCATTTTTCAGGTCTTTTGTCTTCTTTCCATTTTGTCCAAGCTTTATCTCTTTTGTGTTTTAACTCCCTACAACTTTTGTTGTAACAACAATTTACATATTCTTTTTCTTGTTTTTGTCTTGGGACATACTTTTCCACTCCTTTTTTATAAATTTTGGTCAAAATTTTCCATTTCTCTTCCACTGTTGTTTCCTCTTTGTATATTCTTTCCCAGTCTTCTTTTTGAAAGAATTCTCTTATTTTATATATATAAAAAAAAATTCATACATCAATCTTCCTTTTCTATATTGTTCATTTCTTTTCATGTATTTTTCCTCATTTAGTTCCAGTTCAACCAATATGTGGTCACTTTTACTTATTGGTGTCTTATATTCAATCTTTTCCACTATTTCAGGTTCTGATGTGATTATTAGGTCCAGTCTCGATGGTTCTTCTTCATTTCTATACCTAGTGTTCTCTTGAATCCATTGCGTCATTGTATGGTCAATAATCATCTCAAGTAAAACATTTCCCCATGAGTCGTCTCCACCCTTTACTGTCATGTCTTCCCAGCAGACTTCTTTGCAACTAAAGTTGCGCATTATAATTATTCTTCCTCCATTATCTTATTTAATGTTATCCTTGTGTCTTCTAACATACTTTGTTCTCTCTCTTCCCACGAGGCCGTTTTTGGAGGCACATAATTTATTACAAACTTTCTGCTCTTCCACTTCCATCATAATCATCTCTATTCTTTCCATATGTGACATTCCTCACGTTTATATCTTTCTTAGTCAGGAACATAACTCCACCCCCTTGTTTTGTCTCTCTATTTCTAATCCAATAATCATATGCACCATGTCCTACACTGTTGGGTGGTAGTGGACCTTTTAATTTTGTCTCTACAATTCCCATTATGTCCGGTTCTTTTTCCTTGAGATAATCATTCATTTCGTTCAAGTCTGTTATTAATCCATCTATATTTGTGTAAGACACTCTTAATTTTCTGCTACTTTCATTGTATTTTCTGTTTCCCTTCTGTTTTTCTCTGTTATGGTCCATTTCCTCACTTTCATATTCACTACTCTCCAATAGAATTCCTCTTTTTCTGACTCTGTTCTGTTCTCGTTTTTTTCCTTAGCTTCTTGTCTTTTTATTTTTTTCCTCCTCTCTTTCCTCTTTATTCATTTCTCTTTTTATCCATACCTTTTTATATTGTTCACTGTCTGTTAGTTTCCCTGTTTTTGCTAAGATATTCTCTGCTGTCGTTTGTGACCTGAATTTAATATTAATTGGTTTGGTCTTATCTGTTCTATATTTCCCTAGTCTATATATTCCTTCAATTTGTTTCCCTATTTCAGGTTCATCTTCCTGAACTAATTCTAATATATTGTTTACTTTTTTCTTTTTCCTCCTTAATTCTCGTAGTCCTGTTTAAGTTATACTTCTCTTCCATCCCTAATATAATTATACATTTCTTTTTATCTGCTAAGTCTCTTACTATATTCTCCTTCTCCCTCATCACTTTAATAACTGTGTCCTTGGTTTGTTCTTTCATCTGCTGTTTCACTATATCTAAATACAATTTTATTGTTCTCTTGTACTTTTTTTTCTCATCTCCTTCCAATCTAAATATTTTTCTCTGAGTACTACTCTCATCTTTCTACCAATCAGGTCCTCCATCCATTTTAGTAGGTTTCCTTGTATCCCTCCTATATATTCCAGTTTTTTAAATATCTTTTTTTGTGTGGTACCTTGTCGAAAGCTTTTTGTAAGTCCAGAAAAGCGCAATCAGCCCATCCATCCCTTTCTTGCACTATGTCTATTAGTCTTGAGTAAAATATATTAAGTTTGTGGTGCATGATCTTCCTTGTCTGAACCCAAATTGTCTTGAGTTTATTATATAATTTTCTTCCAGGTGTTTTACCCATCTATTCTTGATAATTTTCTCACAAATTTTGGCTATCATGCTTGTTAGTGAGACCGGTCTATAGTTAGTTGGTTCTTCCTTGTTTCCTCCTTTATATATTGGTACAATGTTAGCATTTTTTCAGTCTTTTGGTATTTTTCCTTCTCTAAGTGAGCAACTTATTATGTTATGTTGTCACAAATCTCTGGACAGTGGAAAGGAGAGGATGTGGGGTGGAACGGGTGAGAGTAGATAGCTACAGTGGGAGCCGAAGTCCAGAAAATTTGCATCACCGACCGGGATCACACACGCTTCCCTCTGAGCGGCGTGTATAAATTTCAGTATCTGAAAGGGGATCCAGAATGATTCAACTCATTTAGCTAATCACAACCCTGGGCTAATTAAATATAATAGAAGAAATCGATTTAATAGAATAAATTCCAGAGTGAATACACTTAGAGAACATGTGACACAACTCTTTAATAATTCACATTAAGTAAACATCATTTGTAGTCAAAAAAGACTGAATTCCACAGTGAATACACTTAGAAAACATGTGACACAACACTTTAATAATTCACATTAAATAAACATCATTTGAAGTCAAAACAGACTGAATTCCACAATGAATACACTTAGAAAACATGTGACACAACACTTTAATAATTCCCATTAAGTAAGCATCATTTAAAGACAAAACAAACTGAATTCCACAGTGAATACACTTAGAAAACATGTGACACAACACTTTAATAATTCCCATTAAGTAAACATTATTTGAAGTCAAAACAGACTGAATTCCTCAGTGAATACACTTAGAAAACATGTGATACAACACTTTAATAATTCGCATTAAGTAAACATCATTTGAAGTCAAAACAGACTGAATTCCACAGTGAATACACTTAGAAAACATGTGACACAACACTTTAATAATTCCCATTAAGTAAGCATCATTTAAAGACAAAACAAACTGAATTCCACAGTGAATACATTTAGAAAACATGTGACACAACACTTTAATAATTCACATTAAGTAAACATCATTTGAAGTCAAAACAGACTGAATTCCACAGTGAATACACTTAGAAAACATGTGACACAACACTTTAATAATTCACATTAAGTAAACATCATTTGAATACAAACCAAACTGAATTCCACAGTGAATACACTTAGAAAACATGAAACACAACACTTTAATAATTCACATAGCTTCCAATCTTAACGGATGTGTTCGATAAAGCCGGATACATGAGAACGCCTCATCATGGTGGGTACGATCGGTGGGACCAGACTCACAGTTCACAGGATGACGTTACCACAGTTAATTTACTCAAAGAGACCGATCAAGTCCGATTCACACGCCATAAGCACACCACTTCCAATAGTTCATTCGTATAAATTTCACGTGAGTTAGAAAGGTAATGGAAAGTTCTGATAACCACTCCATGTGGTTAATGCGAGTTTCTTCGCGGAATACCTAAGACACACTCCTCTTGCCAGCTTCTTGTAGAACTGACGCTTCAGTGGTGGGCACGGCGGGAAATCGCGCAATGTTGCCAAGTTTTATAGTTTCAAATCATTGCCTCCGAAGGGTACAGTGTGTAATGTGCCTATAGGAGTCGATTCATCTCCAGCAATCCCTTTAAGACAATCACTTAGAGACGAGAGAAAATTATAAATCCTAACTAGCCTAAGCAGTTAACCTAATTACATAACTTACATGAGAGGTGACAAGTGCGCAGGGATTGAAAATTCAAACCGTTGAAACAAATTCACAAGGTGATGCTTAGTTGAAATGTTAATTTGTACACAAGACACCAATTTATAATTACATGGTGGAACAACAAATTCACAAGGTTGACATACTCCAGGTTCAACCATTAAACATTCGTGACATCTCTGTACTTCGTCATCAATGGGTACCGTGTACAAAGGGCGGGAAATTCCTAAGATAGACAATTCTTTAAACTCGTTAATGGTCCACAACTAATGGCCAAATTGGTGTTACAGACAATAAGAATAATGGCGAGTAAAATAACAAGTAGTTGTTAAAGATTCTAAGAATTCTGGCAATTTCACAGAATAGAGGAAATGACAACTTATAGGAACGAAAGTACAAATATAAAGCCTACTATATCGGCTAGGTCCTTGAACGAAAGTATTTGCAAATTATGGTTTGAAAACAGACGTGGAATTTGGGAATGGATGGTGTGTCACAACCCCGAAAGTTGTGACATATGTATTTCGTCCATTAGTTTTTCTTTGCATTCTTTTAGAATCCAATTTGCAATTCCGTTCGGGCCGTGCGATTTCCTGACATCAAGGTTTGATAAATGTTCCATTATTTCTTTTTGTGTTATTATCATCTCGCTCATGGGGGGAGATCGAACTTCATTTCCTTCGTCCCGATATTGTGCCTTCTCTCTAGTAAAAACAGACTTAAAGCGATTGTTCATGACTACGGCCATTTCTAGATCTCCTGTGTATTCTATATTTCCTTGGCGTAGCTTCACAATTTCCTGTTTATTCTTAAGTTTATTCACATATCTATAGAATAGTTTGGGTTGCTCTTTGCATTTGTCTATAATGTCTTTTTCATGGTCCCTTTTTCCTCTTTTCGCACCTTTACATACTCATTTCTATAGTTTATATATATTTGCCATTTTCCAGATTTTTTTAATTTTTTTTTTCTCCATCTTTTCCAAGCTTTGTCTCTTCTATCTTTTGCCTCACTGCATATTTTGTTGAACCAGCATCTAATGTACACTCTCTCTAGCTTCTGTCTTGGTACGTACCTATTCACCCCTTCATTTCTCTTCCCCTTTTGTCTCTTCCATGTAAAATTTTTCCCAGTTTACATTCTAGAGGAATTTCTTCAGTTTTCCAAAGTCCGTTTTGTTGTATATCAATCTTCCTTTCCTATGCTTTTCATTTCTCTTCATGCATATTTATTCCTTTAGTTCAGTCTCGATGAGTATATGGTCACTCTTTCCAATTGTTGTCTTGTATTGTATTTTATCCACAATTTCAGGTTCTGTTGTAAATATTAAATCTAGTTTCAACGGCTCCTCGTTATTTCTGTATCTGGTGTCTTCACTGACCCACTGAGTCATTGTATATTCCATGGTCATGTCCAGAAGTACATTACCCCACAAGTCTTCCCCTCCTCTCACTGTCATGTTCTCCCAACAAATTTCTTTGCAATTGAAGTCCCCCATATTTACCAGATTACCCTCGCCCATTAGTATCTCATTTAATGATTGCCTTGTATCTTCTAGCATTTTTGTATGCTCGTTCTCTTTCCAAGCGTTCGTTTTTGGGGGCACATAAGTCACCACAAAATTTTTACTTTTCATGTTCTTGTCTTCGACTTTTATCATGATCAGTTCTACATTACCTTTGCCCTCCGCAATTTTTGTCACATTCAAGTTTTTCTTGGCCAAGAACATGATTCCTCCTCCCTATTTCATGTCTCTGTTTTTAATCCAGTAATTGTATAGGCCATGTTCAACATTGATGGGTGGTATTGCACCCCTTAATCTAATCTCCACAATTCCCATTATGTCTGTTTTTTCTTCTAACAGGTAGTCATTAAGTTCATTCAGTCCTGAAATTAATCCGTCGATGTTAGTATAGGTCACTTTTAGTTTTTTCCTTTCTCCATCTTTTTTTTTTTTTTTTGGTTCGTCCATTCTGAAGTACCATTTTCTCAGTCTCGTGTCAATTACTCTCCAATAGAATTCCCTGCTTTCGGTCTCCGTTCTCTTCGCGTTTTTTTCCTTAGCTTCATTTCTTAGTGTCATCTCTTTTTCTAATTCCTCAATACTCATTTCTCTTTTTATCCATATCTTATTGTACTTTTCACTCCTTGCCAAGTTACCTACTTTTTCAAATATGTCTTCTACCACCAGTTATGATCTTAGATTCATCTCTAGGGGTCGATTTCTTTCCTTAGAATAATGATCAATTCTATACACATCATTGATGTCTTTCTCTACATCTTGGTCTTCATCCTCAATTTATTTTAGGATTGCTATTTTTGTTTCTTTTTCTTCTTTTTCTCGCATGTACCTCGCCAGACTATGTTTTTCTTTTAGTCCATATATCGCAATACATTTTTCCTATCCACTGCATCTCCAACCCGATTCGCCTTTTCATTAATTACTTGGATAATTGTGTCTTTTGCATTTTCTTGCATTTGTTGTTGGGCTATTTAAAGGTAATTTCTTTATTTTCTATGTTTTCCTTTCATTTCTTAATCTTTTGGATACTTTCCTCACC
>NC_134781.1:46075378-46080378 GCF_046742065.1 Oratosquilla oratoria | reverse complement strand
TGTGTGTATTTACCTAGTTGTATTTACCTAGCTGTATTTTACGGGAAGGGGAGCTATGCTCGTAGTGTCCCGTCTTCATATCTCATTTTATCTAAACTGTTTTTAAATTCATGTGTTGTTTTTGCACACACCACTTTCTCATCTAACTTGTTCCAAATGTCTATTACTCTGTGGGGAAAGCTGTTCTTTTTCAGATCTCTTCTATAACTGTCTTTCTTGATTTTCTTTCCATGTCCTCTTGTATTTCTATCATCCCATTTTATTAGATCCTCTCATATCAATAGTTTCTATGCCTTTCATGATTCTATAAATAGTTATCAAACCTCCTCTCTCTCTTCTTTGCTCTAATGTCTGTAGCTCAAGTTTTGCTAGTCTCTCTTCATATGATAGTTTTGATAGTGTTGGTGCCAATTTTGTAATTGCTCTTTGTATTCTTTCAAGTTTTGTTATAGATTTTTTTTGTACTTGGTGACCAAATCATTGCTGCATATTCCAATCTTGGTCTTATCAAAGTGATTAGTATTTTCTTCACCATTTCTTCATCCAGGTATGTAAATGCCACTTTGATTGTTCTTATTAAATTATAAGTTTCTCCAAAAATCTTGTTTATATGTTTCTCAGGTGACATATTATTCATAATAATGACTCCTAGGTCCTTCTCATTTTCTACTTTTTTTTTATTCCTTCTTCTCCCAATTTATATGATCCTACTATTCTTTTTTTGCTTCTTCCAAATTCTATTGTACTACACTTTTTAGTGTTGAACTCCATCTCCCACTTCCTGCTCCATTCCCATACTTTATTGAGATCACTCTGTAGTGACTTACAATCTTCTTCAGTGTTCACTTTTTTCAAGAGTTTTACATCATCCGCAAAGAAGCTCATATAACTTTTAATTCCTTCATCCATATCATTAATATATATGGTAAACATTATTGGGGCCAGAACTGCTCCTTGTGGAACACCACTTATCACTTCATCCTAATTAGAGTGTTTGTCTCTTATCACCACTCTCGTTTTTCTTCCTTGCAAAAAGTCTTCCATCCATTTCAGCAGTTTGCCCTGTATTCCTCCTCTAGTTTATAATTTCTTAAGCAACTTCTTATGTGACACCTTGTCAAAAGCTTTTTCAGGTCTAGAAATGCACAATCAGCCCATCCATCTCTTTCTTGTATTATATCTATTAGACTTGAGTAGAAACATATTAGGTTTGTGACGCATGATCATCCTCGTCTGAATCCAAATTGTCTTGGGTTTAGTGCGTTGTTTTTTTTCTAAATGCCTTCCCCATCTACATTTGCTAATTCTTTCACAAATTTTTGCTATCGTGCTTGTTAGAGAGACTGGTCTATAGTTTGTAGGGTCTTCTTTGTTTCCCACTTTATATATAGGTACTATATTTTCTCTTCTCCAATCTTCTGGAACTTTTCCTTCTTTCAATGAACTGTTTATTAGGCTATGTATTTTGTCTGCGAGTTCATTTCTGCATTCTCTCAAAATCCAATTTGCTATTTCATCTGGTCCCTGCGATTTTCTGACATCAAGATTACTCGAGTGTTTCATTATTTCATTACTTGTTACTTCTATTTCTTTCATAGGGGGGACTTTCTCCTCCCATTCGATATCACTAGGTTGTATGTTCTCCCTTGTAAACACTGATTTGAAATGCTTGTTCATAATTTCTGTCATTTCTATTCCTCTGTGTATTCAACTCCTCCTTGTAGTTTCTCTAAATCTTGTTTGTTTTTCAGTTTGTTGTTTACAAGTCTGTAAAATAGTTTTGGTTGGTCTTTACATTTTTCTATGACATCTTTTTCGTATTTTCTTTTTTATTCTCTGCACACGTGTACATATTCATTTCTATAACTAGTATATATTTTCATTTTTCAGCTCTTTTGTCTTCTTTCCATTTTGTCCATGCTTTATCCCTTTTGTCTTTTAACTCCCTACAACTTTTGTTGTACCAGCACTGTAAATATTATTTTTCTTGCTTTTGTCTTGGAACATACTTTTCCACTCCATTTTTTTATTATCATTTTTTTTTTTTTTTTTTTTTTTTTTTTTTTTTATAAATTTTGGTCAAAATTGTCCATTTCTCTTCCACTGTTGTTTCTTCTTTGTATATTCTTTACCAGTCTTCTTTTTGAAAGAATTCTCTTATTTCATCAAAATTTGTTTTTTCATACATCAATCTTCCTTTTCTATATTGTTCATTTCTTTTCATGTATTTTTCCTCATTTAGTTCCAGTTCAACCAATATGTGGTCACTTTTACTTATTGGTGTCTTATATTCAATCTTTTCCACTATTTCAGGTTCTGATGTGATTATTAGGTCCAGTCTCGATGGTTCTTCTTCATTTCTATACCTAGTGTTCTCTTGAATCCATTGCGTCATTGTATGGTCAATAATCATATCAAGTAGTACATTTCCCCATGAGTCGTCTCCACCCTTTACTGTCATTTCTTCCCAGCAGACTTCTTTGCAATTAAACTCACCCATTAATACTATTCTTCCTCCATCTTCCGTTATCTTATTTAATGTTATCCTTGTGTCTTCTAACATACTTTTATGTTCTCTCTCATCGCACGAGGCTGTTTTAGGAAGCACATAATTTATTACAAACTTTCTGCTCTTCCTATCTTTGCCTTCCACTTCCATCATAATCATCTCTACTCTATTCTTTCCATATGTGACATTCCTCACATTTATATCCTTCTTAGTCTCTGTTTCTAATCCAATAATTATATGCACCATGTCCTACACTGTTGGGTGGTAGTGGACCTTTTAATTTTGTCTCTACAATTCCCATTATGCCCGGGTCTTTTTTTTCAGATAACCATTCAGTTCATTCAATCCTGTTATTAATCCATCTATATTTGTGTAAGACACTCTTAATTTTCTGCTACTTCCATTGTATTTTCTGTTTCCCTTCTGTTTTTCTCTGCTATGTGCCATTTTCTCACTTTCATATTCACTACTCTCCAATAGAATTCCTCTTTTTTTTTACTCTGTTCTCTTCTCGTTTTTTTCCTTAGCTTCTTGTCTTTTTGTTTTCTCAGGTACGTGGATGACATAATCGTGGTGATGCCAAAAAGAACTAATATAGAAAATAAGTTGAGAAGACTCAACGCTGTGAATAAAGACATTCAATTCACAGTTGAACTAGAAAAAGAGTGTAATTTACCATTTTTAGACACGTTGATACACAGAGGTTCTCAACAGGTAAGTTTCTCGGTGTACAGGAAACCCACCAATAGGGACGACTTTGTCCATTATTTTTCAGCACACAGCAGACGTGTTAAAACGGGTGTTCTAATAGGTTTTTTTTCTCAGAGCTTTTCGTATCTGCAGTGAAGAATTCCTAGAGGATGAACTTACTTACATCAAGAATACCTTTAGGAAGCTGAAATACCCCGGAGGTTTGATCACCAGGACAACGAGGAAAGCCAAGAAGATCTACGATGGCTCAAACGTCCGGACCCCGGGAAAGGATAAGTCTCATTTTATTTCTGTCCCTAATTCTACAAACACCATAGCTATTGATGATTATTTGTTAAAAGGTGGAATAAATATAGCAAAAATATCTTCCAATAAAATAGGAAAAATATATAAGAAACATAATAATATGCGTAATAATCTCAGTGTCATTTACCGTATTCCATGCAACGGTTGTCCATCATCTTATTTCGGTGAGTCAGGTCGAGGGTTCAATAAACGCTTGAATGAGCACAAAAACGATCTCAGGGCTCATAGAACATCTAACTCCCTGGTTCGTCACCTGGACAAATGTGGACATATACCTGATTGGAACAACGCAGAAATTCTACACGAGGGATTTGAGAAGAAAATGAGAAAAACTGTGGAAGCTGCACATATCGCCGCCAACAAGAACAACAACGACAGAGACGGATTTAAATGCCTCTCGAAAGCAGCAAGTGTCCTAATAATTAAATCGTTAGCCAAAGGGAAAACATGACGCTCATACCTTGGCGGGTTCCCTCTCACTACGAATATAAGAATTGTGATCCGTCTGTAATGCTGTAGTCCTCTGAAGAAGACCAAGTTGGTCGCAACGTTAGGGCAATAAACTCTATTCCTAACACATCTTCGTTTGCCCTTCCCCACCCGCATTCTCTCTCATATATATATATATATATATCTATACATATATATCAATATATATATATACATATATATATATATATATATATGTATCAAATTGCCTTATAATAGGTCCTTAAATGACATTTCGCAATTTTTACCACAGAAAGACATTAAAATTGTTTTTAGTTTTCCCAATAATTTGTCTAGGAAAGTAGTTAATGTACACCAAAGACCTAGAGAAGAAATACATCAAGGTGTGTATAAACTTCCATGCTCGGATTGTAATGATGTATATTGGGGACAAACAGGTAGAGATTTGCATACCAGGATGCAAGAACACAGAAATTCAGTCAAATATGCAAACCAAAATTCCGCTGTCTTCCAACACGTAGACAAGGAAGGCCATCGTATAGATTGGAATGAAGCAAAAATTATCTTCAATTCAAAGTGCAGTTTTAAAAGGAAAATAATAGAATCATCCTTGATTAACAAATTTCCAAATTTCAATATATCTCATGGACAATGGTCACCTGACTGCATTACCACCTGGGCAGTCAACAAATTACTACCATCTCTGGTGAAGGCGGGTGACCTGCCCCGCAAAGCATTAGACGCTACCTGAGTCCTATCCATGTTCCTTCTTTTACTGTTTATAAGACATGCTTTTTGCTCCTCTACTCTGTATTCCACTGAAGAGGATCACAGTCCGTGATCGAAATATATGGAATCTATTTATTTCATTTCTTCTTATCCAACACAGTGGGTTTTTGTTGAAATTTACTAATGTGTTACGACATTACTTTGTAGTTATATATACATATATATAATATATATATATATATATATATATATAAAAGTATATCATATATATACATATATATATATATACATATAT
>NC_134781.1:46050378-46070378 GCF_046742065.1 Oratosquilla oratoria | reverse complement strand
TTCGTAATCATCAGGGGCAGAGAGGAGCAACTCCTGTAGAAGATTTTCATGCGTGAATTTACTTTTTTTTTTTTTAACCACTCTTTCATCCAAATGATGAATGGAATAAACTTCCTGCAAAGGCAGTGCAATGTAGTTCAGTTCGAAACTTTAAGATTCGTTTAGATAAACACCTAACCAAGATGCTGTAATCCATGCAATTTATTTTATATTATTTGTTTATTTGTTTGTTATCATTTGTCTGTTTGTTTATCATTATTTGCTTGATTTTCATTAATAATTATTTACCTGTCAATTTATTATTTACTATTTACCTGTTTGTTTATTATTTAACTATACCTATTTACTATTATTTATATCATTATGATCTTTATTTATTTATCTATTTATCTATTTATTCATTTAATTATGTACTTATCATTGCTATATTTTTTCGCATTCGACCTAGTTATGGACCAAAATGCCTCCTGTTGGCATGCTCCTTCTCTTTAATCCTTTGTAATATACATATATGGTTAGATGATATTTCATCACTCGTCATTTAATCAACCGACACATCATTATACGACTTTTAATCATGCGTCAGATTATCATCAAACAATTCATCACCTGACATTTCATCACCAATACATTTCACCACTGGACTTTTCATCACCATTACATTTCATCAGTACGACTTTTCATCACAGTCGTATAACTCTGAATGCATTAAGTGACAGCCTTGCAATTTTTCATATATGATAGATAATTCTAAGAATTTTTTACATCACCAGATAGTATTTTATATGTAAATGTTTTGCCAAGAATTTTTTGTTTGAAAAATATTAGAAGACAACACACAAGGAAAATTTGACAAATAATAAAAAAGTACACATATAGAATTAAAAATTAAAGTATTTGATAGCTTTAATATTAAAAAAGAATTGTAATTCGTAATTCATTTATTTGCATGAAAAATATTGAACTGCTTCGATATGTGATAATACTTGATTGTCCGAACTGATTAACAAACTTTTGTATATTTCTTTCTTTTAACCGATAATTATTTCTTAACGGGTTGACAGTTCTACTCGCGTGTATATTTTGACATTTTAATAAACTCATTGTATTTCTACTGTGTTGCATGTCCGCGATACTTTGCGTCAATAATCCATCACTGTTTGAACGGTCGTTAACAGATCTAAGTGACAGGCCTAGATCTGCTTATGAATATGTTGACACCCTTAATAAACCTACTGTACACTCCGTGAATGGTATTACATGTTTTATTGTACATTAGATCCGGCAAATGTTTTGACACTTTCCAATATTAGTCACTAATCCCACACGTACTGTACACACAATATGTGCCGTAGCTATTTTTTATTTGGGAGATAGGGTTGATGAAAGAATATTAGGATGGTTTGGACACATGGAAAGAATGAGTGAAGAAAGACTAGTAAAAGAGGTATGGAAGGCAGATGTGGAGGGAGTGAACATGATGGGACGTCCTAGGATGAGGTGGATGGATGGGGTGAAGGGGGCTTTGGGGAAGAGGGGAATGTCTGTTGAGGAAGGAAGGGAGAGGACGGAAGACAGAGGTGAGTGGAGAATGGTTGTATATGGATGATGTTGTGACTGCATGAGGAGGAATGGGCGGGGGGGTGGGGGGGTAGTATGTGTGAGTAAATTTTGACGCAGCCCGAAGGGATTTCTCCCCGTCCTCGCCTTATATGCAAAGGGGGACGGAGAGGGGGGGGGGGGGGTCGCCGATTAAATGAAGCGGCCTTGCTGTGGATGTGCTGTGTCTTGCGACACTGCTTCTGACCCAGGGCGGTGGGCAGGGTGCAGGGATGACCCGTCATCCAGGAGGTGCTCAGATGAGAGGAAGGGTGGGAGGGGTGTGGAGGGTATTTAGGGATGAAATGGGTGGGAGTGTTTTTATGCCTTTCCCTTTTTGGCTACCTCCCTTGGAAGGGGGAAAAAGCCTTGGTATATGTATGTACGTTCACACAAAACCATTTCCTGAATTGTACAATGGTTAGAAAAGAGTGATTATCTGAACGGTCATTAACAGGTCTAAGTGACAGGCCTAGATCTACTCATGAATATACTGACACCCTTAATAAACCTACACTCCGTGAATGGTATTACATGTTTTATTGTACACTTAGTTCCTGCAAATGTTTTGACACACAACTTGTCGAATGGCTCGCCATAATAAAGACTCGGTGAAATTAGAATAGAGACTGAACTAGCATAGTGCCGTCGGGGAACTACCAGGTCGTAGTCTAGGTCGTTCCTTTTGTACGGTCTGGTTGGCTCAAAGTCATCGTCTTTGCTTCATAATAAGCAGTCGCTAAGGCAAAGGTTCGAGTCATTGCGGTGGAGCTAATTTCCATTTGTCACAATGACACTCAATGTATATATATATATATATATATATATATATATATATATATATGTATATATATATATGTGTGTGTGTGTGTGTTAGTGCACGTATATGTATATTAAAATTGTAATTGTTCTATAGTTTTTGAAAAGTACAAATTGGTACGTTCCACAAAGAAAAGAATTCGTGTATATCAGTCAAAGATGGCACAGCGTTCTTCCGAAAATACCATAATAAACAGCATGCTGTATGCAGGTACGAGCTTGATAAGATCAATGAATACAGCTCTCTTTATCCTGAAGACAAGTCACGAAGATCCCCGTGTAACAAATCACACAAACACACATAAACACACACACACACACACACACACACACACACACACACACACACACACACAATCACACACACACACACACACAAACACACACACAGGCACACACACACAGGCGCGCGCGTACACACACACACACACACACACACACACACACACACACACACACACACACACACACACACACACACACACACACACACACACACACACACACGGTGGCGCGGTTGGTAGAGTCTCTGATTGTCACTACGGCGGTCCGGGTTCGAATCCTGCCCAGGGCTGAAATAATTTCAGTATCACTGCGCTTCGAGTCGTTACTCCAACTCTCGTGGGCGGGGAGTTGGGTGTGTGTTTGCGTGTAAGGTCACAGCATTACCCATAGATCGGTCATACGAGCTCTGAGCTCTCTTACGCGAGGGAAATAGCTGTCGGTCACGAGTCCAACACGTGATCCAAAGACCATGGTGAATACACACACACACACACACACACACACACACACACACACACACACACACACACACACACACACACACACACACACACACACATATATATATATATATATCTATATATATACATATATATATATATATATATATATATATATATATATATATATATATTTTAACAACCGCAATGCATTTTAATTCTAAGCCATCAAAGGCAGACATAAAGAAATTGAAATGTGGTACTGCCAAGGACTCGAACTCAGCATCCTCATGACAAGTGCGGTAGTGACTTACCAACTAGGCTATCAAGAGAGATATAAGTTGAGCGTAATTTTTCTTATATATTTCTATGCTCAAGTTACATACACATACATGAAATTTTGCGTTCAACCCATCTCCACTATGATAGTACAATTGGAAGTACACAAACGCGGGAAAGTATTTGTACAACACTGAATGGGTTCCAGTGATTAGAGATATATTTTAACAACCACAATGCACTTCAATTCTAAGCCATCAAAGGCCGACATGCAGAAATTGAAATGCGGTACTGCCAAGGACTCGAACCCAGCATCCTCATATCAAGTGCGGTAGTTGGTAAGTCGCTGAGATTTTGGATTTATGTACTGACGATAGACGCCTCCCAATTTTAGAAGCAATGTATATTAAAGAGTTAAGCCCAAATCTAAATATACAAGCAGACGACCTTAGAGCCCTCCCAGGCATGAGACAATCCGTTGCAAATCCAAACATGAGACATAACACCACAAACGCCAATACGAGACAAAACGCCATAACCACAAGCATGCCACATTCCGCCACAACACGAACTCGGAGGCTCTCCTAGTGCACGTGACATTTCGTCACTGCCCGAAATACCGGGTGATCTCCGCCAAAGTGATTAGCAAGTAAGAAACTCTAGTCTAAAACTTAGAACTTTAACAAGACTCATCGGATTAAATCTTATCCTAACAAGATAGAACATACCTACAGCTACTGAAGAAGGGTCTTGAACCCGAAATCGCGATCTAGCTAATATGACTACATACAGCCAAGTCATAAGTTTTCTTTCAGAGGAGCGTCTATGACCTTGGCAGTTACGACGCCAGATAACCTTTAATCAATCAATCCTTTCTAAGGAACACAAATCTATAATAAGGTATATGGAAAATACCTTTAAGAAAATAATTAATGCACAACTAGACATCACTTTTAATGATATATGCATTAGAGAAAAACTCCTGCCCAAATACACTTATAATATATATATACATACATATATTTATATCATAATAAAGTAATGTCGTGGCACATTAGTAAAATAAACTTTTTATCCCACAGTCGGAAAAAGCAGATACTAATGTCGAACGTTCTGTATATTTCGATCACCAACTGTGACCCTCTTCAGCAGAATGAATACATAGTGGAAGGCATATACATATATACAAAAAAAAATGTGAGCTTGTTCCTTTTCCCACCTCACATTTTTTTGCATATATGTATATGCCTTCCACTATGTACTCATTCTGCTGAAGAGGGTCACAGTTGGTGATCGAAATATACAGAACGTTCGATATTAGTGTCTCCTTTTTTCCGACTGTGGGATAAAAAGTTTATATATATATATATATATATATATATATATATATATATATATATATATATATATATACATACATACATACATAATGTCCACAAAACCTGATAGTCTGTAGTCTCTCTGAGGAAGACATCCGTCGAAACGTGAGAGAACATTCACTCCTGCATCATCCTGCGTCCCCTTGCCACCTTCCACTCACCTGTCTCCACTTTATACTACAACATATATATATATATATATAGATTCATGACAGTCGCATGCAGGATTCGAACCCACTGCTATCGGCCACCCGTAAGATCACCTTCACAGAGCATTGTCCCACTACACCAACAAACACTATAAAAGCCTTGAAACCTGGAATCGAACTGATTCCCGAGGATAGGAAAGATCACTAATCTGCGACCCCAATTCCTGTTTTACACAAGGCCCAAGTGCACCAGTTGGCAAGGGGTAAGGATCAGAACAAATCCCTTTCACGCTTTTCGCCATTGTAACTATGAGAGAAATTCGCTAGTAACAGCGACAATTTTAATGACAGTCGCATGCAGGATTTGAACCCACTGCTATCGGCCACCCGTAAGATCACCTTCACAGAGCCTTAGCCCACTACACCAACAGACACTATAAAAGCCTTGAAACCTGGAATCGAACTGATTCCCGAGGATAGGAAAGATCACTAACCTGCGACCCCAATTCCTGGGTCCGATAGCAGTGGGTTCGAATCCTGCATGCGACTGTCATAAAGATTATCGGATTGATGTCGCTGTTACAAGCAAATTTCTCTCATATTACAATGGTGAAAAGCGTGAAAGGGATTTGTTCCGATCCTTACCCCTTGCCAACTGGTGCACTTGGGCCTTGTGTAAAACAGGAATTGGGGTCGCAGATTAGTGATCTTTCCTATCCTCGGGAATCAGTTCGATTCCAGGTTTTAAGGCTTTTATAGTGTTTGTTGGTGTAGTGGTCTAAGACTCTGTGAAGGTGATCTTACGGGTGGCCGATAGCAGTGGGTTCGAATTCTGCATGCGACTGTCAAAAAAATTATCGGATTGATGTCGCTGTTAGTAGCGAATTTCTCTCTCTCTCTTATATATATATATATATATATATATATATATATATATATATATATGTATGTATATATGTATATATAAGTATATATATGTATATATATATATATATATATATATATGTGTGTGTGTGTGTGTGTGTGTGTGTGTGTGTGTGTGTGTGTGTGTGTAAACAAAATTACCACAAGTGGAGAGAAACTTGCTGGTAAGTTCTTTCGTTTAACTATATCCTCAGGCGTATTACATCATTACAAGGTTGTGAGAGGGGTTAAGAACGCGGACAAAAGAAAACAAGAGAGGAGACACATATTCACAAAAGTGAGGACAGGTCGTAACAAAAATGAGGAGAGGTCGTAACAATTAAATTACTTAACAATTTATCACATATAGTGTCTGTAAGTCATGTCCATGTTCTTTGTATATGTGCCTGAGGTTAAACATGATTCAGTCACGTTTCTCCTAGGCAGACTCCTGAACCCCGTTATGATCTTAGCCATAGACCAGTCGTTGTGGTGATTATTTAATGCTTTCTTCTGAGACAAAGCATTGTTTTGTTGGGCAGATCTCACACTATATACAAGGAAATCCTTGTCTCCAGGTTTTTTCCTTTTTACCCTAAATAAAGTTTGCCACAGTCATGATACGGAAGCTTGCATACAACCCCTTTCTTGTTGGGGGGGCTATTAAGGATAGTGTCTTCTTGAGTGTTGTTGTAGTTGCAAACTACCTTAACAACAGTTTCTTTAGGATGTTCAAAACTCCAAGAAATTTTTAATGATAAGGGAGAATCAAAGTCTGTTGTCCCCGTTGTCTACTTCCTTCCTATCTCTAAATAAACGTTTCTTGGCAGTGTTGCGACAGGTTTACTATCGATGAGACGGTAACCGATTAGATGATCACCGATGATACAAATCTTTTAAGGCGATCACCGATGAGACGAATCATAGTATATAAAAAATTAGTTTATAGAAATAATCGAAATCCGCAAATGTTGCATGGAGTCACAACTGAAGACCAGCCAATCAAAAGAAGAGATATGGCATCACGGCTGAGGACTAGCCAATCAGAATAAGATATATGACGTCACGACTGAGGACCAGACACTCAGAAGAAGAGGCGACGTGACGTCACGACTGAAGACCACCCAATCAGAAGAAGAAACATGACGCCACGACTGAGGACCAGCCAATCAGAAGAAAAGGCTACAGCAGGGAAGAATTGTCGAAGACAGTTGAACAGAATGTTGTGTTACTGAATGATGAGCAGTTAGCTGCAGAAGGCGTCTGCGGCCGAAGGCCGCTAAAGGCGAAACCGATCCTCCTGGCGAATTCGGGACGTGCACAGCCCGGGGCTCGTTACTAAAAAACTTTAAAGATTTCTAAAAACCACAACTAATTTACTTTTGTATATGAATTCAAAAATATAAATATAATTGACAACTAATTCTTCTTTCAACTGACAACTAATTTATCTATGTGTATGGCTTTGATAACTAGTATTCGATTACTGTAGAAGTCAATCATATATTCATTACAAGAAATTTGTTACAGGAAATAAATAGATAGATAAATAAATTATTAACTTTGATTACCTTTATAACTGCTAAGAATTATTCTATGAACAACATTATTATCGTAAGTCGACCATATATTTATCATAGAAAATTTATTATAGGAAATAACTGGTATTCGATTACTTTAGAAGCCAATCGTATATTATTGTACTAAATTTATCATAGTAAATGAATAGATAAACGGATAAATTTGATTAATTGTTAAAAGGCATTCTAAAATGATCGTGTACCTGTTTTTTGGTCAAGAAGAATATAGATAAATAAAAAGATAAATAATAAAATAAAAGATGACTAAAAAGCCCTGGATGAATCTGGAATGGTTTCATTGGAGATGATGGCTCTGATTAGAAGTGGTGGATGTAGGAGCGGTACGGTAAAGTCTGTCAAAGGTCCCTGTGGTTACAGAGCCAGATGGTGGATAGTTCCGTTTGTGTCTATCATGCATGAAATAATATATTTGTATCTCGTGAATGATAATTTATTATATTAGTGTGCGTAATCTTAAAGGTTAAGGATATTTTTGTAGTTTTCATGTCAATTTTTTATGTTGATACCGAAAAAACACACCATTTTCTCAGTCAGGTCCAATTTTCAAAATAAAACGCTTTCAAATATTTCACATTTCCAGCTTTATTATCACTGAGTTTTGCAGTAGACGCGAGGAACAAAAGGTTAATCAAAGTAGCCTTGTTTGACTCCGATGTAAGACTTCCTCACAAAATCCGTAATTCCTCCTCGACGGTCTTAGGCTTTCTCCACAAATGTGGTAGAATCTGTCAGAATGATTCTTACACTTTCAGTTCATCGTAATATTAATTGAAACCTGAAACAAACAGAACATTTGTGAGGGAAATATGACGAGTTATGACAAAAATTTTGTTCATAAAAACAGGATCAGTAGCACGATTCGAAACATGTAAGCATTTCTTAGAGCTAGTACATCTGGAAAACCTGACCTGGTTTACAAAAAAAAAACAAAAAAAAAAACAAAACAAAACAGATTTTCCTATTCAACATTGAAACATTCTAAATCAGTTATAGAAAACTTGATCTTAGTAAAGTTTTTAATTTTGTTGTTCTATTGGATTTTGGTCAAGTTCAAGGGCACGATTGGCCAAATATTACTGGCAGAGAAGTTACATGGGCCCTTGTGATTGAATGGTTACAAAATCCATGAAAGCATGTAACTACATCCGGCCTTCTCCTTCGGCCCCTTCAAACTCCTAGGCAGCTTCTCGATGTATCTCCACGCTTTCAAGGCAAACACAATTAATTTGATGGAATCACGTTTAACATGGGAGGCCACTTGTCTAAGCCCGCCCTGGATAATTTTTCAGAGATGACCCTGCGTCTCGGAGGATAGTCCCCTGACATCTTTGACTCAGCTGGAGATTGAGAATGCGGACCCTGTCTGACACTAGCGTCAGTGAATACCTCCTTCCTTGACTAAGTCTCTAGAAGTACCTCATGATTCTTTGCAATTTTTTGTGCCGGGTGCATTTAGAGTCGATTCCGAAGTCATAGTCCCTCATCTTAACACTGGGAGATGCGAATCTCAACTCTCCTTCCCAGGTACTTGCAATGCGAGATGCTCCAGTTGAAATCATCTTTAACTCTACAGGCTATCCCCAATTGTCAACTGATTTCCAAGTCAGATCCCCAGGATATATCTCGTTAACAATATGGATGAAAATCTCTAAAACATCCACCTTCTCGCCACAGACAGCCCCTACCGCTTGGTCTCGTCTACAATAATTTCAAACGCTTGAGTTTTGGTATTGATTCAGTAGCTTTGTTTCGTCGCCCAGTGAGTCAAGAAAAAATGACAAGTCATAAACATGATATATTCTTTAATAGTACGGGCATACATCAGCAATCACCGTATGGTTGAAAAAATTGCAGAAGAAAAAAATATTCGGAATACTTGCGTGACTTTGGCAAATTAAGTAGATCGTTGCGACAATCATTCTTTTTTTCTCGCTCCGGGTTGTTAGCTTGACGACTGAAACAATGAACGACTCTGTGCACTTATTAGTTCAACTCAACTGATCCTATCACCTGCACGCGAGACTGCAGTCAATACAGAAAATAAAAAAAAGTGTCATTGTAGTGAATATGTTATTCAAGATAGCTTTTCCACCTTCATTGTGATACCTTGCCCTCAGGACCAAAACAAAATCTATAATATGCGCCATTATAGCGAAGGGCTAGGCTGACGTGTAAACCTCTAATAGGGCGAAACTCTTAATACACGATTCCTGCTGGTGTTAGACAAGAAGGGGTCTCAATTTTCATTGCTAGGATAATCATGGCGCAGCAATGTACCTGTTGTATTTCGTAAACCCTTGGGTTTACCTTCCCCTTCGCTACTGTGTGACTCCTCAGCTGAAAAAAAATCTCATAAAGGTATATCGTCATGCTGAAGGGGTTGACAAGTACTTGTTTGCTATGATAGCGTTTCCTCAGCTTACTAAGACCGTCTTATGTTGCAACAAAATTATTAAAAGGCGCCACCATATCGAGTTAGCCAGAATGAAACCCTTGAGGTATATTATTCCACGCGGTTTTATTCTGGATGGAGAAACTCCTCGACATGATCTTGGGTTACAGGGTATGGGATATTGACCTACTTATTAGTGAATGCAAAGCAAAGACCTGAATTTCTCGGTCTAGATGGAAGCTATCGTGTTAAATCAGGACAGACAGTGTAGACGTCTCAAGGTCATGAGTAGCAATTAGAAGTATGTTGTTTTACTTGAGGACTTGCTAAGACATGCCTTAGTATCTGGTCAGACTAGCGTGTAATTCACGCTTGTTGAAGTGAAGCTCCAAGCAAACATGTTGGAGTAATTGTCAGTTTGAAGATAAACGTGAAGACAAAGAACATGCAATTTATCAGAAAGAAGAGGAAGAAAAATTAATACAATATACAATGGAATCTAACCATTTATTCGAGAGAACGGGTTAAGTATTTGTCCTGGCTATTGTCGTACGATTCACATATAGATTCCGATAAAGGATTAAACGCTTCTTGATGTGATAATAACAAATAAATAGAATTATGCATAAGAACAAAAACCAGTAGTAGAATCTGTAGTGAACAATGGCACTGGATAGTGAAAAAACGAAAAGAAAAGAAATTAGGGGAAACATAGTAAAAACGGGGTTATCCAGAGCTTTTAGCGCACAGAAATGATAAATTCCAAAGACTAAATCCTAAAAAGATATGTGAATAAAAACACAGCTGGATTTAGAGGGTAACCACCAAGCTCAGGTGCACCTTTGCATTTTCTCTTTTGTAAGGTCATCTATTTTTACGAGAACCCTGTTAAAAATATTCTATCTTAAAATCACTATTTGAGGGACTTTTTGACGAAAATATTCGTCGTCTGCTAATTTGCATTCTAAAACAGCATAAACCGCCATCTCTTGGTATTATTTCCGATAACATCATGGTTTGTGTATCATCTCAAGTGCCCTGTAGCAAAGCAGACGATATTCAGTGATATCGAGAGTTTTTCATTGTACTTTTAAGAGTAGTTTCAACTTCTTAGATATCTCTGACAAAAACCAAGATGTGTGGATAGACGGCATAATTATAGGGTATCAATCTAAACTGGAATATCTCTCTGAAGTCTCTGAAGAAGTTTTCGTATTGTTGCTTACCTGTGTGCATTTTGGTTCTGCAATGACACTCAAAAAAGAAAGGGTAGTATACGTGGCGTATTCAATATTTTTGCAGTGTACTCCTACACAAAATGCTGCATCACCTTCACACTACGCCTCCTGAATACGACCAGTTTTGGAAACAATGATTTCTACAATATAATCACTAACTCTACTTTAATATATTAAAAATTATTACATATTACATATTGCATCAAATTAGCACACGGAATTCAATTACCTAAATATGAGGCATGAGAGAGAGGAAAGGATCATGCTCTGGCGTGTCATATTCTTGAATAGAATAGGTTGACCATTCATCCGGGGGTGGGGGGGGGGAGGCTGGAGAAGGGTTGGGGGGTTGGAGAAGGACATCCACATAGTCGTGTAGGAAAGGGGCACGTCTGTCTCTTTTTGTGGCAAGATTTCCTCTTCATCCTCTTTTATAATCTTCACTGATGACGTCACTACTACGCAGTTATGCGGAGCGCCAGGTAGTCCTGCTCAGCCACCGGAAACGTAGCTCCCGGTGTTTCATCTCTATCCGCTCTCACACCTCCACGTACCTACGTCTCTTCAAAATTTCTCCCAATTTATACAATTACAATACAACACAGTACATAATGAAATAAAATGGAATTTAAAAAAATTGAAACTAATTGCACAAATTTAATATGATTTAGCATAAAATTCAATATAAGGTACAAATTACATAACCATTTATTACAATACATAATTTATTTATGAGGTACACAATGCATATACAATTATCACAATATTCATTGGCGGATATAAAATATCCTATCATTTTTATGTTAGAGCGTGACACATATATGTATACATATACCTTTCTATTCACGTGCACTTACGCGTAGATATATAGAGATTTGTGTATACACAACATGATTAAGGTCATCCACTTTGATAGACACAACCAGCATATCTGAATAATAACCTCGCATTTTATAAAAAAGAAAGAACGAAAAGAAAGAAAGAAAAATTCAAACACGATGTGACCGAGAATATAGTGCCAGGGAGGGAGCAGTTGGGGAACAAATAGGAGGGGAGCGCGAACATGCAATTGATGAAATGTATATTGGAAGATAAAGGAAAGGGAAGTGAGAGAATGGTGTTGACTGCATGAAAAGACAAACTGAGGACAAGGGGAGGGAAAAAAAGAGGAGGGATACAAATGTGAAGTGAGAAACACACGCACAAACAGTAAAAGGGCATGCGGATGCAAGCGTAGCTCCCCTTCCCGTAAGATACAACAAGGTAAATAAATACACACACGCACACACAAACGACACACACACACACGCACGCACACACACAAACACACGCACACACACAAACACACACACACACACACACACACACACACACACACACACACGCACACACACACACACACACAGGCACACACACACAGGTACACACACACACACACACACACACACACACACACACACACACACACACACACACACACACACACACACACACACACACACACACACACACACAGACATACACACACGCACGCACACACGCACGCACACACACACACACACACACACACACACACACACATACACACAAACTCTGGGCTAACAGTATTACATATCATATAGGAATGAAATAATCCGCTTATATCACATGAATCTAATTCTGATAAAACATTATTTTTTCTATTTCTAGGTCTCTCACATCAAAAGATATATCACCATCTCAATAGGGATAAACTGACATTCCCATTTGCTCCCCAGTTCGACTTTGTAATAAATAAGATCGCTTGACCTTGAACAGAATGAGAAATACAAAGTTGGTCGATTTGTTGAGTTGAAGGGCTTCTCAGTCTGAACTTTGCATGAATTAAATGACTCAGTTAAGCTTAGCCGAAAACCTTGGAAATCTGTCGTTCATTTGATATTGGAGGTCGATCATTTTCCTTTGTTCTCGCTGTCGCCAGACAGGCGAGAGAATCTTTTACAAATTCAGGATAAAAACTAACTCGACAGACTCTTGCTTTGTAGCAATAGTCTCGCGTGATTTACTGTATTTTTGCCACCAATTTATTTACTTTGTTTTCATAAGTGAAAATGAAGACTTCAACCCTTCAACATTCTGTGACGTCCAGCAGCAATTTTCTTTCGGTATAAGAAAGACGGTTTTATTCAGTTGAGGAGTACCGGAGAGGGATGAAGTGTGTTCCGTGGCGTATCAAGTTAAGCAATCAAGGTCAAGACGCTTTGATGTGTTTACAGCCCAGATTCAACTTGAAAAAAATTAAAGACGAAAAGAAAAGTCTGTCATTGAGATGCAGCAAGGTATAAGCAGATTATTCTATGAAGCCTATTCGCTACCGTACAAAGGATACAGAAATTATTTGAACCTGGGTTTGGGGTTTATTTGATATCGAATTGAATAGACGCAATAAATTCACTAAGTTATGCACACAACAGAAAGGAACGAAACAGGCGGGGGGTAATTTCATGTATATAAATGGAATAGTTTCTCGGATATACTGAACCCCAGATTAGGGGAAGAAAGGATATCGATATTTCTCCAAAACCATCCGGAGACACCTATGGCAATGTATTGGACACAAGTGTCAATAGATGAACAAAGAAGATCATTGGGCTCCACCCAACCCGAAACCGCGATCCCAGTTGTCTTCACATTTTTCCAGACAGCAGAGTCAAGCGAATCAAAGGGCTATCACGCAGGGATATTTTTTCTCCAACCTACGATGAACCGGCGGCACCACCCACTTCCATTTTTTCCGCGTGAAATCGCTATGGCAAACTATTTTGTTATTTGATATGCTAAAGGTAAATTATCATCTTCCAGCATATCGGATTCCTTCCCGAAAGCTGCTTTAATCCCTTTGCAATTGTTATTCATGAATCAGGAGTCAGAACCACCCCACTATTTATGAACCTCCCCGTCATAATGACACTATTACAGTTTTTAATTCTAGCTGAGCACCAAACGATCTGATTCACCTTAAGAAACAAAATCATAGCGTAAGGGTTAAAATCATCTCGATTAAAAATGTCTTGACGGGCCTCTCGCTTGTGAACATTACCGTAGCGAGGGTATTAACCCATTCAACTCCGATGACAAGATGTCTTGTCATTTGGTCAAATAAAACAAAAAATCATAAAACACCAAAATGTTTGATCAAACACCAGAAAAATATGACGTCAGTCCTCGCTTCGCTGCGAGCGAAGCGAGGACTGACGTCATATTTTTCTGGTGTTTGATCAAACATTTTGGTGTTTTATGATTTTTTGTTTTATTTGACCAAATGACAAGACATCTTGTCATCGGAGTTGAATGGGTTAAGAACAGCTGAAGCAATCCATGACATGTTGGGGACAAAGGAAGCTGTCTTGACAAGGAAGGTGTTCACTATTATTACCTCTGGTATATAGAGATTTGTGGATTTTTTTTACTTCTGCTAATTTTAGTTACAGTTATTTCTTTCGT
Source organism: Oratosquilla oratoria (assembly GCF_046742065.1). Lineage (NCBI taxonomy): Eukaryota > Metazoa > Arthropoda > Malacostraca > Stomatopoda > Squillidae > Oratosquilla > Oratosquilla oratoria. Next base: position 46,055,811 of record NC_134781.1, on the reverse strand, counting down.
CTCGCTTTCCAAGAATCCATGTTTCAGAGAATTAACTTGTTCTATTGTTCGTACATACTATATCATCGGTATTACTATTTAAATGAGTGTACGTCTGTCTGTCTGTATATCTGTCTGTATCTAATTGCCTACGCATCTTCGTCTGTGTACATAGTTTTTCAGTTCTATTGTTTTTGAGCGATCTCCATGATCTCCATCAACGTAGAGCCTAATCAATTTGATATCAAATGTTGTGATATTGGTTCTATCTTTTTTGTAGTGATTAGACAAAAATGCACAGAAATTATCACTTTATCGAATAAATAGATTTGAATCTTTGTAGCCATCGACAATATCATCAAAGTCAAACCTAGTCAATATAACAGTTGATTTTGTATCATAATACAAAATTAATTGTACGACGTATGTCGAAAAATTTCACCTTTCAGATTTTAATTATACACACACAAAAAAAAGGATATAATCCGACGCTTCTTGATAAGTTTATTACGATAACAGTTTGATTATGCTCCGTAAATGAGATTATATTTGTCAAAATAAGCCAATTCTACGGTTTTCAGCTAATACATCGGAAAGTGAAATTTTCAGTGAAATGAATTTAATGCATTCCAATAGAGATCTTCATTGCCAATTTTCTGGATGTAAATTCATGCCGACGTGGAAAGTGTCTTTTGAAAAGAAAGTGAAAAAAAAACCGCTTACAAAAGTAAACGTTTGGGTTTGTGTGCTTCGACGAATGACACATTAATCAACGCGTCATACCTTAATAGAATCACTGGAAAGTCCATAAAGGAAACGTACCAGATTAATCACGAAGCTACGAGAGATGTTAGTTTTCTGTAAAAACTAAGTGCGGACGGCAATTAGCAGTCGACTTAATTCCTCCGAAGCAGATTCATTCCCAGGTTGGAGAATGTTAGACATACGATAGCTAAGTGGTTTAAGCGTCGGCTTCGCATACTAACGAGTCTTGGTTCAAATCTGGGGATGACTGTCGGAATTATTTGATTGACTACACTGTCACTGGTGAATTTGTTCAGGTATGACAGCGACGAAAGTCCATAAAGGAAACGTACCAGATTAATCACGAAGCTACGAGAGATGTTAGTTCTCTGTAAAAACTAAGTACGGAAATATACATTTCTTTTCACTACCCAAAGATAAAGAACTTAGAAAGAAATGGATTGAATTATGTGGTACACACAATACTCGGTGATCTGGATATGTATGCAGCCGTCATTTTGAAAGTAACTGTTTATTAGGAACATTTCCTGAATTTTTCATTCAATTGCAAATAAACAGACTAAAGAATCTGGTTAAAACATAAGTGAGCTTGGTGGAGATAAAGATCTTCATATAAAATCCACGCTTGAGGAGATATGGAAACCCACGCAAATCCAAAATGTAATATAATAAAAACCATATGATGCTTTTATGTGTCATTACTACTGGGTTTATATTCAGCTAGTTGGTGTGCATCAACAGTACAATATCTTCCTCATCTACCTGATCAACATATAGATTGACGTCATCCCATCTAATAACTCGTCATATTGATATAATCCACCTAATGTGAAAGCATGGAAATCATTTTTATAACTTTTCTGGCGGTCATATCTCAGGTACTGATAATTTGAGGATAAGAAAGTGATACTGAGGAATTTCAGTATTATGTGAACATCATAGTGTAATTTTAAAGTTTACCATACATACAGATGGTTTTCTTTAAGGTTTACATTTTCTTTCACCTCTCACTCTCTCCCCCTCTGGATTTCCTATGACGTCACGGTGGAGGTGCGCGGAGGGGGGGGGGGTGATCAACGTACCTTATAGAATTCGTTTTACCTTGGGAGAATAGACATCCGATCTTTAAGTGGTAAAGCGTCAGCCTCGCATTCTCGCGAGCCTTGGTTCGAATCCGCATTAAATTCGACCACATTGAGGAGGTTGTTAATCTTCTTATGGGTATCTTAAAGCTTTCTAACAAGGACTCGGCCATGTGGGGGGGGGGCATAAACCAGATTGCCAAAAAATTATTCATATATTTTCAACGTTTCGTCTTCAAGGAGACATCATCAGGAAAATCTGTAACATATAAATTACCAGCATACAGAGACAAAGAACAAGGGTAAAAACAATGACAAAAATTCACCAATCTTGAAAATAGACATCAATAAATCAAGAAAATAGATATCAATATATCAAATCGTAAACTAACACAGACATAGTCCGTTGGGAATCAATACTTACAAAATTAAAGATTTAAAGAAATGACAAAAGATAGCGTGGGTAGTTGACTTATATATCAGATTCTATCCTGCATGGATGGTGGAGGGGAGGGTATATATATATATATATATATATATATATATATATATATATACATATATATGTACATATATCTATATATATGCATACATACATATATATATATATATATCTATATATATGCATACATACATATATATATATATATATATGTGTGTGTGTGTATATCAAGGTGCGCAGACATTTACCCACAAGACAGTTGCCCACTGGACAAATGCCCACAAGACAATTGCCCACACCCTTAACCAGAAAAGAGACATTTGCCCACAACTATTTTTATAAAGTATAAAGTTCACTTTCAATTTTTTATTGATATTATAACATACAATAATACAAAATATGTACAATTATATACAACAGACAATATTTACAAGTGCACCAGGAAGGACATTATTTACAAGATAACTAGAGAATTTATCCCAGACGAATGCAGTGACCAACTGCTTGAAGGAAGTCTGTGAGGGTCCGGCGCTCTGCCACAAAGTCTTGGCAGAGTGACTGAAGGTGTTTCTGGTGCTGCTGGTGGTCTCTACGTTGGCGCTTCTTGATGGGACGCCCCCTGGCGTACTGCAGGAGGTTGGTGCTGACAAGCGCGTAGTCCCTGCGGAGCCCATCCACAGCAGTCCAGAAGGAGGGATGGTGGTGGCCAACCAGCTGGGCGAAGGAAGTGTTCCACCCCTCACAGATGTTGTTGGTCCGGTCGCGTCCTTCCAGGGTGACTTCATGGACGTTCCACACAGGAACGGCGAACCGGGGTGGGATGTTGCGGACACGCAAGGGTGGTAGAGGACCTCCAGGCTGAACTGGCCTGGACTGGACTGCTTCGCCTGGGCCTTCATGGTGGTGCGCAGCTTGGTCACCTCGACTCCGGTCCGGTCTGCTGAATGGTTGTGACTGACAAAGGACCGAGGATCCTCAAAGGAGTCACTAGTGGTGAGTGCACCCTTGCACCCTGTTGTACGAGAACGTGCACAATTCCACCGGATCCAGTTGCTGTAGGTCCTCTTCTTGACATACATGAAGCCATCGAGACAGAGCTTGTCTCCTCCTCTGGTGGTCTTGATGATCTCCATGCTGAGTGTTGAGTGAGTGTATGAGTGATTCATAACCTGACATCCTTATATACTGACAGAAAAATAGCTCACTAAGCCTTTGTTTTTATTGCTCACATGCTTTGTGCATGTATAAGTATACTGTATAAGTATACTGATGGAATACTAAAATGTTGGAAAAAAGAACTGTTGTGGGCAAATGTATCTTTTCTGGTTAGGGGTGTGGGCAACTGTCTTGTGGGCATTTGTCCTGTGGGCAAGTGTCTTGTGGGCAATTGTCTTGTGGGCAATTGTCGTGGAATCAGTCACTACTATTACACAGGACGTGCGCACCCAGATCCCTGGGTCCGCTAGCGGAGGCCATTGCTTTCTTTGTAACACACAGGACGTGCGCACCCAGATCCCTGGGTCCGCTAGCGGAGGCCATTGCTTTCTTTGTAACCTAACATTTTATATTGGACAAATATATCAAAACTAGAAACCTAACATTGTATATAGGACAAATAACTATTGACTTATTCAATGCAGTATAAGTTGATATAAACTTTTATAGTGAAATAAGAAACTATTTTTAAGGCACTGTTATGCTTTGAAATGCCAATTTTAGCCGGACTTAACAAGTCTTATTGTCTTGTTCAGCATCCTCAGTTTCTCAAGATGGTTCAGAACCTGAGGCCAGGTTATATTCCTCCATCCACAAGAGATATTGCTGATAATTACTTGGATCTTGTATATTAAAAGGAATATAAAAAGTGTGCAGATGACCTGAATAATGAAACTGTATGTCTTTCAATTGATGGGTGGTCTAACATCCATAATGAGCCCACAATATGTGTGTAAGAGGCCGGTAGTGTACGAATGGAAATGAGCTAGGGCATTAGAATAATTCAGACTCGACGCCTGCTCGAGGGCAATGTTATGTCTATGTGAGGGCGACGTTTTGTCTATGTAAACACACCGACGGTGGTGACTGTTTTTATATTCGATGTGTAATCAACTTTGTAAGCGCAGGTTACCTTCGTTTGACTAATGCTGAGGTAAACAATTTTTGCTAGTGGCATTGAAATGGCTTTCCGGATTGGTGCAAGGTGCAGAAGGAGGAAAAAAACTATTGGTGCATGAATTCAAAGTCACGCCCATAAGGAGTGACATTTATTTGAGACGTAATTGGAGATTGGTTTAGAAAAATTAGTGACGTCAGACGAAGATAGCTTAGCGTAGGATACGGGATCTCGTCAGAAGATATAAGGAGAAGATATAGAGAGGGTGTAGAGAGAGGATCAGGAGACGATGTAGAGACGAGAGAAAAGAGATCCCGAGTGTAAGCTGAAGGTGAAATTACAGTGAAAGAAGAAAGAAAATTCACCACCCTTTTATTAACCCAAAGGACGAGAGGAATAGGCATGGGGCCTAGAAAATAGTGAGACTACAGGAAAAAGAAGGCATTGGGCCTACTGCTTAAGAGGAACTTGAATATTAGTGAAACTCACGTAACGAGAGGCAAGGGGCCTCGAGACGAGTGATATTACAAGTCAAATTTAAGTAACAGTGGTGACAAGGGGTGGTGAAAATGTGTCACTCTAACAACATCCACTGGTCAGATTTATTTAGTTGACACAATAGACACATCAAGAAAACCTCACACTGCTGAATATCTTCTACAACTTGTAAACAATTCGATCAAGAAAGCTGAACAAGATTTTGGTTGTCACATTGGAAGTGTTGTGACAGACAATTCAGCAAATGTCACCAAGATTCCTCTTGGAGGAATCGAGTGAACCTGAGCATACCGTCCTCACATACGGTTTATACCGTTCCTTATATGCATGTGGCAAGTCTATATAACATTGCTCCTTATATTGATATGCTAAAAATGTCCTTTAGCAATCAGATCGCATATCAGATAGCAATCCCACAATATTTAAAATCTATAAAAGATTTTTATTTAAATAAAATAAATCTGATTTAAATAAAAAAAATCGATCTTTTATATTAAAAAGAAAGATAGAAAAAAAAAATCGCCAATCCTGGTGTCCACTAACCTCGTACAATA
>NC_134781.1:46027878-46042878 GCF_046742065.1 Oratosquilla oratoria | reverse complement strand
GTCATCCAGGAGGTGCTCAGATGAGAGGGAGGGTGGGAGGGGTGTGGAGTGTATTTAGGGATGAAATGGGTGGGAGTGTTTTTATGCCTTTCCCTTTCTGGCTACCTCCCTTGGAAGGGGGAAAAAGCCTTGGTATATGTATGTATGTATATATATATATATATATATATATATATATATATGTATATATATATACATATATATATACATATATACATATGTGTGTGTATGTATATGTATGTATATATATATATATGTATACATAATATATATATGTATATATATATGTATATATTTATACATATATATACATTATATATATGTATATATATACATATATATATGTGTGTATGTATATGTATGTATATATATGTATATATGTATATATACATATACATAACATATATATATATATATTTATATATATACATATATATATGTATATATATTGTAACGTAATATTAGATATTACGTCATATGTGTAATTATGTTATAGAATTGTGTTCCTTTGTATTACATAACTATGTTCATATTTCTTGTCTATGTATGTATTGTAACAATGTTAAGCAGTAACGCCCGTCCACTATATGTAATCTTGCCTACGTGCGGAGAAAGGTGCGCACTCTTGTAGAACAAACAGACAAGCGATATCCTGAATAGTTCGGAGCGCACAGATTTGACAGTTACTAAATAAATAGATTGTTCAAGCGAGTCGAGGGTCCAATGGTATATAAGCGGTGGAAATCGCTCACTCCTCGTCATTTTCCCACATATTGATCTCTTGATAAAAACTAGAAGGTTTAGATTCATGAGACGATTGGTGTGAAGTGATCACCCTTTTTGCCTACATTACGTGTCTGATATACATTGCATTACTTTACTTATATTTGTACATATTACTTATTTTGATGCATGTTCCTGATCTCTGTGTACTTAGATAGTACCATATTGTATACGTATCTTGTGTTTCTTATTTGAACGATAATTTCCATATTCTCATAATCATGTACGGTCCCATTGACCCTACTGCCCATTCTCTTTTGTGTTGATTGCCTGTAAATATTTTCCACATTAATAATTTCGTTTACTAGTTTTATCGCTAGTTTAATATTCCTTTCCTGGAATCTTCTTTGTTACCTTTACTTCTAGTCTTACGAATTATCTAGGCCCTGACCAGATAGTTCAGTCCTACAGTGGCTTCTAGAAGTGAGCTGGTTCTTAAGCACTTATCCGTTATACGTAACGTATCTTCACTAACCAGCCAGCCCGTAACAAAGTGGCGACCTTGCCAGGATAGGAATATTAAACTAGCGATAAAACTAGTAAACGAAATTATTAATGTGGAAAATATTTACAGGCAATCAACACAAAAGAGAATGGGCAGTAGGGTCAATGGGTATTGGGACCATCCTCGACATCTTGCGATCCTAGTTGGCCCTGGAGGCGTATCAAACGTTGTAGGCCCTGCAAAAGTTCAGGGCCAGTCAGTTACAACACTAAAAACAAAGTAGACGGACGTCAGTTGGGAAAGCAAGATGATGTGGTTTGGATCGTTGTTTATGGTCTTCCTCGTCCCGGGAATCCAGAGCGAGGTATCCCACGCTTTCCTCCATGGAAATGAAGGTGTACCTCGCCAGTTTTTATACCTCGCAAACCAGAAAGGACCTGGATTCCCTCAAGTGGGTGACGGTTCCACCCAAACCCAGTCTGGATTTCCCCAGATCATTGAAGGAGACCGACGATTTCCTCAGACTAACCCTGAAGGATTTCCCCAGATCATTGAAGGAGATCGACGATTTCCTCAGACTAACCCTGAAGGATTTCCCCAGATCATTGAAGGAGATCGACGATTTCCTCAGACTAACCCTGAAGGATTTCCCCAAATCGTTCAAGATCAAGGATCTCCTCAGACTAGCCCTGAACTTTTGCAGGGCCTACAACGTTTGATACGCCTCCAGGGCCAACTAGGGTCGCAAGATGTAGAGGATGGCCCCAATACCCAAGGAACTAGGTTTACAACAGGTCAATTAAACCGTGATCTCGGCAATAATTTGTTAGACTTGCGAGTCCTAACGGTAACTGTCACTCAAACTATATATTCCCTTACTACAACGACAAGAATTTCCACCGTCGCCATACCATCCACAACTACAGCTTTCCTAGCCTCTACTTCAACAGATTTCTTCAAAAAGCTCAAAACATAATCAGAGAAATGTTGAAATATTTCACTATGGTAGGATTTCCTAAGAACATTCAAAGTGATCAAGGAAGTAATTTTCTTTCCAACAAGTTTAGAGAAACTCTTGTAACACTAGGTATAAATCATGTAACTTCCTCCGCCTATCATCCTCAATCACAAGGTGCTCTAGAGCGCTTTCACCAAACGCTCAAGACAATGTTAAGAATCTTCTGTGCTGAGAACACTCGAAATTGGGAAGACGGACTCCCCTTTTTGTTGTTCGCCACCCGAACAACAATTCAAGAAAGCCTTGGATTCAGCCCGTCAGAATTAGTCTTCGGTCATGAAGTCCGTGGTCCCCTAAAGATACTTCATGAACAATGGATGAAAGAAGAACCACCTGTTCCTTCTTTGAAATACGTGTCCCAGGTCACCGAGAAGTTGTTAGAAGCTTGGAAGTTGGCAAGAGAGAACTTGACGAATGCTCAACGAGTAATGAAAGGTCGGTATGATAAAAATTCTAAACTTAGAACTTTCTCTCCAGGAGATCAAGTGTTACTTTATCTTCCCATACCAGGAGATCCATTGCAGGCTAAATACAAAGGACCCTATGAAGTCTTGTCCAGAGCCAGTGATCTCAACTACATAATCAAAACTCCAGACAGAAGAAAGAGTTCCCGTCTCTGTCACATAGATACCTTAAAACCTTATCATTCCAGAGATCCAATTCCAGCTTGCAGCTCTACCACAATAGAATCGGAAGAGCCTCCTGATAACCTGCCTAATCCTCCTGAGATTCCCTTGGAAAACTCTCAGATACTACAAAATCTTCAGATAAAAGTAGGACACTTATCTGAGAAACAAGATGTAGCAGAACCATTGACTGACCTGTTGAGAAAAGACCACGACTTCGTGTGGACACCTACCTGTGAGACGGCCTTCAAAAACCTGAAGTCCCTTTTCACTAACGCACCAGTTCTAAGGGCACCCGATTTCCAACGACCCTTTCTTCTGCAAGTCGACGCCAGCGACACCGGTATCGGTGCCGCCCTCTTGCAAGAACACAATGAAGTTCTTAACGCTATCGCCTACTACAGCAAGAAGCTGTCCCCTGCGCAGAAGAACTACTCCATACTTTCTAGAACGTAGCTTTTCAACAGAAAGTGAAAAGCTTTCCCAAACGGTGGAGGTGTAACGTAATATTAGATATTACGTCATATGTGTAATTATGTTATAGAATTGTGTTCCTTTGTATTACATAACTATGTTCATATTTCTTGTCTATGTATGTATTGTAACAATGTTAAGCAGTAACGCCCGTCCACTATATGTAATCTTGCCTACGTGCGGAGAAAGGTGCGCACTCTTGTAGAACAAACAGACAAGCGATATCCTGAATAGTTCGGAGCGCACAGATTTGACAGTTACTAAATAAATAGATTGTTCAAGCGAGTCGAGGGTCCTAAAACTACCCATGTTGACGTGTGTTAACTTACCCTCCTCCCCCCCTTTCACTCACTCGCACACTCACCCGGAAGTATTCCGCTTCCGGTCCAATGGTATATAAGCGGTGGAAATCGCTCACTCCTCGTCATTTTCCCACATATTGATCTCTTGATAAAAACTAGAAGGTTTAGATTCATGAGACGATTGGTGTGAAGTGATCACCCTTTTTGCCTACATTACGTGTCTGATATACATTGCATTACTTTACTTATATTTGTACTTATTACTTATTTTGATGCATGTTCCTGATCTCTGTGTACTTAGATAGTACCATATTGTATACGTATCTTGTGTTTCTTATTTGAACGATAATTTCCATATTCTCATAATCATGTACGGTCCCATTGACCCTACTGCCCATTCTCTTTTGTGTTGATTGCCTGTAAATATTTTCCACATTAATAATTTCGTTTACTAGTTTTATCGCTAGCTTAATATTCCTTTCCTGGAATCTTCTTTGTTACCTTTACTTCTAGTCTTACGAATTATCTAGGCCCTGACCAGATAGTCCGTTATACGTAACGTCTCTTCACTAACCAACCAGCCCGTAACAATATATACATATATCTATATATATATATATATATATGTATATATATATATTTATCTGTGTGTGTAAATATATATATATATATATATATATATATATATATATATATATATATATATATATATATATATATAATATATATATATATATCATATGCCGTGTACGACGACGTCCCCATCAAGCGCATTGTTGGCGTAATGGAATGCACCATCCTGTCAACACTATGTTTGGCATTTTCCAAAGTCTTTTTAAATGCGCTTTTCTTTACTGTTTTCCCAAGGAATTCCTCGTTTCTGATACATTTTATGATTATGACCGAGGATATTAGATACAATAGCAGAAAACTTCAGTGCAAATTGCCCAGACGTGTGTCAAACTAGATCAATCGATCATGATGAGCTTTGTTAACCAGATTTACCCCTTCCTTAAAATAGGACAAGAATTAATACGGTTGGGCAAACAACCAATCAGTTAACAGCTTCATCAGTAAAATCAGTTAAAAATATCAGCAATCATAAAATCACCAGGCATTTTGTTACTAGTGTGATGGCTTTTTTTTTTTCTTATCTTATCTTTTTTTTTTGCACACAATCTCATTAATGGGTAAATAGCAGAAAGCGAGTAATGCACCGTGCTCTATACACACTAATAACTAACTAGCAACTGACAACTCCTCTACCGGCACTATGAAACTGAGTGAAACATTATAATTCTTCTAAAAATTTCGTGAACAAAGAATTGACAATTTCAGTACTCGGAATAGTAACTCGTAGTTGTTAGTTCATGTATGTAAAAAGTTATCTCTTTCAATAGAGAATAATACCCCCTGGGGTAAGTTTATCCTAGGTAAAGAAATCCTCGTCTCGATGGCTTAGGCCCGACTTATGGGCAAGCCATCTCACACGTGCCTTACAGTTATGTAAAGGCTAAAACTATCACATCAATTAAGATTATTCAGAACCGTCAATCTATAGAGCTCGAAATAGCCTCAGGCACTCTAATAATTTTAGTTTTCCTTTTGGTGAGGGGCGTGGAAGTGAAATAAGAGATGGCAAGGTGATTGCTTCTGGAACAGAAATAGAATATTTCATTTACTGCCTTGAGATGGAAGTTGGAATAATAGTTTAATTTTTCTTTTTGTGGTAATGAAGTCAGCGACAGCAAGGATGAAGAAGATAATGACAATTATGATGAGAACAATGGTGACAAAAAACGACAATGAAAAAGACTGATGAAGGGGACGACAAATGAGATAATGAAAATAAAGAAGAGACAATGAGGAGGAAGACGGTGTAGCATGACGGTGACGATGAAGGCGTCTGTGATAATGAAAACGACGACGACGACGACGATGATGATAAAGACCACAATGGTGACGTGGTTAATACTCTGATGATGGTGATGGCAGCGATGATGAAGATTTTGAAGAAGAAGACGTGATGAAAAAAAATATGGGAAAGGCAACGATGGTGACGACGATAATGAAGATGAAAACTACGACGATGATGGTGATGACGACAATAATGGAAGAGAGACGATGATAAATGAATCGACAAAAATGAAAATGACAACGATAATGAAAACAACGATGAAAGTGACAGTGGAAGACGATGATGCAGAAATGGCAGTGATGAAAGAGGTGATGTTAATGAAAGGGGTGGAGGTGATGAGGGCGACGACGATAATGAAGATGACGAAAATAAAGGAGACAGCAATGATGAAGGAGGCAACGAAAATAAAGACGACAAGGATATAAAGAATAATAGGAAGAAGAAGAAGAAGAAGAAGGCGATGATAATGATAAATATGACGATGAAGACAACGATGATGATGGAGATAATAATAAAGGCGACGGTGATTATAAGATGAGAATAATGTAAACGACAGTGATGAAGGGTGACTATGATAACCTTATTGTTTAGTGTCATTTAAACTCCGATGTTAAGATTTTTGTCATTTGGTCAAATAAAACAAAAAATCATATAACACCAAAATGTTTGATCAAACACCAGAAAAATATAACGTCAGTCCTCGCGCTGTCAAGCCGCATCAGATGATATTCGGATGTACGGGCCGCCGCGAGGCCTACCATATCCGGTTTTTCGTATCTACACCACAAGCGGCTGACATGAGTTGAATGGGTTAATGGTTATTAAGGGTACCGCCAGATAATCTTCATCTGAGGGTGAAATCCTCACCATCGAAGAGTTTATGAGGCGACGCTGATGATGAAGACTACGACAATAGTGACTCAAAGTTGGAATGGTGCTTTTTCTATTTAAAACAAACGCTAAGTAAAAAGCTAAAAGTCATAAAAATAAAGATTTGAGTTCTACCGCTCCTGAAAAGAATAAAATAAGAATTACTAAAGAATAAGAGAAATGAGATACCAATTCAATATCAATTACAGGAGTGAAGAAAGCCACTTGTAACGCTCCTATTTGTAGGAATTCAGTAAACCCCAAAGAAAATTAACTCCAAAGCCTTCCAGATGAAATAAAAAAGGAGAGTATTTAAATTGAAAAAGGTATGTAAAAAGGACACGTGTCGTACGCCAAAAAAACTCAAATGTTCAGAGACAGACCATACGATTTCTGTTTTTTACTTTGATGTGAAAGGCACTGAAAGATGAAGGGGTACAATCTTGCACTCTGTTTTTGAAATATTTTTTCCAGGATGACCCAAGAGCAACGAAACGAACCATAACATAACGTAACGTAATGTAATGTAATAACATAAAATATAGTAAAGTACATTAACGGAACATAACGTGACTTAACCTAACATTGCCTCATCAAGTATAATCCAGCCAATAACCACCCAAATAAGTTTACTGTTTGTTATACCTCTGGAAAAGTATTTCTTTTTACTTATTTATTTTATTTTTTGCAGCCAGAGGACTTAACCCATTCAACTCCGATGACAAGATGTCTTGTCATTTGGTCAAATAAAACAAAAAATCATAATAAAACAACAAAATGTTTGATGATCAAACAGCACCAGAAAAATATGACGTCATCAGTCCTCCTCGAGGAGGACTGATGACGTCATATTTTTCTGGTGCTGTTTGATCATCAAACATTTTGTTGTTTTATTATGATTTTTTGTTTTATTTGACCAAATGACAAGACATCTTGTCATCGGAGTTGAATGGGTTAATTTCACTTCCTCATTGCGCGAAATCGCATTAACTGTTTTCGAGAAAACACCTTTGGTGAGGTGCCGTTTTCTTCCGCTTCCTTTTTTTTTTTCAACCAAATAGCTTTTGAGTCTTTTTTTTTTTTTTTTGTGCCTTGCCTTTTGAAATCGTTTCCGAACTTTTTTTTATTCTCTCTAAAAAGAAGCTCCATTAAATTTTCTCGTTCACTGTCTGTTACGGACCAAAATATCGTCTTGTTGAGCACTTTTCCCCCATTCTGACAAATTTCATTGTTCTCCTCGATCGTTTCAGCTCGGTGGTACCTTTTTCAGAAAGTCTTCGTTTTGGCTGGCAGCAGACTCTTCTCCGCTCAGAGGAAGACTTAACCCATTCAACTCCGATGACAAGATGTCTTGTCATTTGGTCAAATAAAACAAAAAATCATAATAAAACAACAAAATGTTTGATGATCAAACAGCACCAGAAAAATATGACGTCGTCAGTCCTCCTCCTCGAGGAGGACTGATGACGTCATATTTTTCTGGTGCTGTTTGATCATCAAACATTTTGTTGTTTTATTATGATTTTTTGTTTTATTTGACCAAATGACAAGACATCTTGTCATCGGAGTTGAATGGGTTAAGAAAACACAGAGTCTGAATCGATCTAGACCTCATCTTGCTGATCGAGGGCCGACCTTGTTCAGAGTCTGTCCATTCAGCGAAACAAAAATGTCTGGCATCGGTTAAAACATCAACAGTGCGTCTATACTTTGGAACAATATTACGATAAAAAGAAGATTCATAGAGATGTTAAAGGAGAGAATTAAGAAAGACAACAGACAGTACAACTAGTGAAATTGAAAAGTGACACCCCTACTGAATCTCGTGAGTAGAAATCCCCCTATTGCACTTGAGATTCTATCTATACACATGAAGTTTTTTCCCCTTTTAAGGGAGATAGCCAAGACAAAGTCACGTGCCTACTCCCACCCATTCCACTCCCATCCACCACCCTTTCCTCCCTCTCATCTTAGCTCCTCATGGATGAAGGGTCATCCCTGCATCCCACCCACTGCCCTGGGTCAGAAGCAATGTAGCAAGACACAGTATATCCACAGCAAGGCCGCCTCACCCAATCCGCGACCCCCTTTTCCGTCCCCTCATGCAGAATGAAAAAGAAAAGACGGAGAGAAATCACTTCGGGCTGCGTCAAAATATCATTCATACGTTAGGGACACTCCTACTGACCAGATTCAGTAGCGATCTCGCTTTTAACAGTGACAGTAGAAATAGTAAAAGTTAAAAGTAACACCCCTACTGAATAGTAGGAGCGCCCCTACTGCTTTTAAGATTCAGATTGCATAAAATCTCTGGAGTCAAGCCTCCATGCAGGGAGAATTTGAAAGAAACGTCAACTGAATGGGAGCGTTTCTGTGCGTGCACTCATTTACCTCTGAGTATTTTCTGCTCCTGTTGTTCTTATAGCTTCCTTTACTACATTCTTTTTCTATTTCGCGTTACAACTATTCGTATTACCCTATGTGTACTACCCTACTTATACTCTTCTATATGCAGGTGCACATTGGTCCTGGAACTCACCAGATCGTCGATGATCCAACATATTTTTTGTCATTGTGACAAAAAAGGATACAAGCTCCACCGCAAGGACTCGAACCTTTGCATTAGCGACTGCGTCATATGAAGCGAAAACAATAGCTTTGAGTCACAAAGATCGTACAAAAGGAATGATCTGGACTACGACCTGGTAGTTCCACGACGGCGCTTGGGTAGCTCAGTTTCTATTCTTTTTCAGTCTTTATTATGGCGAGCCACCCGACAAGTGGAGCTTGTCTCGATCCGACATCTCTTGTTTATTTCTTTCGTACAGGTTTGACAATGAGTTAATTCATACATACATATATGTAAAGGCTAAACTGTATTTGAATTGGTTCGACTATGGAATAATACCTAATATACAAATAGACCCGTAAAAAAAAAAAAAAAAAAAAAAAAAAAAAAATGCTGCCCATCAGTAATGACCTATTTGTACTACCTTATCTATATTCTAATACTCGTAATACTATTACTTGTAGCACTGTAATACTGCCTATTTTTACTAACCTGCTTGCACCACCTATTCACATCCTTCTTGTGGTACCTACTCATGCTGCCCTACTTGCGCTTCCCATCTTGCACTGCCGGATATACATGGAAGGTTGGGTAATAACCAAAGACCTTATAAAGCAACGAGTTATTAGTGGGCAAAAGAGATGGTCTTCTGGAGAATAGTCAACCCTCCAATTTGTAGATTTCGCATTCACAGTTGAATAGAATCACAGATCTGTTTAGGATGAAATACTCAAAGTATGTCACTGGCTTCAAGAGTCAATCGAGAAAGTTGCAAGTCTTTTGATCTGGGCAGCACAATGTTTATGAAGTTAAAAATTAAGACGCATTGCTTTCCAATTCACGTTGAACTACGGGAATCGGGGCTCGAATTCAACGGCTACTGGTGAATACGATTTGCCGATTTGGCATACAAGGCAAAGGGGGCTGTTTCAATCGAAACTTAGCGCCTCCTGCCTTTCTTCCTGGACTAGCACTAAAGTGATGTTCTTAAACAATTCAGTCTGGAGAAAGCAAAGTTTGCTCTCTGTCCATTGTTTCCTAATCTGTTCCACTGTTCTTTTTCTTTCTCTGTTGTACACCCTTGAGTTGTCTTCTGTGTACTCCAGTTTTTTAATTTCCTTTCCCTCTCTTCTTCCTCCTCCTCCTCCTCCTCCTCCTCCTCCTCTTCCCCTTTTTCCTTCTCCTCCTCTTCCTCCTTTCCTTCCTCCTTCTTTTTCTCCTGTTTTTTCTTTGATTTTTCTTTCTCTTCTTCCTCATGTTTTACTCTCTCCCTCTCTTCTCACACTAATTTCCTCCTTTTCTCTCCTCCTCTTCCTCTTTTTTCTTTTTTCTAATTCTTCCTTTGGTCTTTTTTTTATCATACTCTTCCATTTCTCTTATTCACGTTTTTCCTTTTCTTCTTTCTCCTTCACTCTTCTCTTTCCTCCCTCTTTTGTTGCCTACTATACCTTTACCCCTCCTTATCACTCTCTCCTCGTATTCCTCTTTTCTGTCTCCATTCTCTCTTTTTCCTCCTCCTTTTCTCTTTCCCTCTCCTCTTCCCTCCCGCCCTCTCCTGCCTCCCCCAGCCCTCTTTCATTGCCGTCATCAAGAACATCAAATGCACAATTATGGAGTCTTCATCTCCAATATGAACAGTGCACACCTTCACCCCTCGCTCCCACCCTTCCTTCCTCGATTCCTTCATCACTCTTTCCCCTCTCCTTCACTCTTTCCATCCCTCCCTTCCTCACTCAATCATTCCCTCCTTCCTTCCTTTCTCCATTCCATCTACCTCTCCTCTTCCTTTGTCCCTAACCCCCTCCTTTTGTCCTTTTCCCCCTCTCATTCTTCCTCCTCCTCCGTTTATCCTTTTCGATACTATATGTTCCCTCACTCTCTGCTTCATTTTGAGCGAGTTTTTACGTCGGCAAGATGGTGTACACACAAGCATGAATACGTGCACACAGATACACACATACACATATACACACACAAATACACACATAAACACATACACACACACACACACAAACACACACACACACACACACGCATACACGCACACACACATACACACATACACATATACACATATACACACATACACACATACACACATACACACATATACACATACACACACACACGCGCACACACACACACACACACACACACACACACACACACACACACACACACACACACACACACACACACACACACACACACACACACACACACACACACACACACACACACACACACACACACACACACACACACACACACACACACACACACACACACACACACACATAGACACGCGCGCGCGCGATTCCATGACAAATGCTCACAAAACAAATGCTCACAAGACATATGTATTTAGTGAAGTATTTATTGAGAAACATGATATTAGTATCTCAAAGAGTTTTGTGATTCACACTTTTAGATTAGAAAAAGGGCTCTTAACGCTGTTAATCCTGTCACACCTCGTTGGTCTTTTTCACATCTCACTTCACACATTTAGAAGTGATGAGCTCAGCATAGAGATTATCAAGATCAATTGAGGTGGAGACAAGTGGCTACGCAGGTAGCATGCTCAGGATCAGAAGTACCTCCAACTCCTCTGGGAGGACTTTGTGGGAGAGCGCCGTTCTCTACCGGAGTTCCTGGAAGCAATGGGGCAATGTATCCGCTTTATATAAATCGCATAGAGAACCCACAGTTGGAGTGAAAGAAAAACTTGGGAGAACGTTAACGTCTCTATTTCAACCTCTAGCTGTATCCCTCTTTAGGAAAATGGACTATAACACCAATCCCGTTCGCGCGGGATCGATGTTTGTGGGAAGGGAAGAGAAGTCTGCATGAAAATAAAAAAATGGTTGTGAAAAAAGAGGGCTATTGCCACTGGACGCCTTATATGGATATTTATTAGAGTATGTGTCGTGCCTCAGGAGGCATGGACAGGAGTTTTAGTTGTAGGGACAGTCAGAACGATGGAAAGATTTTTAGTAGTAGGTAAACTGAAATGAGGAGATGCAGTAGTAGAAAAAGTTAGAAGTGAAATGAATTTCAGTGGGAGAGAAAGCGTATGTAGATGTTTTTTGCGTGCAGATGTATTTCTTGTTTGCGGTGTGCCTGTGTGCGTATGCAACGCAGGGAGGGTTGCTGCCTCTATGAGGGTGTACAAATGGGATATATATATATATCATAATTTAATGTATGAGCCATACCCTTTCCCCTGCGAGACGAAAACAAACATGACTAGAGCGCAAAAAAAAAAAAAAAAAAAAAAAAATAGAATTAATGTTTCCAACTAGATCCCGGCCAGGCAAAGTACGTGTACTGAGCATCTGCTACAATTCCTCACGCTTTACAAAGGATTACAAAGGCGGAGCATGCCGACAGGAGACCTTTTGATCCATATCTAGGTCGGATGAAAAAAAAAAAAAAAAATAAAAAAAAAATAAAAAAAAAAATAAATAATAATAATAATAATAATAATAATAAAAACATAATAAATAAAAACTATGATAATGTAAATACAAATAAAATACATAAATAAATGCATAGGTATAGTTAAAATAATAAACAAACAGGTAAATAGTAAATGATTATAAATTGACATATAACTAATGATAAATGAAAATCAGACAGACAAATTATAACAAAACAAACACAAATAATATAAGATAAATTATAATCATTACAGCATCTTACTTAGGTATTTATCTAAATGATTCTTAAAGCTTCGAACTGAACTACATTGCACTACCTGTGCAGGAAGTTTATTCCATTCATTAACTACACGGTTGGCAAAGTTGTTTCTACCTACTTCCAAATTGAATCTATTTCCGGACAGTTTGAGACCATTGTTTCTTGTCTGATTCTCATTCAATGTGAAAATTTGGTCACTTTTGATGTTGTCAATTCCCTTTAAAATCTTAAAGACCTGTATCAAGTCACCTCTGAGTCTACGCTTTTTTAGGGAAAACAGATTCATGTGCTTAAGTCGATTTTCGTATGATTTATTTTTGATATTTGGAATTCCAGACGGACTAATGCCCGTGGTACTCAGTCAGACAGGACACAACACTTCGCGGCACGTCTGGTCACGATCAGTCTAAGCTGGTAAAGGATGCGTTAACGTCCACTGTTCACCGTATACAGCGGTGGATGAAAGACAGTTATACGCGATTTCTCGTGTATACCGCACAGGGGAGAGACGCAGCTGACAAGTAGTCTGTTCGCTGAGGTCTACCGGTAGGTGTGATGTGTCGGTCGGATCAGGTGGTTGTGTTTGGCGCGCAGTCTTTCTAGATGCTTGTATTGGTTGAGTTGACGTTGGCAGCTAGGTGCAAAGACTCAGACGTTCTGAAGCCGCTCCATCGCGAACCCATGAAGGAAAGTACAAGATAGGCGAAGTGGTAAGACACATATATTCCTCTGTCATAAAGAGGGCGATATAACAGGAACTCGTGCAGTCTATATGACAGGCTGGATGACATAAATCGAGGAAAAGTCGTGCATGTATACATGATGGTGTGGCCATCCTGCGGGTGTATGTGTTATGGTGTGATGCAACTCATGTAAGGATACACTTGACTCCTCTTTCTCCTATTTCTCTTTCTATATTCCACCTCTTTTTTTTTCTTCCTTCTCTTCATCCTCTTCCTCCTTTTTTCCTACTCCTCTTCCTTCTTCTTCCTTTCTCACTCCCCCTCTTTCTTTTCCTCCCTCATTCCTCCTCCTCTTTCTCATCCTTCTTCGCCTACTCCTTTACATCTTCTTTTCTCCTTTCATTGCATCCCTTCTGGCGACGATCTGCCTGTTAGGACGTCTTCAGCTCGAGACCCACCCCCTAACGCATCCTGAAGCCCCCACTTTCAGCCCTTTGTGGGGTAGTAAAAAAAAAAAAAAAAAAAAAAACTACAGAAATGATAAATCTTCACAAAACAACCATCAAAGTTAAATCATGTATGTGAAGGACAACAGTTATGATGTTAGTGACTTCCATCGGTTTTAATGCAATCTCTCATAAAAAAAGAATAGGTGAGTGATATACTGTATAGCGTGATTTTCTGCTTTTTTCGTTTCTTTTTTATTCTGTTTTTATATTTCTTCAATAGTAATTGCATCTGATATGCGTATGATTGCCATAAAATGTTAGGAAGAGATAAGTCTGAGCAAGTAAAAAAAAAAAAAAAAAGGACAGGAGCCAATTTAATTTTTGACCATCTTTTTTTGAGTTTAGTGGAGATGAATGCACATTTTCCTTCATTTTCTTCCTCTTTGAAACATTTACACACAGGATTACAGCGACATTTGTTTTACTTCTATTTCAAACCCTTTCATTTCAGTGGCATACGTTAAACACTTTGTCCTGACTGACTTGAGCCAGACTATTTCATTCAGCTGAAGACTGACTCAGAAGGAAGCAGAAATTTAATGATTTGTTCATTACTTTTCTTTCTCCAATAATTCGGTTATTTATTTATTTTCTCTTCCTCTCTTCAATTCCCATTTTTTTTTTCATCATTTTTTCGTTCTTTTCTCGTTTCTCTTTTTTCTCTCTTTTTTTTCTTATTTTTTTTTTTGTATTTAATCAATTTTGCTTACCCATTTAGAATGCTATGAATATATATGGGAAATTCCTTGTATCACTCAAATATGACAAGACTATTCACCTTCAAAACTTGTTTCTCTTTGGCGAGCCTTTTTTAAGAGCTCGTTAAATACAAGTATGAAATATACTCCTTCTTGAGAGCGGTCCCCTTGTTTATGTACGTAGTAATTTCAAAGCTTATCTACTTAATCAAATGAACATTTTTATGTATTACCCCAAAGATTGCATCAGTGTGACATGACGTTTGAAGTAAGGTTCAGTGTTTCAAACCGCCTTAATTACGATCACAGGCCTGCCAGTCCTAGAACAGAACAATGTTGAAGACTAACGTCCGACTATTTTACTCACTTCAGTGCAAGTCTCTGGCCATGATGGGGCCTTACTTAA
>NC_134781.1:46020378-46022878 GCF_046742065.1 Oratosquilla oratoria | reverse complement strand
TTCCCGCGTGTAGAGGGCGGTCCTGATAAGCCACAGGTGGGGCGAGCGTTGCCTGTTTATCCCCAGACTGGGTTTGTATTCCGGAAGAGTCGATTCAGTGGCGGTGCGAGGGGGGGGGGGGCAGACGGGCGGTGTACACCCGCCTGCCGACGTCAACGAAGAGATCCGTAACCAGAACGGCAGCCGCAAGGAGATAACTCCTCGCCGCCACCGCTGGCGAGCGCGTTCCTGATGAGCCACAGGTGGGGCGAGCGTTGCCTGTTTATCCCCAGACTGGGTTTGGATTCCGTAAGAGTCGATTCAGTGGCGGTGCGAGGGAGGGGCAGAAGGGCGGGTGTTGTATGGTCTCTTTCCTTCCAATCACAACTCTGAAAACAGAGAATTACGCGATTGGGAATTGTGTGTAAATGTCAGTAGTGTAAACTCGCTCACCAGCGTCAGCGAGAGGCCAGCGTTAGGTTGCGGGCCGGTTGGACAGAAAGGTGTCCCAAGTCTATCCGTCAACCAGCCTGCGATCAGATTGGGCGTTCTGAGAGAGACGGTTTAGGCCTCTGCTTTGCCAGCGAGAAAGTGTGCGTGTGCCTCTTTTCCTCCAAGCACTACTCTGAAAACAGAGATTTACGTGACTTGGGAAATGCGTGTGTGTATTTGTCTTGGTGTAAACCCGCCTGCCGACGTCAACGTAGAGGTCGGCCATGCCAGACCGGCAGCAGCTAGGAGATATATCTCCCAGCCACCACCGGCCGGCAAAGATTCTTGGAGCTTGTTGAGAGAGCTGGTTGAAGAGACGTCCGACCTCTACGAGCGCTGAGTTGATTCAAAAGACAAAGATGGAACAAATGCATGGGTTTATATAGTACAAAGATACAGAAATACAGCGTGTGATTGGCTGGAAGGATGACCTTTTCTCGTCCCCTCATGGTTGAGAGGGCGGGAGTTTTCCACGTACGCTCATTGGGTGGCTTGTCCCTCCTCTCGAGTCTCGCTGCCCCGGGGCTGTAGCGTGATGTTTTCCGTCCTGCCTCGGGGCTTGTCTCTCCTGAAAGGCTTAACACTTGTTAGTATAGTAGGGACATCTTAGTGGGAATTCAGAGACGGCCTACTAACTGCAATATAAAAAGGTTCAAGGTAGGCAAGGCAGTTCTTGTCGGACTCTCTCTGAATGATGACAGTGTTCTGCCAAAGGACATCACCTGTGAGATGCTGGCCATGTTTCTCCAGGAAGTGGCGTTTGGGACCTCCTTGAGTCAGATGATAGCTCAGGCGCCTGGAGAGTTTGGTAGTAGTCAACCCTATGTAAGCATCATAGAGCGTACAGTCCTTATTTGGGCAAGAAAATTTGTACACAAGGCAGGTACTTTCCATATCTCCAGGACGTGGTGAACTATCGTTCTTCATGATGAGGTCCTTTGTGCGGCTGTTCCTGTAGTACACTACCAGCTTTACACGGTCTACGGGTTAGTAAATTGAACATTCCTATCAATGATATTTCCCACACTCTTCTCATACATACTCCCTCACCCCCATCCCTCACCCACTCCCCCTCATGCATCACAGCATCATCCAAACACAACCCTTCTCCATTCACCCGTATCTTCTGCCCTCTCCTGCCCTTCCTCAACAGACATTCCCCTCTTTCCCAATGCCACTTTTACCTCATCCATCCATCTCACCCTAGGTCGCCCCGTCATGTTCATTCCTTCCACCTCTGCCTTCCATACCCCTGTTACTAATCTTTCTTCACTCATTCTTTGCATGTGCATAAATCATTCCAATACTCTTTCATCAACCCTATCTCCCAACTCCTTTTCCACCCCTGTTCTCCTCCTCATCTTCTCATTTCTCACTCTATCTAGCCTAGTAACTCCTATCATACTTCTGAGGCATTTCATCTCAAACACATTCAAACTCCTCTCTCTTCCTCTCTTATGTTCCATGTTTCTGCCCGTATAGTGCTGTCGGCACAATCACTCCTTCATACAATCTCCTCTTGGCATCCATTCCCAAATGTCTATTTCTCATTACACTTTTTAATCCACCAGTGCATTTACTCGCTTCTCTCAATCTACATTCTACCCCCACCCCCACTCGTCCCTTTCCTGCTACATTCGCACCCAAGTATCTAAAACAATCCACTTCCTCCAATTTCTCTCCCTTAATACTCACTTCCAGTCTGCTGCCACTTTCACACCTTGTACATCTCATCACCTTACTTTTACCCACATTTATCTTCAACTTCCTTCTTTCGCACACCTTCCCAAACTTTGTCACTAATTTCCTCAATCCCTCCTCTGATCCTGCTGCAAGCGCAGTGTCGTCATTAAACAACAACTGGCTTATCTCCCACTTTTCTCCATTTTCTTTAACCATCTCCAATCCCTGACCCACTACCTTTGCATTCACTTCTCGCACCACCCCATTCATGTATAAATTGAACAGCCAGGGCAACATAATACACCCCTGACGAATTCTCACCTTTACCTCTAACCGCTCATTTCTC
>NC_134781.1:46012878-46015378 GCF_046742065.1 Oratosquilla oratoria | reverse complement strand
TATACTTCCAATTGTACTATCATAGTGGAGATGGGTTGAACGCAAAATTTCATGTATGTGTATGTACTCGAGCATACAAATATATATAAGGAATATTGCGCTTGACTTTTATCTCTTGGTAGCTTATTTGGAAAGTCATTGCGTCACTTGTCATGTTTATAGCTGAGTTCGAGTCCTCGGCAGTATCACATTTCAATTTCTGGTTGTGGCCTCCATTGGGTCTCCCGATGTTGATGGCTTAAAATGAAAGTGTATTGTGGTTGTTAAAATGAATCTAAACACTGGGACCCATTCAGTGTTGTACAAATACTTTCCCGCGTTTGTATACTTCCAGTTGTACTATCATAGTGGAGATGGGTTGAACGCAAAATTTCATGTATGTGTATGTACTCGAGCATACAAATATGGACAAGGAATATTGCGCTTGACTTGTATCTCTCTTGGTAGCTTAGTTGGAAAGTCACTGCGTCACTTGTCATGTGTCAGCTGAGTTCGAGTCCTCGGCAGTACCACATTTCAATTTCTGGTTGTGGCCTCCATTGGGTCTCCCGATGTTGATGGCCTAGAATTAAAGTGCATTTTTGTTGTTAAAACGAATCTCTAATCACTGGGACCCATTCAGTGTTATACAAATATACATACATACATATACCAAAGCTTTTTCCCCCTTCCAAGGGAGGTAGCCAAAAAGGGGAAGGCATAAAAATACTCCCACCCATCTCATCCCCAAACACACTCCACACCCCTCCCACCCCTCCTCTCATCTGAGCACATATACGTATATAAAGGCTAATGGTTAATGGAACGTTAACGCGATGAAAGGGGACTGTGTCGTTGACTCCATTTGAAAAGGGACCCTAGGCTGGCCTTATTTTGGTTAAGGCCACATGATTTCACTCAGCTATGGAAATATCAGCGTAAAGAAAGGTGATAAACCGTGGAGTGCGAAATCAGACTTTATTAGTATTTTCTGGCTTCTGACGCCTGACCGGTTTCATTCGGCTGCGTGGATGGCCTACTCACCCGGATAAGGATCCAAACTGTCTGGAGTTAACCCATTAAAGGGAGTTGTGGCCTTAAGGACGAAAGGATGATGTTCAGGATTAATAAAGTGTTGGTGGAAGGAGAATTAAAGTATAGTGTTGGTGCAAGGGATCCCCGTTTTCAGCCCAACGTGGCAACAATATTGAGGCTAAAAAAGACAGACACTGTGGCCCCGACTCTGTTGACCATTTTGTGCGCCTTTGATATTACGCTTGTAGCGACAGAGTGAAAAATATTTTGCTCAGATGGTGTGTACCTCCTACTTCCCAGGCCCCTGAGCGAGCATATTTTCTTCTCTTTCTGGGCTATCATCAGAGAAAAATATAACTTATTTTTCATGGCGTCCATCATCTCAGTTTCGATTTTTTTTTTTTCTAACTGATAAATTGTCCTATTATTTTTTTCAGGAAGCGGGAGAAAAAAAGTGAAATAAAGAAGAAAAGAAAGAAAGAAGAAAGAAGAAATCTAATTATAATTTCTTTTCTATGCGATCAGGAGTTATTCAGTAGTTAGCAGAACAACATTTAACCAGATAGGTGCAATCTCTGCAACGTTTAAGCGGGAAAGAGTTAATGAGACAATGCGTGTGACGGGAGTGAAAGAAATTCTCATAAATTTTGCTACAAGGGCCTGGAGGGGTAGAGGCAGTGGCGGATCCAGGATAATTGGGGGGGTGGGGGTTAGCCTGAATTTTGTAGATGTAGATGTCGCTTTGGGGGAGGGGTAACCTGAATTTTGTAAATATAGATGCTGCTTTTAAACAGATGTACGATAATCTGTAGCCCGAATACGATGATTTTGGATATAGATTGAAGAATATGTTCTCACTATTTTTCTTTTTTTCACAATATTGGGCAAAAATAATAAATCTTACATTTTAAAGATTTACCCTCAATGATGTGTTGAATATACGTTTGCCACTGTAGTACTGCTTGTAGAAGCAGAGATTGAAAAAAAATATACAACCGAAGCTTTTGGCTGCTTTACTCCGACTCTTATTTACACTCAGCTGGCCACGACGTCAGGTCGGTTCCGAAGCTTCGAAACCCGACACAAACAAACGAGTGGTTATGACCAACAGCTACTAACGACCAATGGATGAACTCGTGACACACATCACAGGTTGGGAAGCGGTGACATCGGCGGCGGCGACGTCGGAAGCAGGGCGGCCGTGAATGACGTCAACGGTGGTGACATCGGCGGCGGCGACGTCGGAAGCGGGGTGGCCGTGAGCGATGTCAATGGCGGTGACATCGGTGGCGGCGACGTCGGAAGCGGGGAGGCCGTGAGCGACGTCAATGGCGGTGACATCGATAGCAGCGACGTCGGAAACGGTGTCGTCAGCGGTGGCGACGTCGGAAGCGGGGGCGGCCGTGAGCGACGTCCATGGAGGCGAGAACCCCCTGGAGGCGGTGCAGACAGCAATGTTGAACGTGGTGACATCCCCGGCATAGCG
>NC_134781.1:45987878-46002878 GCF_046742065.1 Oratosquilla oratoria | reverse complement strand
CCTGCAGAATAAGGTACCCATCAACAGACTTGTAATTACATGGAGCCTACCTAACCCGCCCCCATCCCACATTAACTTTTCCTTCCTTCCTTGCCTACCACCATGTGAACTCCGCAAAATGCCTGACGAAAAACCATGGTGCTTCAAATGTTGGGGTATTGGTCATATCTCTCGGTATTGCAATGCCCATGAAAAGTGTGCATGGTGTTCAGCTGAACATGACTCGCGTTCCTGCCCTCATCGTAGTCCTACAGCAACCACAGTACCTACCTCTACCTCGGCATCATCGACAGACTCACCAAAACCACCTACACCAGACAAATCGCAGTGGAAATGCCCGCGGTGCCAAATGCCCGGAGTTAATGTGTGGCATGGATGTACCAAACGAGTACGCTTGGCTCCGAGTACCCAAACTCCACCCCCACCGCCACCATCGCCGCCATCCACCGCTGCCGCCTCTCGGCAGATCATTACGCTCCAAGAGGCCGTAGAATCTCTCAAGTCTCAGTGTATCTCCCTTACAAATCGTGTTGCAATTATTGAAACTCGATTTGATAGCATCGAAGCTCGCTTTGATTCTCTTATGGCCGCCTTTGACTCCTTGTCTACACGACTATCGGTTAACGATACAACACTCAAATCGCTCGTGGATGCCCAGCAGGCTAACATCGCGTCAACCTCTGCACTTACTGTTAAATTTGACTCACTCGCTACTCGCCTCGAGAAAATGATTGCCATCACAGTGGACGCCCCCTCCCGAGGACTAACAGGAGGTAGTGCCCGATCCTCTACTATCGTCTCACCTGGCCTCCGAAAGAACAGAAATAACGTTCAATAACAACGCACAGCTACACATCCTCTCTTGGAATGCCTGTGGTATATAACCACACCCGCGAAGGTTGCTGCACTCAGGGCCTACGTCAACCATCATCAACCGAACGTCATCTTTATCCAAGAAGCTTTTGTTGGACGTCCCACTGGTGGGGGGGCAGCCCCATCCCTTAGTGGTTATATTCCATATGTTCACCACATTCGAAATGGGCTCCTTACTTATGTACACTCCACCGTCCAGCATCGACCACTCGGCACTTCCGAGGACAATGACACGACTTACCAACTTATTGAGGTTGCACTAGGAAGTGGTACAATTCGCCTCTGTAACGTTTATTCTGCCCCTGGTAAGCTGAATACTGCAGCCCTTCCTACTCCCACAACTCGTGGTATGATATACATGGGCGATTTTAATGCTAGACACCCTACCCTAGGTGACCAATCGGACACTGTAAATCGTAGCGGAACCCGGCTAGTCGACTTTATACATCACAACCATCTAACCCGCTGGAACACTGGTGGTGCTACGCACGCTCGGGGGGGTACCCTCGATCACATACTTACATGTGGACTCGTGCCTACCAACGTCAAGTGCTTTTCGGTGCCTGTCCTCTTCTCAGATCACCTCGCTCTCTGTTTTCGGTATTCAGTCCCAGTGATGCCTACTCCAGCTTACCAACGCACGCGAATCAGTATCCCCCCAAAGTATTCTCCCAACTACGTCTCCTTCGTATCTGCACACCTCCCCAAGTTTAATGTTGAATCTCCTGAAAAGTTATACAACTCTCTTGTCACCTGCACACACAACTTTTTCGATCGTTATGTACGTAGGCCAAATATCAAACGCCAGACGAGAGTACAGCCTTGGATGCTCAACGACCGTATACTAACAGCAGAAAGACAGGCAGAAGCAGACGGCCTTGCATATCAGAGATCTCCTAACCCCGACACTCTACGGCAATACCAAGAATCAAGTTCCGCCTTGGTAACCATACAACAGTGTGCACACACTGACGCCTGGAACCAATTCACTAATGGCATCAACCAACAGACAAGCGTGGGAACCATGTGGAGACTTATTAAGAAGGTGATCCGAAAGAAGACACCCATTGGTCTTCACCATAGCCCATCTCATTACGCACAGGCCCTCATAGAGGATTGGTCTGAACAATCCAGTGTTCGTAATCTCCCAGTGCATATTAGAGAGTCCCTCTCCACTCATTCGTTACATCGCACTCTTCGTCTGTCCGCAGCTATGCTAGAACCAGATGAGGAGGACAATATGCCCATAACAAAATCCGAATTATGCCGTGCTCTTGCCAGCAGTAGGTCGACAGCTCCGGGTGATGATGGTATCACGTACTCAGTCCTCCGCCTTCTCCTAAAAGTACCAAGTGACCCCCTCCTCCGTCTCTATAATCTCTGCCTACGATATGGATATGTTCCACAAGCCTGGACGACCAGTCTCATTGTTCCAATTCCTAAACCCGGTTCCGACAAATTCCGACCCATTTCCCTCACGTCCTGCTTTAGCAAAGTGCTAGAGCGTATTCTTCTCAACCGCCTCATGTTCCGCCTCCACGACAAACTCTCCACTAGGCTCTATGGTTTTCTGCCCCACCGCAGCACACATCACTGTCTCTATGAATTATACACCCGCCTCTCCCCTCCCAGTATTGTGGCCTTTCTAGATCTTAAAAGTGCGTTTGACATTGCAAACAAGGATATCATCCTCGATCAGCTTGTAGATTTTAATATCAAAGGGAATCTCTTGAGATGGGTGCAAGGATACCTGAGCAACAGATCGTCTCGTGTACTCTATAAAGGGGCTATTAGTGCTACCAGGAGATTTGACCTTGGCACCCCACAGGGAGGTGTCCTCAGTCCATTTTTATTCAATGTCCTCATGCATCGCCTTCTCTCTCTACTCCCTGATGTCCCAGGTACCCAAGTTACATGTTATGCAGACGACATATGCATTCATTCGACCTCCTCTGAAGATCTTCAGCTCTTTCTCCACTCGTTTTATGAACACTCATCTTCATGTGGTCTCATCATATCCCCCGAAAAGTGCAGGATCTTCTCTCCCCGTAAGCCACGAACACTCCCTGCTTTCCTAGTAGGTACCAGCGTTATACCACTCTGCACGCAGTATATCTACCTGGGAGCGCCCGTCCGCGTCACCCCCCCCCCACCCCCGCACGGCAGCGTATTCATCCACTTGTTGATGACGTATTGACTCGACTACAACAACGCCTAACACCTCTTCAGTGGCTTACCAACAACGCTGCTGGGATCTCCATAGCAGTGGCAAGAAATATATACGTAGCATTTATCCGTTCAGTCATCGATTATCTCTCTCCTGCCTTATGTCAACTACCTAAATCAGCATTGAACCCCCTCGATAAATTTCAAAATAAAGCTATGCGGCTCATACTAGGTTGCCCAATCTCTACTCGGGTTGCCAACATGCTACAGGAACTACATCTATCCCCTCTGACGGAACGAATACACGCTAACGTAACATATTTCACTGTTAAATGCTTACACACCCCACATATTAGCCCCCACTACTCGAATGTCATCACAACGTCTCTTGAGCCCACCGCACCTCGACCCCGACTCCAACCTGGTGGTTGCGCCCTTATTAGAACCATTTGCACAAACCTACAGAGTATAGGATTTCATATTCCTAGACAAGAAATTGTTCACAATCCGCCCCCCTGGAAGGTTCCGCTCCCCGCCGTCACCTATACACCAACATGCAAGACTGACCTGCCCCTACTACAGAAGCAACTAGCTCTAGAAACCATCGCCAAAGTGACCTCTTCCCTCCCAGCTGTTCATACAATATACACAGACGGGTCACTGCAACCGGACGGAAACACGGGCTGTGCCATCTACTCGCCTAGTATGGTTCCACCCCATGGAGGCTGGATTGGACGCCGACTACCAGGTTTCCTCAGCTCAACTTCCTGCGAGCTCCACGGACTCCTGGATGCTGTCAATCTACTGCTACGTATTGGTAGTAATGGCCTAATTATCTGTGACTCTCAATCTGCTCTCCGTGCCTTGTCCTCCCAAAAATCAGAATCCCATAACCTAGTAACTCTCATTCTATTTCAGTTAGCCACAGCCCTTGAGCACTCCCTTGTTATTCACTTCCTGTGGATCCCTTCTCACGTAGGAATTACTAGCAACGAGACAGTGGACCTACTCGCCAAGGCAGCCTGCGAACAGCCCTCACCTGCAACTGACGCTTCACCTGGTTCCCTCTCATTCTACAGACGCAAAATACGTGCTGCAGCTCATTTGCCTATCGTTCACCGTAGGAATATCGAACGACCTTCGAGTGTGACCATTCAGCACTATGATCACTTTGCCAATCGCCCCCACAAATATCGCCGCCGAGGACTCTTAGTTAGAAGACATAATGTGGTATCTGCTCGACTTAGATTAGGCTACAGACCAGTGTGGCAGGTGAGCGAGACAAGAGACATGCCTCAATTTTCTTCCTGTAAACTGTGTGACTTGCCCAATGCAAATAACTTTCAGCATTATTGCCTTGAATGCCCTGCAGTAACAGATTTAATCCCCCATAGAGAGTCTGTCATTGATGTATGTAAATACTTGCTTGCCGATAACCATTTAGAAACACTACTCTTACGTCACCCACACTTTGGTGGGTGCTAACTATCGCTGTACGACGTAATAATTCTCATGTATGATCTTGTCCACGACTGTCTCAATTATGTCAATGTCTCTTATATCATAACTGTGATATTGTACATACTTTTGTTTTGTATATACTGTTGACTGTGATTGTTTTATACATGCTGTTATTACCACTGATTATATACCGTGTCCACCACTGTGTCCCAACCTCTGAAATTTTGTACTTAACTACGAATTGCCACCTCAGTCGAACAGCGTGCCCTATGAGTCACGATCCTCATGTAAATAGCTAATTACCTATGTACTAGGCTTGCCGCTCTTTGAGCGTAATAAAATGATTCAAACCAGGAAGATCGACCGTCAGCACCTCAGAACTGCATCTCCTGATAGAGGTGATGAGGGGCTTGAGGGGGCTTGAAAATGGGAAGTAGGTACCCGCCATCGGTTGTTGTTGTTGATGATGATGATGATGATGATGATGATGATGATGATGATGATGATGATGATGATGATGATGATGATGATGATGATGATGATGATGATGACGAAGACGATGATGATGATGATGATGATGATGATGATGATGATGATGATGATGATGATGATGATGATGATGATGATGATGATGATGATGATTGATGATGATGATGATGATGAGGTCTGCTAGTACTATATATAGTACCAGCAGACCCCACTGCTAGGTTGCAGAGGAAAGTGGAGGGAGAATTAAAGAAAATAGAAGAGGCGAGGTTAATTACGGAACGGGAATGGGCCAGGATGAGACCGGGAGACTCCACGATCCCCAAGTTTTATGGACTTCCTAAGGTGCACAAAGAAGGGGTACCCCTAAGGCCCATTATTGCTTTCAGGGGCTCGCCTACCTACAACTTGGCGAGGGATTTGGCCAAACGTCTGAGGCCACTAGTGGAAAGCTCAGAGAGGATGCTTAGGAACTCGGCGGACTTCGTAGAGAGACTTAGAGGAGTTAACTTGGGAGAGGATGATTGCTTGGTGTCGTTTGACGTTAAAGCTATGTTCACGTCATTACCACAGGGCCTGATAAGGCAGGCTGCTGTGTCAACGGTGGAGAGCAGCCGCGAATTCCTAGATAAGTCAAAACTGACGGCAAAGGAGTTGATGGGGCTAGTCGATTTGTGTCTGGACTCGACCTTTTTCAAGTTCAGAGACAAAATATTTCATCAAAAGGTTGGGACACCTATAGGCTCTCCGATTTCGGTGGTTTTGGCGGAAATGGCCATGCAGCGCTACGAGGAGGAGGTATTGGAGGATGCACCACCTTCATTGAAATTATGGGTAAGGTACGTGGATGACGTATTTGTCATTATGAAGAAAGAAGAGGTGGAACCTTTCCTCGAGCGACTGAATACAAAGAATGAAGCCATCCAGTTTGAGATGGAGAAAGAGGAGAACGGACGATTGCCATTTCTGGATGTCATGGTGACGAGAAGCGGGTCCACACTGACAACGGGGGTTTATAGAAAGGACTCCCATACAGACCGGCTTCTGGACTATGGCAGCTGTCATCCGGCCACGCACAAAAGAAGTGTGGTCAAGACTCTGTGGTCTAGGATGGAAAAGGTGTGTTCCACGGACGATAGCAAGAGGAAGGAGAGGAGTCACCTGAAGAAGGTATTTAGGGACAATGGTTACCCGAATTCGGTGGTAAAAAGGTGGACGGCACGACAACCGAGGGGCAGGATGGACGACAGACGACCGGATACGCCGCGGGTTACGGTCCCTTATTTGAAAGGGGCATCTGAGGGGTAGCGGCCAGATTGTTAAGAAAACACGGAGTTGAAATAGCACACAAACCTAGCAACACACTACATAGAGCCCTGACCAAAATTAAGGACACAATGAGCCAAGCGGACCGAATAGGGGTGGTGTATGACATTAGGTGCAAGAACTGTGAGACACATTATGTTGGGGAAACTAGTAAGAAATTAGCGACTAGACTGCTAGAACACCAGAGGGCTGTCGGTAGGAGGGACATGAGTTCGGCAATTTTAAGACACTGCGAGGAAACGGGACACGAGATGGATAGGCAGAATGCGGAAGTTAAATACGGAGGTAGCGGAAAAAGCGTCAGATTATTCTTGGAAGCTTGGTCAAGTGACGATAATAGTGTCAACAGATGCATCACTTTAAATCCAATTTATAAGAGAGCGAAGGACAGGCTAGAGAGGAAGCATGCGTCATAATGTGTTTATGTTGTGTGTTTTATTTGTATTAACACGACGGTAATGTGTTTCTTGGTGTGTTTTGTATTATTACATTTTATTTTTATTTATGTAATTTTATTTATGTAATTTATTAACGGTGAGGGACGGTTTTGCTTCACTTTACGGTTACAATTTCTGGGATCTGCGGCAGTGCATGCTTCGCGTGACTTTTGTTCCGCGTGGTGAGTTGTAGTTTATCGGATCATTGTGGCACGTCCCAGCGTGCAGCTTTTATACCCAATCTTGGGGGGCATTTTTGCACACTTCATTATACTTTCTTATTTATTTTAACTCCTTTTTTTTTGCATGTTTATTATATTGATGTATTATACATTCTTCTTCTTGTTCCAATTTCTTTGTTCTGTGACAATGCATGCTTCACGGGACATTTGTTCCGCGGGGTGCATTGTGGTGCGGCCCAGCGTGCAGCGGGTAGAGTTCTTTCAGCCTTCATTGTATTTTCTTATTTAATCTATAGTAAACTCTTTGAATGTTGATTTTAAGGAAGTATTACACATTGTGTATTATAATTTTTATTTTTATTTTTATTTTTGTTTCTTATTTTTGTTTCTGATATGTTCTACCTGCGTTGGAATATAACGGTTACTGGTAGACCTGTCCCAGTGTACCAGGTATCTCCTATTCATGTACATTTCCTATTGCTACCACTATATCACCCTGAAGACGAACCCCGGACAGGGTTCGAAACGTCGGAATACATTGGCAAACGACGAGTCCAGCGTATACTTTCTTAAAAAAAAAAAAAAAAAAAAAAAAAAAAAAAAAAAAAAATAAAAAAAAAAAAAAATAAATATAATAATAATAATAATAATAATAATAATAATAATAATATATATATATATACACACATATATATATATATATACATGTATATATACATATATATATATTTACATATATATATATATATATATCACTTAGACAACATGTAGTACATTTGTAAATAATAACCACGAAGAACTCACAGTCGGAATAAAAAGAAGCTTTAGAAGAAAGTGTAACTTCTATATTTCGGCTAATGGCTATAGCCCTCTTCAGGAAAATACAGATTACAAGAATTTGCAGAGACATAAGTACAATTGAGATGTGAGTAGAAGGGGAACACGCAGAGCTAAAACAGGACAATCCGTTACGCAGGGCGGAGTCAGAGGTGAGAGGATGTGTGGGTTCACAGCTAGCCGTGAACCGCTTGGTTAAGAATTATCACCCTCCTGTTCCCGCTTCCATCCCGCCTCCCTCCTGACCTCACACATCCACCCACACATCCCCTCACCTCTGACTCCACCCTGCATCACGGATTGTCCTGTTTTAGTTCTGCGTGTTCCCCTTCTACTCACATCTCAATTGTACTTATGTCTCTGCAAATTCTTGTAATCTGTACTTTACTGAAGAGGGCTATAGCTATTAGCCGAAGTATAGAACTTACACTTTCTTCTAAAGTTTCCTTTTATTACGACTTTGGGTTCTTCGTGATTATATATATATATATATATATATATATATATATATATGTATATATATATGTATATATATATATATATATATATATATATATATATATATATACAGTGCTCGACAAGGATGTACGAACGGTTAGAGAGAATGAGTGATGAGGAGTGTTGAGGAATGTTTTTGCTGAGATGCACAATTTTATATAAAAAAATAGCATATGTTTACATTATTTGACCCATTTTCTTTAAAATATGAGATTTCCATGTAATTTGATCAAAGAAAAGTTACATTTTTATCCTCTACAAAGTTACCAGCCACATACCGTCCGACTCACTCATTGCCGACCTCAACCAAACAATGACGGTTTTTGCTCAAATGCACAAACTTATATAAAAAATTGTCATATGGTTGCATTATTTGACCTATTTTCTTTAAAATGTGTGATTTCCATGTAATTTGATCAAAGAGAAGTTACGTTTTTATCCTCTGCAAAATTACCGATAACAGCTATGAATACCGTCCGGTTTTTGCTGAAATGCACAATTTTATATAAAAAAATTAGCATATCGTTGCATTATTTGACTTATTTTCTTTAAAATATGTGGTTTTCATGCAATTTGATCAAAGAGAAGTTACGTTTTTATCCTCTGCAAAATTACCGACCGACTCGCTCATAGTCGACCAAACTCGAACAAGAACGGTTTTTGCTGAAATGCACAATCTTATATAAAAAATTAGCATATGGTTGCATTATTTGACCCATTTTCTTTAAAATGTGTGATTTCCATGCAATTTTATCGAAGAAAAGTTACGTTTTTATCCTCTGCAAAATTACCGAGAACAGCTTGAATACCGTCCGACTCACTCGTAGCCGACCAAACTCGAACAAGGACGGTTTTTGCTGAAATGCAAAATTTTATATAAAAATTAGCATATGATTGCATTATTTGACATCTTTTCTTTAAAATGTGTGATTCTCATGTACTTTGATAAAAAAAAGTTACGTTTTTATCCTCTGTAAACTTACCGACCACAGCTACGAATATCGTCCGACTCATTAATAGCTGACCAAACTCGAACAAGAACGGTTTTTGCTGAAATGCACGATTGTATATAAAAAAATTGCACATGGATGCATTATTTGACCTATTTTCTTTAAAATGTGTAATTTCCATCTAATTTGATCAAAGAGAAGTTACATTTTTATCCTCTGCAAAATTGCCGACCACAGCTATGAATACAGTCCGACGGTTTTTGCTGAAATGCACGATTGGTCAAATTATATGAAAATCACACATTTTAAAGAAAACAGTCGAAGTAATTTAACTATATGCAATCTATCACACTAATAACACAATAGTAAGAAACTTAATAGAGTGTAGTTTGATCCATACCACCAGTGATAAAAAATGGCGAGCTGGACGAATCGTAGCTGTGCTCGGTAATTTTGCAGAGGATAAAAGCGTAACTTTTCTTTGATCAAATTACATGGAAATAACACATTTTAAAGAAAAGAGGTCAAATAATGCAACCATAAGCTAATTTTTTATATGAAATTGTGCATTTAAGCAAAAACCGTCAATGATCGGTTGAGGTCGGCAATTAGTAAGTCGGACGGTTTGTGGTTGGTAATTTTGTAGAAGATAAAAACGTAACTTTTCTTTGATCAAATTACATGGAAATCACACATTTTAAAGAAAATAGGTTAACTAATGCAACCATATGCTAATCTTTATATGAAATTGTGCATTTTAGAAAAAACATTACTCATCACTCATTCTCGCTAACCGTTCGTACATCCTTGTCGAGCACTGTATATATATATATATATATATATATATATTTATATATATATGTATATATAAATATATATATATATATACATTTATGTATGTATATATATATATATATATATACATATGTATGTATGTATATATATACATATATAAACATCTATATATATATATATATACAATATATATATATATATGTATATATATATATACTTTATATATATATACATGTTATATATATATATATATATATATGTATACATACATATATATATACATATTCTGTATATATATATATGTACATATATATATATATATATATATATGTATATATATACTGTATATATATATGTACATATGTATATATGTACATATATATATATATATATATATATATATATACTGTATATATATATATATACTGTATATATATATGTATATATATATATGTACATATGTATATATATATGTATATATATATATATATATATACTGTGTATATAACTTTGGTTTCCGTTTTTCATCATACAAGACATTTGTTTGCCAGACAGCTTTATCATTAAATTCTGTACCTAATGTTTTGATAACCCTTCTTGAGACAATAGTATACAACTAAAAAAAAAAAAGAAAAAAAAAAAAAAAAAAAAAAAAAAAAAAAAGAAAAAAAAAAAAAAAAAAAAAAAAAAAGCGATTCGATGGCTTCCCCTTTCCTGGATTTTATTCTTTCTGGCGCCAGACAATTCTTTTTAGGTTGGGAGGGTGAAGGGGGGGGGGGCAGAATAGGGGCCAATCGATCCAGAACCCAGTTTATCCCAAACCAATCTCCTTCACTTAAATAAATTCATCTGATTTTAACCTGAACGAAATGTGTATACGTATGGTCTCGCCGTATCAAGATGACTAACTTCCTCATGTCGTTGATAAACCTTGTAGAGTTTTTGTTCTGGTTTGTCTTAGATAATTCTATTCGATGAAAGGGGTGATGATAGACTGGAACGATCAATTGGTACCAATTGACTTTATGAGAATGTCATCATAATCTACATAATTCGCTCTGATTAACATTAAACCAATCGTTTGATTTTTCCGTGTAATTTCTGTGATTGAATAATGAACTCATGGATCTTAGAAAAATTCTCATTTGAGTTCGTCTCGTAGCTGGATGGACCTAAGTTTTGATCTCCAACGTTAACCATTAGCTGTTGTCGTTTGCCCTGGCTATCGCAACACATCGGGCAAAAGTGACAGCTTCGGCCAGAGCCAAGGCGTCACATAAAATAATGTGGCGACGTGTCCCGCTGGGCTTCCTTGTCACCTCGTGACACCTTTTGCCCCGGTTCAAGTCCCAACAGTTTTGATCAACTTCCGCCCTGGCTATACAAGATGACAGCCTCGTCAGTAAATTTCGCGTCTCCTGGGATGTGTCTTTATTTATAACAACCTTTTTTGTTACCAAGCTTGACTTTATTTTTGTATTTTAGCTTTTGCCGGATCATTTCATTCAATTTTGTAGCACCCCCTCCATTGACGAGTGTCCCGTCTTTTTATATGAGTGATATCAAAGCACAGGCACATGTAGAACAATGAGAAAAATACTTGATAGTTTGTTATTGAGAAGAAAATACTTGAAAGTTCATGGAGTGAATGTGATCAAGAACAAATATCTGGAAAAATAGATACGGTAAAAAAAATGAAAAGAAGGGGAGAAATAAAAAGAAGCATAAGAATAAGATAATAAGGGAATAAATAAGAAATAAAATAAGGAAAACAAAAATAAAAAGTAAAGTGAAAATACAAAAGAAAATGGATAGAAAGAGCAAAAAAAAAAAAAAAAGAAAAAAAAAGAGAAGAAGATCGGAAAATAAGAACAAAAAATGTAAAGTAAGTATTATAATAATAATAAAAAAAGATGATAAGTCAATAATCTGTTTAATGATCATCTAGACCAATAGTTCCCAACCTGGGGTTATTGGCCTCCAAAGGAGCCATAAAACGAACTTTGGGCCGCCATGGCCTGCTGTTACAAATCACAAAATTGTATACAATGTAAGAAATCTGAAAAAAAGTTCTATCACTCTGTCCTGGCAGAAGAAAAAATAGGATTTAATTGATTACCTTGACAATAAAATTTCAAAAGTTAACTCTTGTTTTCTTCATTAACATTCTATTACTATTTTTGCCGTTTTTTGGTGGAGTGGGAATTGGGAGAAAAAATGAATGAGGAGCCACATGAATGTTGAGAATTCATGAAGGGAAGAATGAAGTGAAAATGGTTGAGAACTACTTTTCTAAGCCAACATAAAAAAAAGAGCAGGAATCGACAGTAACTGGATTGGATCCCAGATCTGCAGCGAGCAAAGTGAGTACTTACGCGTATGCATGCATAAGTGTATATATGCAATAATATATACGGAATATTCAATACCAAACCGTCACTAAAAGGCGCTGCCTTTTTATATAGTTTATAGCGAAACTGGCCAACACCACCAACTGTCCACCGTTTCACCTCGTCTTCTTTTTCGACCAGACCACTCGTGGCTGTTGTAAATATCAGGCAGTTGTGTTCTCGCGGACCAATTTGGCTGAAAAAAGAGTAAAAAGAAAGAATGAAGACAAAGAGGAAAGAAAAAGAACAATAAAGAAAAAGGGAAAGAAACACATAAAAGGAAGGAAGAATATGGGAAATAGATAAATAAAGAATGCAGGACGTGGAAAAAAAAAAACTTTTGCCGTATGCACTTGGGCAATTAGCACTCATTCTCATGCAGCCGTTGGGAATGGCACCCCATCCAAACAGCAGCGATACAAGTTCGAATATCAAGAGCAGTTACCTTAGTCATCGGTCAAGCGAGAAGACGACATCCAGGCCATTGGCAACCCTAACGACATTCCAGAGTTCACTACAACGGAAGTCCTCGGCAATGCTTGTACATGGAAGAGGTTTATAATGGACGAAAAAAAGAAAAAAAAAAGAAAAAAAAAAAGAGTTCGCAATATGGTCCCTTCCGAATATGTTCAACTCCTAAACAAAAACTGACGGGAAGGGGAACTGGGAAAACTTAAAGAATAATTTTTGAGACAATGAAAATTGTATAAAGACAATTTATGTCGTCTCTAGGTTTTTGTTTTCACCCAAAACTTAACGTTCGCGGTCAAAAAAGGTCCTCAAGTTTAGAAAGGTCTTCCACACAGCCATTCGCCTCGAAGGAATCGGCTTTACCCTTATGGAAGGGATTGATAGAGTTGAAGGCCATTTTCTAAAAGAATTACTTCCTGCTCGCCTCTTCAACCCGGCAGCAGGCTTCACAATTTTC
The DNA here is from genome assembly GCF_046742065.1 of Oratosquilla oratoria. NCBI lineage: Eukaryota > Metazoa > Arthropoda > Malacostraca > Stomatopoda > Squillidae > Oratosquilla > Oratosquilla oratoria. Next base: position 45,989,549 of record NC_134781.1, on the reverse strand, counting down.
TTTTATTGTAGCTTATGCCAGAGGATTCTCTTCATCTCAGAGTCGAGGTCCATTGTTGACTTCGTTTACTTTCCCGACTATGCCCTTCAACGAAACAGAATGGGCTGGCACTGCAGTGTCAGAACAGAGTCGTGCCAATTACGTCACCATGTTGAATAGGTTGTACGACTTCCCGTTCCGTCGGTTTAGAGATAACGGAGGCTTCAGGCACCTGTAAGGATAGTGAAATAGAATGTATCTTTCTGCCCTCGGCATATACACTCGTTTTCCAGGAACAAAATTATTTTGTCGATGGATATTGCCCCTTGGCTTGCTGTGTTGATGAATATTGCTCTTTGCTTTTTGTATCGATGAACTCTTTCACTTGGATGACGTCACCAACAGCATTTATACTGACAATCGCTAAACGATTTCCTTCACACCCCAAAGAATAAGTCTTCTCGATCGATCGAGACCCATTCGGTCAAAGAAAATTGTCTCGCATTAACCAGAATAAAGCTTGTTAAAGATACTTTCGTCGCAAAGTGGTTAAATGACTTCCGAGAAAGATCCAACTAGATCAAAGAATGGTTATTGTTCTTGCAATACCTATGTTCAGGTGAATAGACCTGACAGTCGTTAACCCATTCAACTCCGATGACAAGATGTCTTGTCATTTGGTCAAATAAAACAAAAAATCATAAAACACCAAAATGTTTGATCAAACACCAGAAAAATATGACGTCAGTCCTCGCTTCGCTGCGAGCGAAGCGAGGATTGACGTCATATTTTTCTGGTGTTTGATCAAACATTTTGGTGTTTTATGATTTTTTGTTTTATTTGACCAAATGACAAGACATCTTGTCATCGGAGTTGAATGGGTTAAGAATCTGTAAAATGTGTTATTGTACTAAGAGGGTCAAGTTCCTTTGCACATATGCGACTCAAGTGAGTTCGTTTGAGTAGAAACTACTTAGATTACAATCTTTTGTTTTTCGAATCTCCAAGTGTCAAATCAGCTTTGCGTCATATATTGGGAAGCTGAATGACAAAATAAGAGAAGTGAAACTTACACGAATATTAGACACACTGATGGATTGCCCTTAGGGAACTCTAGAATAGCGAAGTCGTCTTCCAGCTTTTCAAATTGACAACATTTGACGAGAATTTTGAATGTGTGCGATGTCCTGCCCTAACTTTGATAAAGTCACCTGTCCATAAATAGAACAAAATCTGTAAAGTGCGTAAATACAGTAAATACGGTAGATGTCTAATGTTCAAGAAATATTTGCATTATTTTGATTAAAGAATTTTTTGTGATAATATCTAACTCCTTTGGTAGTTCTCTACAGGTACTAATTCAAGTACTTTAATGACTCTTCTAAGGACCAGAGTCATGAAACATTTTTCTTTTTAATAATTGAAGACTATCTACTGAAATAATGGTGACCACTTTTATTTTTCACTAGCCCTTCTTTCTGCTGCCCTCCGTGAATCACCAATACGACTTCAACTCTGGAACGATTCTGTCTCCAAAGATAGCAACGCTGGTTACTGACACCGAAATACAATGCCGAAAGGTCATGAATAAAAACTCATTTTGCTTTCATACCTTCCTCTCAGCCCGCCTATGTTTGTCTGAGCATCTGAACATATTGAAATGTATGTATATTATATATATATATATGTATA
>NC_134781.1:45970378-45985378 GCF_046742065.1 Oratosquilla oratoria | reverse complement strand
GGTTGTACTTGAGGAGAGAGTGTCAGAGCCCTGATTAACTTTATGTTGGGATCAGGTTACAGCAGAGACTGGGTACAATTTTGATGGAGGGATGGAAGTATTAATTGGTTCGTCTGTAATTACGGGGCCATGTACTTTGTTACCTGCAATATCATTGGACAGGAGTAATGATATCCCTTTCACCGGAATTATATCGGTGACGGCTACTACAACTTTTCCCTTAATCAAATTAGAATCTGGATAGAACTTGTTTAAGCCCCCCTCCCCCACACCCACCCACCTCCCATCGATCAAGATCACTCTTGCACATGCAACACAATCTCTCTTTCTCTCTCTCTCTCTCTCTCTCTCTCTCTCTCTCTCTCTCTCTCTCTCTCACACACACACACACACACACACACACACACACACACACACACACACACACACACACACACACACACACACACACACACACACACACACACACACACACACACACGACCAGACGACGCAGTGGTAGCGTTCGCAATTGCTTCTACAGCGGTCTGAGTTCGAATCCCGTCCAGGGCTGAAATAATTTCAGTATCGCTGTGCTGCGAGTCGTTACTCCAACTCTCGTGGGCGGGGAGTTGGGTATGTGTGTGTGTGCGTAAAGGGGGAATGACCGACTGTTCTGAAAACTGATTGGATCGATGGTTCCCCCCTCCCCCCATAACCCCCTCCCTCCAGGTCCATCACCTCGCCTGCCTGAAATCGCCCGGGTTAGTGGCATGTGAGATCGATGGAGGAGGAGGTGGGTGGGTGGTGTGGGCGGTGAGCATAGGTCGCCTCGAGTCATTGGAAGGGCAGGGTGGGTTGTGACGTGACGTGACGTAATGTGACGCAACGCAAGGAAGCCGTTACATCATCTTTCGAGGATCTTCGCAGTTGACAGTTTTGCTTTTTTTTGAGGGACAATACTCCTCTTGTCTCCAAGAGAGGGTGGGAGAGAGAGAGAGAGAGAGAGAGAGAGAGAGAGAGAGAGAGAGAGAGAGAGAGAGAGAGAGAGAGAGAGAGAGAGAGAGAGAGAGAGAGAGAGAGAGAGAGAGAGAGAGGAGAGAGAGGAGAGAGAGAAGAGAGAGAGAGAGAGAGAGAGAGAGAGAGAGAGAGAGAGAGAGAGAGAGAGAGAGAGAGAGAGAGAGAGAGAGAGAGTGTGTGTGTGTGTGTGTGTGTGTGTGTGTGTGTATGTGTGTGTGTGTGTGTGTGTGTGTGTGTGAGAGAGAGAGAGAGAGAGAGAGAGAGAGAGAGAGAGAGAGAGAGAGAGAGAGAGAGAGAGAGAGGGTGGGAGAGAAGAGAGAGAGAGGGTGGGAGAGAAGTAAGAGAGGGTGGGAGAGGAGAGAGAGAGAGAAAGAGGGGGAGAGTAATCAAAGGGAGAAAAATGCAGTTTAAACATGCTTTACAGAAAAGAAATTCCATTTAATGTTGTTGTTGTTGTGGTTGTGGTTGTGGTTGGGTGTAAGGTAAGACAAAATCCTTGTAATACGTAGGCGCTAAATTATCAATTCAGTGTCGTCCTCAGAGTTGAACCGCACATTCTTGTACTGCTCATTACAAGTTAGACTTGGGAGTTATTGGGTTATTTGTTACATTGTAGTAATATACTTCGTAATGTATGTTCCACCTGTTAAGAAGCCTGGGCCCTTACATTTAATCTCTTTAATTATTATTATTATTTTTTTTTTTTACCCCTCCATCCATCTTCGTTCTCCTTCCTACTATTCTCTCTTCGCTCTTCCCCTTCCATTCTTCCAGTCCCCTTTATCCTTCCTCCCTTCCTCCCTCCCTCTCTCCCCCTTCGTTCCTTTAGTCCTCATCTTCTCTTCATGTCATCTTCCTTGTACATATTCACGTCAGCTACACGCAGCACCTCAGTGCTGTTTATCTCTCCAGTCAGCATTGCTGTCCGTTCTTTTAACAATTATTATTGATTTATTTGTATTCTTGATTTGTTTCGTTTTTTTTCTTCACTTCTCAGCGACAGTCACTCTAAGGAACAGAGTTAAAACATGTAGTCAAAAACCACTTTCTCCTTCATAAGTACCTTCTCCATTAACTTGTCCGTCCCCTTTTCCTTCCCCTCCCTCTTTTTTAATCTTTCCCTCTCCTTTCCCCTCTTTTTTCCTCAACATCCCACTTTCCTCCCCCTCCCCCTCCCCTTCCCTCCCTCCTCTCCCCTTCTCTCCCCTTTCTTTCCCACCCTTTCCCTCCTCTCCCCTTCCCTCCTTTCCCCTTCCCTCCTCTCCCCTTCCCTCCTCTCCCCCTTCCCTCTTCTCCCATCTCTCCACTCTCTCTCTCTCTCTCTCCCTCTTTTGCTCTCCTCTCCCCCTTCTCTCTCCCCTCTCTATCCCTTCTCTCCCTTCTCTCTCTCCCTCTCTATCCCTTCTCGCTCCCGTCCGTCCCTCCCTCCCTCCCCCCCTATGTCCATTTCTCCTCCCTCTCTTTTGCTCTCCTCTCTCTCTCCCTTCTCTTTCCCCCCTCTCTATCTCTTCTCTCTCCCGTCCCTCCCTCCCTCCCTCCCTCTGTCCATTTCTCCTCTCTCTCCCCGCTCCCCTTTCTCCCTTTCTTTTGCTCCCCTCTCTCTCTCCCTTCTCTCTCTCCCCTCTCTATCTCTTCTCTCTCCCGTCTCTCTCTCTCTCTCTCTCTCTCTCTCTCTCTCTCTCTCTCTCTCTCTCTCTCTCTCTCTCTCTCTCTCTCTCTCTCTCTCTCTCTCTCTCTCTCTCTCTCTCTCTCTCTCTCTCTCTCTCTCTCTCTCTCTCTCTCTCTCTCTCTCTCTCTCTATATATATATATATATATATATATATATATAGTGGTGGATAGGCTTGATAATCTTAATGATTACAAAACCTATGTCGATAGAGAGAAAACCTCTGTAGGGTCACCCATATCGAACAGGTTTTGTAAGAAAGATCAGACAAAGAGCAGTTCAAACACACAGTCGCAGGACCCACTGCTAACTGGCACGTCCCTGATGGCAAACAGGGAAATTCCTCATAGATATTTGGGGTACCGTCATAATGACAGCATGGACCACTGGGCATACTATAGACATAGGGCCTCACCGAATATAATGAATAAGGTGACACCAGAGAAATATCTCTCCAGAAACCAGTTGGCACGGAGGTGAGATTACTGCCAACCCCCCCTTCATAGCCAACATGAATGGCACAACCAAAACAAAACCGGGCGTTCCTGTTGGATCATCGTCTCCTAAAGGCCCAACCGCATTGCCTCGTGTGCTCACGGGCAGTGTGCCACCGAATGTGAGTAACCACTGAAAATGAAGATCTACACCTACAACGTAAGAAGTCTCTCAGAAGAACACAGACTGGAGAGTTTAATGGAAGAACTAGATAATATCAAGTGGGACATCGTAGGACTGAGCGAAGTCCGAAGAACTGAAGAAAAGCTGATACAATTACAAGATGGTAACCACCTGTTCTACTATGGAGGTAAGGACAAAGAAAGATCCAAGTCTTGGACATTAAACAACATGAAGAAAATGAAGATCTACACCTACAACGTAAGAAGTCTCTCAGAAGACCACAGACTGGAGAGTTTAATGGAAGAACTAGACGACATCAAGTGGGACATCGTAGGACTGAGCGAAGTCCGAAGAACTGAAGAAAAGCTGATACAATTACAAGATGGTCACCACCTGTTCTACTATTGAGGTAAGGACAAAGAAAGATCTACTGTAATAGGATTCTTGATAAACCGAGGTGTTGCTGGTAACGTAGTCAAATTCAGTAGTTTATCGGACAGGGTAGCTTGGATTGTGATTAGGCTGTGCAAAAGATACACTCTAAAAATAATTCAAGTTTATGCACCAACTTCACAGAGTTCAGACGATGAAATTGAGTCGTTCTATGATGATTTAAGTCAGGTAATGGATCAAGAAAAAAGTAAGTACACATTGGTAATAGGCGATTTTAATGCTAAAATGGGGAAGAAAATGGGAGATGAGACGTGCATTGGTAAGTTTGGAGTAGGTGAAAGAAATGACAGAGGCGAGATGTTGGTAAATTTTGTAAAGAACTACAACTGAAACTATCCGTTGTTAAAAAAAATAAAAAATAAAATAATTTTATGGACGGGATGATAGGTGGTAATGGACGTGGTCTCTTGCAGTCTCCTTCATTCTTATGTTTTTATGAGTGACGAGCCTGGCACCATGACAGAACAGACTCTCGATAGCTCGAGACTCCAAGTCTGGAGGTTGTTACAAAAGAATCTCTGACTTCTATTTCTGTTTGGAAGATGTTCATATTGAACATTTTAGTTGATACTCCTCCAAGCAAACGGCATCCTATCATCTGAATAAAATATTTCTCGATAATCAGAGATGGACCAACCAAACGTACAATTAAACCAACATTTGACAGGAAAAAATTAACAGTTCCAAAGGTGAATGAACGCGTCTGACAAGACTTAGGTCAAGATGCTCCGCATCGCGAAATATGTTTCAATGTACAATTTAAATGAGAATCTGGTCCTATTGGCAGAATCCTTTTACGAAATACTGCTTCTCGTGTAATACCATAGCTTCACTCTGTAGCATTGTTGATTAAGCTAAAGATTCTGGCAAAATCGTTGATTGGTGCCCTGACTGAACAAAGTTCCCCATATGATCGAAAGGCTGTTCACTCCACCTCCTTCTCCCTTCAGCTGAACAAAATCGCCTGGCGGTCAACATTAACTATTTTGTGCACTGTAGGGCAGTGCCTCTTTGTTATTGGCAATCTAATCACGTCTTTATGAAAATTACAAATTCCACGAAACAAACCCTTTTTCTCAACCCAAGACTTCATACTACAGATCAAATTGCGTTTAAAACTTACATGCCCTCCCCCCAACACACACATAGAATTATAGACTTATGGAACAAGGTGGGTGGAAATATATTCCAAGTCAATACCATGAACGAATTTAAGGATAATTTTAATGAGTGGAGGGAAAGAGACGGAAATCCATGAGCATCGCTCCAACCCAGCATGATACTACTATGTGAACACACACACACACACACACACACACACACACACACACACACACACACACACACACACACACACACACACACACACACACACACACACACACACACACACACACACACACACACACACACACACACTCTGACACAGACACACACACACACACACACACACACACACACACACACACACACACACACACACACACACACACACACACACACACACACACACACACACACACACACACACACACACACACACACACACACACACACACACACACACACACACACACACACACACACACACACACACACACACACACGTATATATACATACATATATGTGTGTGCGTATATGCATATTCATATATCGACATTTATATCTATATCTATCTATATATAAATGTATATGTATAAATAAATGTATGCACATATGTATATGTATATGTATATGTATATGTATATGTATGTGTATATGTACATGTACATGTATATGTATATGTATATGTATATGTATATGTATATATATATATGTCAAGGACTATTATTACACAGGACGTGCGCATCCAGATCCCTGGGTCCGCTAGAGGAGGCCAGTCCAATGCAGGGTTGCCACTCCTAGTGTTTTCCCACTAGATCTATTCTTTTTTGCCTCAATCTAGTAGTGTAGTGGTTTTTCGTCATGGATATCAAGAATCTAGTATATTATGAAGATCCTAATAAAAACGTTTAATTTTGCATTACGGAGCCAAATTCTTGGAGCCAGATTTGGAGCCAGATGCTAGATTGAAAAAGTTTGAGCCAAACACAGAAAAATAGTGCCAGATCTGGCACCAAAAGTGCTAAATTGGCAACCCTGCCTACTAATCACGCAACCATCCTACAAAGTACAAAATATAGCAGGCTGTCGCACTCGCGTCGAAGTTTGTATCTGTTTTCGCAAAATGTTATTTTTCTGCATCATTTCTGTCTAATACTTCTCGAATTATCCCATGAAAGCATGATTTGTCATTGAGAGGTTTTGAAAATTAGCTATAACACATTCACACGTACAGTTACTATGAATTGAATGTATATCATCATACGAACTCCATAGAAATTGTCAGTCAAATTGGCGCACTTGTTATTTGTTTTTAGTACGTTTGCGCGATTGATTGGTTACATTAGTACATAGATGTTTGCAGGACGGTTGAGGTTTGTACGAGTATTATCCGAATTATTAGTTTGTGCAAATTTTTAAGTGCAGAATCGTAAAGAGCAATGCAACAACAGTCTTGCCTGCATACAAGTGACGAGTTTAGCTCATAGTTTGGATTATTGCACCATCACAGGCAGTGGTAATTAGTTTGATGTATACAGTTTTCTAACTTCAAAATGTTTTCATGTGTATGTTGTGTAATATAATTCGAATCTAGTAGTTTTTGTTCAATGTAGTAGGTTTTGGCAAGCTGTCTAGGTTTTATTCACTTTCCAGAGTGGCAACACTGGTCCAGTGTGCTACAATGGAGGTGTTAAGGTTGTGTTACCCCGTCTTTCCCGCGTGGCTGCATTTAGAAGTGGATTGTATTTGTTTATATAGGTTTTTCCTGATTTTGTGTATTCAAAATGCTGAATAAGTGTGTTGTTGTGAACTGCAACGGTAATTATAACAAGGATAACAGGTGCCGAGTGTTTCGACTGCCAAAAGACCGTTATGAAAGACAGAAGTGGATTGATGTGCTGCCACCACGCAAGAACTTTGTTGTTGATTCTGACACGCCTTCTATCAAATTGCCTGGTGGTTCTACGCGACCTGCGATCCCTCCCAGTGTCTTCAATGTGCCTGCTTCATGTCTGCCATCTTCTAAACCTGTACCTCGCCCGGCGAAGGCCGAAGACAAGCAACTGAGGCATTTTCTTCAGAAAGATACGATTACTTCATTTGATGCTTTTAGACCTGAACGTGACCTACAGAAGCAGTACAAGAACTTAATTATTTCAAGATCGGAAGAAAGGTTAGTGTGTCTGTTCATGACAGAACATTTCAGTGAGTGCAGACTGTCTGTGATTGTCGAAAACACGCCCACGTTGTGTAGCCCACTGATCTGCCGTGCATTCAAGAAGGGCATTAGTGTACTACTGGGTAAGACACTTCATCCCAACAATGGTTTAAGGTCGTATGATCAGTTCGCCGATGCTGTGCGCTTAGCAATTAACTATGACATCCCGTTTGACAAAAAGATGGAGATTATTGTCACTCTTCTTCAAACCCACACGTCAGCCTGTGTAAACACCGAGAATGAGAAGAAGCTGGTATTTTTGACACGTCAGTTGGAACTTTTATCACAGAAACAGTTTTTCATGAATGATTATTGTTTTGCTCTTGAATTATACCCCAAGTGTAGTTATGAACAGCTCAGAGACTTTTTGGTGCTGCCAAGGAAACGCAAGCTGCAGTACATCACTTCATCTATTGACAAGGATCAGGTGATGAGGGAAACATTTGCCAATGTGAAGACACTGCAGCAGAAGAATGTATTTCTCTTGATAGATGAAGTACAGACTCGGCCAACTGTTGCATTTTCTGGTGGGGTTCTGAGTGGCGTGGCAGTGAACAAGCCAGACTGCAAGGCCACTTCTATGCTATGTACTATGGTGAAGTCGCTGCACAGAGGGCCTAGTATTATGATTTCTGTGACACCCGTCCACAAACTCACAGCAGCATACCAGCTTGAGCGTGTGAAGGAGGCGGCAGCTGATGTTGAGAGGGCAGGTGGGTGTGTCATCGGGTCTATCACAGACAACCACAAGATAAACCAGCAGTACTGTAAGCTGTTTGATTTTCCGGGTGATTGCCGTGCCACAGCCAAGCATCCTCTTGACAAAGAGCGCGTCTGGTTTCTCCTTTTTGACACAGTGCATCTTCTGAAGTGCATCCGCAACAACTGGATCAGTGAGAAGTGCCAGAAGATCAGTCTTGACAATAAAACAACAGCATCATTTGCTGACGTCAAGGAACTGTATGAGTCAGAGAAAGGCAGTATTCTGAAGACTACTCCCCTCACTAAATTTGCTGTCAACCCCTCACGATTTCAACTACAAAATGTGCAGCATGTCTTGAAGGTCTTTAATGAAAAGGTTGTGGCTTCATTGAAGCTCAGAGGATGTCATGACACTGCAAAGTTCATCCAAATCATCCTCAACTGGTGGAATTTAGTGAATGTATCTGAGAAGGGGCAAAATAGCGCATGAACGATCCATCTCGAGCTGTTCAGTATCCCCAGTCAACCAGCCTGCTGAATTTCCTGAAGATTTTCCAAGAGGCTTCTTCAGGACATGGAGCAAATCGAATCAAGTGTTTCACCCATGACACCAAGAATGCACTAGTGCAGACTATGCAGGGACTGATTGCCGTTTGCCGCTACTTGTTCAGAAACGCTGATTTCCATTATGTCCTGCTGCGTGAGATCCAGAGTGACCGGCTTGAGGGGGAGTTCTCAGTCTACCGTCAATCAACTGGTGCAAACTCTTTCATGACCACTGGGGATGTGTTCTCCGCATGCAAGCAGCGCCTCACGAGGTATGCTGCCGTAAACCTCCAGTCCATCGATGTCCACCCTGTGTCGAAGGAACATACCTGCTTGGGGACTGCAATTGACCTAGAGGATGCAGCCTCTATTGAGAGGTGCACCACAGATGTGACACTGACTGTGAATGAAGAGTGCAGTGCAGCCTATGTGGCGGGGTGGCTTGAGACGAAGTGCGCGGACGATGTGGTCTTCAGTGCCGAGGAACCTCTTGTGACCAGTGACGTTAAGGACTTTATCGAGACAGTGTCCACATGTGTGCACTTTTGACCTTGTTAGATGTGGACTGTGTTTCATCAAGGAAGCCCGTCACCGTTCCTGCTGCCAGAAAAGACTGGTGGAGATCTTGTCGACACTGGCCAGCTTCAGTGGGATTGACATTGACTGTCCCAAGATGTTCTGTCGTCTGGCAAATGATCTTCTGAATGGACTCCACAACCTAGAGAAAGACCAGCAGAAGAATACAGTCCTTTTCTAGACCTCTGTAAAGAAGGCCCGGCTCGCTGATTAATCGCTGCAGCCTGGTAAGCTTTTGCTTCTATGTTTATTTGTTCCTTTAAACTTTAAAGTGTCCACCAGGGTTGGCTGATTTAAATAATGATTTTAATCAGTTTATTTATTTTTTTTTAAACATCAGTGATTTAAATTTATTTTCGTATTATGCTTTGGAAATTGAAATGGCATGAATGAAATTAAGACACTGGGCTTTATGATCAAATTTTATTATTGTATTAAGAAGTTACAGAAATTATGAACATAATTTTTATTATTGTAGCATATGGAAGTATAGAATTGACAAAAAATAGAAATTATATACCTTGCAAGTTTGCAAAAGTAAATCGTTTTGTAGTTGAATATATAAGAACAAAAAATCATTATTTGCATTTACATTTGAGAAAATCATTATTTACATTAATTATTATTTACATTTGATTTCATTGTCTTGAAAAGGAAGACCAATTTGGCTGTCTTCTCATTACCGAGGCAGTTCCTTAATTTTGTGTGTACAAGTCCATAGGAGGAGAAAAATCTTTCAACTCCTGATGATGAGGCTACTGCAGTTAGGAGTTGACGCACTGATAACAATATCACTGTCTAACATGGCTGTATGTGAATCCCACCACTCAATAGCTGTCAGGGTCTTGGTCACAGACTCAGTAAACTTGAACGCCTGGAAAGGAGGTGATTTTGCCTGAAACTTCATATTGACAGGAACAAGTGTTGTATATTTCTTATTGGCATACTCCATAGTAATATTCACCTCTTCTGCACTGAGCATTTTTCCTTGAAGTGCTGGATGAAGGATGTTGGCAAGTATGTGAGATTTGGTGATAAACTGTTCATACCTTTTTTTCGCCAGTTTTTCAGCTTGTTTATTGTTTGTGAAATGGCCAAGTAATTTCTTCCAAACATCTACCGCTTGAGCAATAGTGCACTTGTCACTCTGTACCTCATCTAGAGCCCTTGCTATTGGCTGCAATCGATCCAGTAATTCCTCAGCCGAATGTTTTAGGCCTAAATTTGATACTTTGTTTCTTACTTCAGTATCAATAGCTTCCATGTTGACTTCAGAGATCTTCATTAGAATTGGCCAGTTATTTATATGGGCCTTGAGAGAGTCTGACATTGTGTTCCACCTTGTGTCCTGGGGTATGACTAGACACTGACCACCTTCCTGCCGATACTTTGAAGCAGTATAATGATTATTTCTAAAATATTTAACCAAATGGATCACATGTTGTTTTACATGATCAATCTCAATATCATGAGCCAGTAGATTTAGAAGGTGTGCTCCATATCCGTATGTCAGGACGGTATGCTCAGGTTCACTAGATTCCTCCAAGACTTTTTTCATCATGGTGATATTTGCTGCATTGTCTGTCACAACACTTCCAATGTGACAACCAAAATCTTGTTCAGCCTTCTTGATCGAATTTTGTACAAGTTGTAGAAGATATTCAGCCGTGTGAGGTTTACTTGATGTGTCTATTGTGTCAACTAAATAAATCTGACCAGTGGATATTGTTAGAGTGACACATATTATGGGCTCATTATGGATGTTAGACCACCCATCAATTGAAAGACATACAGTTTCATTATTCAGGTCATCTGTACATTTTTATATTCCTTTTCATACACAAGATCCAAGTACTTATCAGTATTATCTTTTCTGGATGGAGGAATATATGGATGGAGGAATATAACCTGGCCTCAGGTTCTGAACCATCTTGAGAAACTGAGGATACTGAACAAGACGAAATGGTGAATTTGTAGCAAATATAATTCTTGCAACTTCTTTGTCGAGATTTTCCTTTTGAGAGGCTGAAGTTTTTATGATAAATCTGTCCAGAGATGTTGATGACTTTCATTTAGATGAAAATGATTTAGCAGAAGTGGCGCCTGTGGAGGAGTCTGATAGTGACCTTTTTAATGGTGGAGTCAGGTTTGCAGATAATTCAAGTGGAGCCGATGATGAAGGGATTGAAGCTGTTGATACAGATCCTGAAATGGAAACAGAAAATTTTAGCATATTGCATAATTTATAAATGAATGAATAAATGAATGAATACAGTGTGATTTAGGCTACTTTTGAGTACAGTAGTTATTTTTTTAGATAATGATCATATTCACACAAGCCACTAAATCATTTGGAAATAATTAACAGGATATGAAATAGGTGGGGTTGGAATTCAGCTCACACAGGATTCAGTCCACTTTTAAATTCACTAAAAATAATGGGTTAGTTGGGTTAGGTTAGGCTAAATCTCTTTGGGCTGAATTCCAATGAAACCTATGAAATATATTACACAGTGTTGAATGAAATGAATAACAATCATCTAGGCCCCAAAGTTGAGTGGATACAGTATATTATAGTGATATAGTCATTACCCAAATTTAGAAGTAATGAAATTGAAGTATCATCTCTTTAGGCCTTCACATTTTTATTGCACATACTCTCCATTGTTCACCAAATTTATATAGTTGCGTATGAAAAGGGAGAAATGCACACAATATAAGTAAAATTATTTACCTGGGTCATCAATTTCTTCTTCTGTATGCTGTGGCTGACCTTGGCATTTATCTCTGTGAGATTTTAATCTTGACACAATGCCCTGTAGTTCCTGGCTGGAGTCTTTGCATTTAGCTCGGTACCCTTTGCCAGAAGTTGCTGGTACTTTTTCAAAATCATTCCAGATAAGATAATTTTTTCTGCCTTCCAGGTCCAGAAGACATCCTTCCTGGTTGATTCCAAAGCAGCAACTGACTCAGTGAGAAGCTGCTTACCTAGAACAAGTTTCAACAAGAATCTTGTTGAAACTTGTTGTGGGCTGCACAGGCTGCACATGTAGGCTTATACAGTTCCTTGTATACTTGTGGCAAGTCTATATAACACTGCTCCTTATATTGATATGCTGTAAATGTCCTTTAGCAATCAGATCACATATCAGATAGCAATCCCACAATATTTAAAATCTATAAAAAAAATCTATTTAAATCAAATAAATCTGATTTAAATAAAAATACATTTCTTAAATTTTTTAATAAGATAAAAAAATTGCCTACCCTGGTGTCCACTAACCTCATACAATAATACCTGTTAAGTCCTGCTAAAATTGGCATTTCAAAGCATAACAGTACCTTAAAAATAGTTTCTTATTTCACTATAAAAGTTTATATTAACTTATATTGCATTGAATAAGTCAATAGTTGATATATTTGCCCTATATACAATGTTAGGTTTCTAGTTTTGATATATTTGTCCAATATAAAATGTTAGGTTACAAAGAAAGCAATGGCCTCCGCTAACGGAGACAGGGATCTGGGTGGGCACGTCCTGTGTAATAGTAGTCCTTGATTTAGGTATATATATAATATATATATATATATATATATATATATATATATATATATATATATATATATATATATATATATATATTGATATATATATATATACATATATATATATTGATATAGGTATATATATATATATATATTGATATAGGTATATATATATATATATATATATAGGTATACAAATATGTATACATGTGTGTGTGTGTGTGTGTGTGTGTGTGTGTGTGTGTGTGTGTGTGTGTTTGCGTGCGTTTGTGTGTGTAATTTCAACAAATGTTACCTAAGAATCCAATGCTCAAAATATTTGTGACCAGTGTAAGTACGAGAACCTAAGTGTCCTACTGAGGGAAGCAAATGTGATAATATCTGTGATATGCGTTTAGTTTGTCTTGATCATACTTGGCTTTTAGGAAGAGTCTTTAGAATTGGGATTTTAAACCTTGCGTACAAGCACAATGCCATCGAACAGAAGAAGTGAAACATTTCGAGTTTCGTCGGAAGCTGCAGGAAAAAGGAAACACTCCGAGGACGAAGACATTGCCTGCAAGAAGATCAAAGTCAAGGACGACAGCCCCTCGAATGAGGGTCCTGGCAACCCCTGGACCGAGGTTGAGTACCTTGGCGAAGGTAGCTTTGGGATCGTTACTCTAGTGAGGAACGCCTCAACGGGAGAACTTGCCGCTAGGAAAATGGTAGAGATGACGACCGAGCAGGACGAACAAGAGCTCTTGGTCCACTGGCGCCTCGACCACGCCAACGTCGTCAAGCTGATTTCCACCGAACAAGAAGGAGCAGAAATGCATATATACTTCGAGTTCGCGGCCGGAGGCGACCTTTCCGATGAGATCGGTCACAGCGGCATGGGCGAAGAACAAGCCCACTTCTACTTCGTGGAGCTCATGAGTGGCGTCGGATACCTTCACGCCCAGGGCATTGCACATCGCGACCTCAAGCCCGACAACCTCCTGCTGACCGAAGATCGCGTCTTGAAAATCGGCGACTTCGGACTTTCAGCAGAGTTCCTCTCCGGAGGTGAGGAGGTCTACCTGCGTGGTGCTTTCGGCACCCGCAAGTACGTGGCCCCCGAGGTATTCTCCGGCAGGTACAGGGGAGCCCCCGCGGACCTGTGGTCCTGCGGAATCATCTTGGTGGAACTGATAACGGGCCGCACTCCATGGCGAAGGGCAAGGCCACGAGACGGCGCCTACCACCAGTGGGTGCAACAACAGCACCTCAACAAGATCGCCGACCCCAGTCCTCCTTCCAGCAGCGACACCTCAGTGGTGGCATTCATCTCGCACATTTTGACGCCAGATCCAAAGGAGAGGGTGACCCACACTGGCATAAGAAAAAGCGCGTGGTTCAAAAAGTGAAGAATAACCACAAAACTGCATGGTTAAATCAAAACCAAAAATTAAAACGCCTAATTGGTCTTCTGTCTTGGGATGGGATTCCCTCAGCTGAATAAATAACCAAAATGGCCTTGAAAGTCGTTGAAAGCAACAAATGAGTAAATGTATTTGACTGTGACTGCGAAAGGATTTGTGCACAATAAACGAAAGTCATAGTCAGGTAGTGCTCGGTTATTCAATGAAAAAAACATTCGTTTTGAACTTGTGAACAATTCGTATCTTTATCTCATCATTCGTAATCAATAAATACTGTTCAACCTAATAACACTAAAATATCCTTAAAAACATTCGTTTTGAACTTGTGATCTATTCGTATCTTTATCTCATCATTCGTAAATAATAAATACTGTTCAACCTAATAACACTAAATACTCCTTACTTAGTAAAGCTTACACAGTATAATCAAACAAGCAATATGTCTCAAAATAATATGTATTTAACCAAACGCCAGGCATTAGGTTTTTAAAGTGCGACCCCATAAATTCATTTGGTGGCTTAAATAAATACATCAGCTAGGTCACAGATCACAGCAAACATTCTAAGTGTATATATATATATATATACATATACAAGCCGCAGGCTTCGCCCTCCCTGGCTTCGCCGGGGGCTTGGCTGCGCAAACAGCGGCCTGCGGCCGCAGCTTTAATCCCTCGTTTTCCCCTTCGGCCTCGGCCTCGGGGCGGAACCCCAACACGGGATCCCAAGCACGAAGAAGAACGCAAAGAAGAACGCGAAGAAGAACGCGAGGAAGAAGAACACGAAGAAGAACACGAAGTAGAATGCGAAGAAGAACGCGAAGAAGAACGCGAAGAAGAACGCGAAGAAGAACGCGAAGAAGAACGCGAAGAAGAACGCGAAGAAGAACGCGAAGAAGAAGAAGAAGAAGAAGAAGAAGAAGAAGAAGAAGAAGAAGAAGAAGAAGAAGAAGAAGAAGAACGCGAAAAAAACGCGAAGAAGAACGCGAAGAAGAAGAAGAAGAAGAAGAAGAAGAAAAAGAAGAAGAACGCGAAGAAGAAGAACGCAAAGAAGAAGAACGCGAAGAAGAAGAAGAAGAAGAAGAAGAAGAAGAATGCGAAGAAGAAGAAGAAGAAGAAGAAGAAGAAGAAGAGGAACGCGAAGAAGAACGCGAAGAAGATGAAGAA
>NC_134781.1:45957878-45965378 GCF_046742065.1 Oratosquilla oratoria | reverse complement strand
ATTGAAAGGTGATTTAGGCTGAGGAGTTAAAAATGATTTCCTTGCAAAATTGTAAGCAATATCAAAGAATTGCTTAGGGTATTTTAATTCTAGCCCAATGTTAAAAACATTTCTGATTTCTTCATCAATAAATTCAGGACTACAAATACGAAAAGCTCTTAAATACATTGAGGCAAATACTGTACGTTTAATATTATTTGGATGAGAATAATAATAATGAATATATGAACTTACATTGGTTGGTTTACGATATACTTTAAATTTAAGGCTATTGTCATGACGTAGGATAGTGCAATCTAAGAAAGGTAAGGTACAATTTTTCTCAATTTCTAAAGTAAATTTACTTTAGAAATTGAGAAAATAAATGAAGAAATATATGAATGAATACAGTGTGATTTAGGCTACTTTTGAGTACAGTAGTTATTTTTTTTTAGATAATGATCATATTCACACAAGCCACTAAATTATTTGGAAATAATTAACAGGATATGAAATAGGTGGGGTTGGAATTCAGCCCACACAGGATTCAGTCCACTTTTAAATTCACTAAAAATAATGGGTTAGTTGGATTAGGTTAGGCTAAATCCCTTTGGGCTGAATCCCATGTGGGCTGAATTCCAATGGAACCTATGAAATATATTACACAATGTTGAAACTTGTTGTGGGCTGCACGGTGATATATACTACATGTAGGCTTATACCGTTCCTTGTATACATGTGGCAAGTCTATATAACACTGCTCCTTATATTGATATGCTAAAAATGTCCTTTAGCAATCAGATCGATATCAGATAGTAATCCCACAATATTTAAAATCTATACAAAAAATCTATTTAAATGAAATAAATCTGATTTAAATAAAAACAAATTGATTTTTTATACTTTCAAAATGAAAAAAAAAATCGACAGCCCTAGTGTCCACTAACCTCATACAATAATACTTGTTAAGTCCTGCTAAAATTGCCATTTCAAAGCATAACAGTGCCTTAAAAATAGTTTCTTATTTCACTACAAAAGTTTATATTAACTTATACTGCATTGAATAAGTCAGTAGTTGATGTATTTGTCCTATATACAATGTTAGGTTTTCAGTTTTGATATATTTGTCCAATATAAAATTTTAGGTTACAAAAAAAGCAATGGCCTCCGCTAGCGGCCCAGGGATCTAGGTGTGCACGTCCTGTGTAATAGTAGTCCTTGGTATATGTACTGTATATGTATATGTATATGTATATGTATATGTATATGTATATGTATATGTATATGTATATGTATATGTATATGTATCTGTATATGTTATATGTATATGTATATGTATATGTAAAGAGATTGTAATTGATGATGAGAGTCTTGAGGAAGTTGAAGAGTTTAATTATTTAGGCCAGATGGTGAAGATGACGAAAGATCATGATGATGAAATAAAAAGACGCATTGCAATTGGTTGGAAAGTGTTTGGTAAGTATAATAAAATCCTGAGAGGCTCTCTACTGTTATGTTTGAAACGTAAAGTTTACAATCAATGCATTCTACCTGTAATAATCTACGGGTGTGGGACATGGAAACCACTTACAGGCGATAAACCAAAATCCTTGTAGTACATAGGCGCTAAATTATTAATTCAGCGTTGTCTTCAGAGTTGAACCGCACATTCTTGTACTCTTCATTACAAGTTAGACTTGAGAGTTATTGGGTTATTTGTTACATTGTAGTAACATTCATCGTAATGTATGTTCCACCTTTTAAGAAGCCTGGACCCTTTCAATAAATCTCTTTAACTTCCTTCCTTTTTTATTTTTTATTTTTTTAAGTACCCCTCCATCCATCTTCATTTTCCCTCCTACTATCCCCTCTTCGCTCTTCCCCTCCCATTCTTCCAGTCCCCTTTATCCTCCCTCCCTCCCTCCCTCCCTCTTTCCCCCTTCGTTCCTTTAGTCCTCATCTTCTCTTCATGTCATCTTCCTTGTACATATTCACGTCAGCTACACGCAGCACTTCAGTGCTGTTTATCTCTCCAGTCAGCATTGCTGTCCGTTCTTTTGACAATTATTATTAATTTATTTGTATTCTTGATTTGTTTCGTTTTTTTTCTTCTTCTCTTCTCAGCGAAAGTCACTCTAAGGAACAGAGTTAAAAGATGTACTCAAAAACCATTCTCCTTCATAACTACCTTCTCCATTAACTTGTCCGTCCCCTTTTCCTTCCCCTCCCCCTTTTTTAACATTTCCCTCTCCTTTTCCCTCTTTTTTCCTCTACATTCCACTTTCCTCCCCCCCCCTCTCCTCCTCTCCCCTTCTCTCCCCTTTCTTCCCCACCCTTTCCCTCCTCTCCCCTTCCCTCTTCTCCCCTTCTCTCCTCTTCCCTTCCCCCTTCCCTCTTCTCCCCTTCCACCTTCCCCCAACACCTCTTCTCCCCTTCCCTCTTCTCCCCTTCCCTTTTTTTCTCTCCCCCTCCCTCCTTTCCCCTTTCCTCTCCTCCCCTTTCCTCCTCTCCCCTTCCCTCTTCTCCCCTCTCTTCTTCCCCATTCCCTTTTTTTCCTCATGTCCTTTCCTTCCCCATATCCTTTAACTTACTATTAAATTCTGCCGCCTCACTCTTCTTTCTGCTCGTTCGCCATTTCCCCTCCCCTCTCGTTTCCCCTCACTTGTTTCCCGCCTCATCACCCACTCTTTCAATCTCTCTCTCCCTTTCCTTCACGACACAAACCCATTTTCTCTCTCACCCTCTCTCTTACTCTCTTCCCCTCACTCTTATCCTCTCTTCGTCTCTCTCTTCTCGTTCTTCCCTTGTTCTCCTTCTTTATCGCATCTTCCCCGTTCTTCATCTTGTACTCTTATTCTTCTTTCTTATCCTCCTCTTCTCTCCCCTCACTCTTCTTAGCCTGTGGCCTTCCCCAGATTGAATAAAATCCCATGGTTTTAGCCAGAATGAGATTCGTGAAGTACATCATTGGTTCTCGTGTCATATCGTGCGTAGGCTGTGGATGTGGTGCCATTTTACCGTCAAGTGCCTCATACGCAGAGTCAAAATTGGCACTGTTCCCCCCACCCTTATTCAACTGCCCAGGCACCCCTTATAGCCTTCTTTCCCTCCCCCCGACCCCTCCCAGTCCCCTCCGCCCCAACACAGTATAAGATTGCGATCACAACCCTTTTTTATTTTTCATTTTGCTTTGTTTTATCAGTTTGTTTTATGTGTAGGTTTTTATCTGCTTGATCGTCTTCACCCATTCTATACCTCTCACTTACTAGTGCCTTCGGTACTCCATTTACTGAGCCACTGCCCCCCCCCCCTCAAAAAAAAAGATGAAAAATAAGATTAGATAAGTGGAATTTACTCTGGGCAAATACTACAAATCGCCGGCGTCGTCGGGTATGGAAGTGTGTGTGTGTGTGTGTGTGTGTGTGTGTGTGTGTGTGTTTGTGTGTACTTTATAACACATGTGTGGGTTTGTGTGTACCTCTATGTGTACGCGTGTGTGCGTGTTTCCCAGCTAGCTTCAGACCGGAGAGGGTTACATTTGCGTGAATGTGTGTGGGTTTATATGTGTACAATTTTTATACGCGTGTGTGGGTGATTTTCAGTCAGTTTCCGACCCTGTGACTAGAAAAGGATCTTTGTCCTTGGGAATAACTCGTTATTTAAGGTAACTCTTTGGTATTTGTTGTAATTTACTTTTTTCTACAGCTGAAGTACGCGAATTTTCTGTTGTATGATTGATCCATGTTTCGCTTTTGAACGCCATCGTGGTCTCTTCTTCCTTCCCTCCCTCCCTCTGTCTATCTATCCACTCTCTCTCTCTCCCTCTTTTGCTCTCCTCTCTCCCTTCTCTCTCCCCTTCCCTATCCTTCTCTCCCTTCTCTCTCCCCCTCTCTATCCCTTCTATCTCCCGTCCCTCCCTCCCTTCCTCCCTCTGTCCATTTCTCCTCTCTCTCCCCGCTCCCCTTTCTCCCTCTCTTTTGCTCTCCTCTCTCTCTCCCTTCTCTCTCCCCCTCTCTATCCCTTCTCTCTCCCGTCTCTCTTTCTTCTCCGTTTCTCTCTCCCCCGTCTCTACCCGCTCCCCCTCTCTCCCCCCTTTTGCTCTCCTCTCTCTTCCCTTTTCTCTCTCTCCCTCCTCTCTATCCCTTCTCTCTCCCGTCTCTCTCTGTCTGCCTGTCTCTCTCTCTCTCTCTCTCTCTCTCTATGTATATATATATATATGCAAAGTAGACCACTTGGAAAAAAGAAACTAACGAAGCAGAGCGCTTTCGTATATTACATCTTCAGTGCAACAAGTACATAGTAATAGAAATGCATAGATAATATATACATGAAAAAGGAACAAGGACAGTTTGAATAAGGGTAGCGGACAATTACCCCCTGGAGGGCGGAAGGTCAATGTCAATACACTAATGATGGTGGGGCGACATCAGGTCACAGTCGCCAGGGTCAATGTTTCCACTAATGATGGTGGGGCGACATTAGGTCATAGTCGCTGGGTTACATTTTACCTGATATTATCTTACTAATGTCTTGACAAATAAAATTATCAAGTTTATATAAGCCCTTGTGTAGGTTGGTATTTTGATCACTGGTGGTATGAATCAAACTACACTCTATTAAGTTTCTTACTATTATGTTGTTGGTATAATAGATTGCCTGGGTATTACCCCAATCAACTGGATGATTATTTAATTCGATATGCTTGAATATTCTACTAGAATTATTGCCATCCCTAACATTTGTATTGTGTTGTTCAATTCTAATGTTTAAAGGTTTGGCAGTTTGACCTATGTAAAATTGATTACACATTTTGCAAGGAATTTTATAAATGCATCCTTTTTTAATTTCAATACTATTGTTGATGAGTTTATGTTTTACTGTACTATAATTTTTAAAAACTACCTTTACGTTAAATCTTTTTAATAATTCTGTGATACTTAACAAATTTTCTTGAAATGGTAAAATTAAAACATTATGATAATTAAAAGGTGATTTAGGCTGAGGAGTTAAAAATTATTTCCTTGCAAAATTGTAAGCAATATTAAGGAATTGCTTAGGGTATTTTAATTCTAGCCCAATGTTAAAAACATTTCTGATTTCGTCATCAATAAATTCAGGACTACAAATACGAAAAGCTCTTAGAAACATTAAAGAAAAGACTGTACGTAAATATTATTTGGATGAGAATAATAATAATGGATATATGAACTTACATTGGTTGGTTTACGATATACTTTAAATTTAAGGCTATTGTCATAACGTAAGATAGTGCAATCTAAGAAAGGTAAGGTACAATTTTTCTCAATTTCTAAAGTAAATTTAATAGAATCAACAAGGGTATTTGATTTAGTTAAAAAATCATGGACGTTTTTATCTTCTGGCCAAAGACATAAAATGTCATCAATATACCTAAGCCAAGGGATGTTAGGGGGGAAGATTTTGTATAATATTTTAGTTTCGAAAAATTCCATATATAAATTGCTTAAAACTGGGGATAAAGGTTTTCCCATACTCATGCCGAATTTTTGGGAATAGAAATTACCATTGCGTTGAAACTTACAATCTTTAACAAATACCTTAATTAGTTCAATCAATGTAGATGATGGCAATGGAAGAACATGTTTATTAAGTTCATCTTGAAGCTAAAATAATAAATCATTTATGGGAACTTTTGTGAATATATATATATATATATATATATATATATATATATGTATATATATATGTGTGTGTGTGTATATATATATATATGTATATATATATATATATGTGTGTATATATATATATATACATATATTTATGTGTGTGTGTGTGCATATATATATATATATATATTTATATATAAGTGTGTTTATGTATATATATATATATATGTGTGTGTGTGTGTGTGTACATATATATATATATATATACATATATATATATATATGTATATACATATATATATATATATATATATGTATATATATATATATACATACATATATATATATATATGTATATATGTGTGCATATATATATATATATATATATATATATATATGTGTTTATGTGTGTATATATATATATATATATATATATATATATATATATATATGCGTGCTTATGTATATATATATATATATATATATATATTCATGCATATACAGTATATTCAAAGGAAAGAATAGAAACACATGGAAGTGTTACCTTAAGGAAGATCAAATAGTTTGGCCTCAGACAGATTGGAATCTGTTGAGTGCGAGTATGTTATTGCAGTGAAAATATTAGAGCTGTCTCTGATAACGATATCTTGATCTAAAACTTTTCACGCGGTGATGGACTTCATAATTTTTGTTCTGTCTGATGCAAAACGTTTGCATTCAATTGAGCCTGAAAGGGCTCAGGGTTGTCTCTGAATACTCCTTTCAACTCCCTAATAGGTTTTACTCTAACACTACACTTCTCTGTATGTCACTAAAATGTCCCAAGTCACACAGTTCTTAGTATAAATCAAATGAAAGCACTCTATGCATGAGATATCTAATATGTAATATAACCATTTCAAATTACACCATAACTGGCTACACAAAAACATTTTCATTCTATCCTCCCTCTCTTTCTTCCATATCCTCTTTCCCTCTCTATCCCGAATTCTCTCTTCATCAACCCTCTCCCTCCTTCCACTTCCCTACGCTATCCGGTTCCTCTCACCCCAGCACCTCCCGACCTCATCTACCGACTTGCGTACGTCTGTCCAGTCAATGTGTGGCTACTGGTTCCGGGGCTTACTACTACAGTACTTACTTTGCGCCTTGTGGGAGCACGGCACTCGTGCAATTGCGAAACTGATCTGTCTATTGTCGGGTTGAGTGCGTAGGAGGATATGGCCTAGAGACCTTTTAAGCTCTTTTAGTGTATAGAGACGACGACAAAGGTGACATCGGAAACGATATTGAAAACTACTTTAGAAGCGACATCGGAAGCGACAACAATATTGGCAAAAGATATTTGATGTCGCGTTGCTTCGGATGACTAAGATGAGAGTCCTCGTCTACCACTCTGAGAACTGAACAAGGTAATTAGGAAGGTAATACGGCCGGATCCCTTTCCATCCACGCTCTCCTCCTCACCTACTCATTTCTCACTTCATCTGTCTTCATAATTCCCACCATAATTCTCAATTTTTTTTATCTCAAACACATTCAAATTCCTCCTTTGTGTCTACGAATTCCAAATCTGTGCCCCATTCAGTGTCGTAGGCACAATCACCCCCAGGTATCTATTTCTCATAACACTTTTCAACCATCCAACTCCTCAGTTCCCTGCTACATGTGACCTTAGATATCTAAAACTATTCATTTCCTCTAGTCTCTCTCTTTTAAGACATACGTCCAACTTTCTGCCAGCTTCATCCCTTATCTCATCACCTTGCTTTAACTTACAACTATTTTCAACTTTCTCCTATCACGTACCTTCTGAAGCTCTGTCACTAGCTATCTTAGATCCTACTCTAGCCCCGCCAAAGGTGCAGTGTCATTA
>NC_134781.1:45925378-45947878 GCF_046742065.1 Oratosquilla oratoria | reverse complement strand
GGTGGTTAAATCTTCTAAACCTTGAGTGAAGTCGGACTCGTTATTCTAACATCCTGTATCGAACTATTAGATAACATGAAAACATGACAAGTATTCCTACCTTAACTAACACTATCAATTATTATATATTGTACCGGATACTACTAGTCTATCAATCCTTTTCCAAATACACTGTTTCCTGTATATTTTTCTGTTCTGCTCTAATATTTTCTTATCTTTATTGATGGTTCTTCTTTCGAAGTTCTTCACTTCATTTATTTCACTTTCCAGTAACTCCACAGCTAGAGCACAATTAAATGCCCTATTTCCACTGTCGTGCATTTCAACATTAGTCTCCTAAGAATAATTACTTGTTATGGTCTTGTTTGCCGGGGACTCCGCTTGTTATGGTATGAAGCTGAGGCTTGCGTGACGCGGTGACTTATTCATGGTCTTTTATATTCCTCTGTACACATGTTTGTGTGTAGAGTCTCACAGTCCATAGTTTATACAATTGTGTGCGTGTATATATCGCATGTGTGTGCACGTGTGTGATCTTGTATGTTTGTGTGTCTGTGTGTGTGTTTGTGTGTACGTGTGTGTGTGTGTGTGTGTGTGTGTGTGTGTGTGCGTTTGTGTGTGTGTGCATATGTATGTGTATGCGCGCGCGTGTGCATTTGAATGTGTGCGTGTGTGCTTATACGTAGGTGTCTGTATTCTTTTTCACTTTCGTATAAATATGATCAATAGGTCTCGTGACACCTTTGCGTGGACATGTGTTATATGGAGATTGCCAAAGATTAAAAGTGGCACAAACGATGGAAATAGGGCGCTCTCTTGTTGTCTGATTTCGTTGAAAAGATTACCATCACAACAAAGAACACGTGGAACAAGAAGTGGCCTTCGCACGGAGACATAAGAGGATCTGACCTCAGAAAAACTTTTTTTTTGGGTTGGATCCTTTTTAAATTGAAAGGGTAAGGAGAATACGCCAGAAGACACTTAACATCGGCCAATATCGTCACCTTTACCTAACATGCCCTGAAAGCTTTGGGCAAAGGCAGTCACTCGTCTCCACGTAAGGATCATTTAGGAGGCGAGATCGAGGTTCGGTGCACCTGAAGAGCACAGAGATACGATTCAATTCATATAATAACTTGTGCCATATATAATGAATATTTCACCATTATATTAACATTACAATATTTCTTAGCAGAATATTTAATGTTATTATCAATCTTTTAATCAATTCTATTGATATCTTTTCTTGTTACCATCAACATGATTATAAGGAAATAAGGAGAGCGATATATTCCAGTCATAATGGGGTGTTATGGTGTAGCGTTGCTCTCCCGGGAGCATGGAGTGTTTGAACTTCATATAAGGTTCTACAAATTGATATATATATATATATATATATATATATATATATATATATATATATATATATATATATATATATATAAATACATATATATATTTAAGGGGAAAAAGGCCAGAAAAAAGGGCCAGTGTGCCCACTTTCTTGTGGGTTGACGATTTACTTTTTTTCAAATTCATGTAAATACAAATGTACGTCAGCGTAAACTGGGGAATTCCAATCTGCCGAAGACTATATATAACCACAAGAAATTACCTTGGTACAACTCTTTCAAAAAGAGATTCCCACACGTGAATGAAACCTCGTGGTCCCTAGGATTTCATGGAACACTGGTCTAGAGTAAATTCGATAAAGTAGTCAAAAAAGTTATCAAGACTTGAAAGCTTCAGTGTTTCTCAGCTTTGGAAAAAGTAAATCCTTTAGCGATAGTCAGGATGAAATACATAAAATTTGCGTCCATGTTGATGGGTTAATGGGATTAAAGTTCAGTAGTTCCTAAGAGATCCAGCTGATTCTTAGTTACGTTTTCGTCAAGCGTAATATTTATGTCTTAAAAATTACTTTCCAATATTGATACTTTATAATAAATATTTTTACTTTTGGGTTTCATAATTCACAAAAAAATCTAGTGTATTCACTGTTGAATGAATAAGTAAAATATATTGTGCTTTGGAATTGCAAGAAGGAACGTGGCAAGTATGCTGTTAGTAAGATACTGGTATGGTAAAAAGTTATCTGCTTTAGTGCTCTAAGGTCACTGACATTCTGAAGAGCAAATGGAAACTGAACTGTAGGTGATTTTGCCTAATAGAAGGACGAGGTGTTGAATGAGAAAAAGTAAAGGTGTATTCAGAGAAAATTAAGAGAAAAGAGGTGATGTATGCAACAATATCCAACAATTTCAGTTAATTTATTGCGTAGTTTGAAGAGTAATTGGACTCCGCAGCGTGACGCATTGCCCATGGTGGACCTGGCGCCATTTGCATACAAGAGTACTTTGTGATGTGAGAGTGAGGCTTGAAACTTTCACGAAAATATGTAATTGGAATTTGATATTAACAGCATGCAAAACACTGTTCCCCGAAGAGGAACGAAAGCTTTTGTGACCGTCCTTGGCCTTTTTCCTACGGTGGCGTATTTTTTGTTTTTATTCAAATATATATTTAGTTAGTTGTATATTAACTTAATTATCTATCAATATGTATACACTTATCAGTTTCTATTTCTATTTATTGATTTATATCTTTATTAATTTATTTGTTTATTTATTTATTTATTATTTATCTATTTATTTACTTATTTGTTTATTCTTTTATCTATTTGTTTATTTGTATATCTATTCATTTACTTATTTATTTATCTATTTGCTTATTTGTCTATTTATCTATTTATATACTTATTTATTCATTTGTTTGTTTGCTTGCTTATTTATTTATTTAATTATTATTTATTTACATAGTTACTTGCATTAGGAAGAGGAAGAGGAAGAGGAGGCGAATCAAGTAGAGAAGAAAAGGTAAAAGGTGTAGATGGAGAGATGATAATGGAAGAGAAGGCAGTGAGGGGAAGATGGGCAGAATATTTTAGGGAGTTGCTAAATGTGAAGGAGGATAGGGAGGGAAAGATAGCTGCAGTGGGAAATGCTAAGAAAATGACCGTGATGAGTTAGGAAAATGGAGGAGAAATAAGGAAGGATGAAGTGAAGGCAGTTGTTAAGATGATGAAAGCAGGAAAGGCACCTGGATTGGATGGATGCCATGCAGAATGTCTAAAAAAGGAGGTACAGTGATGGTGGACTGGCTGGTGAGGTTATTTAATGTTTGCTGGAGAGAGGGTAGAGTGCCGGAGGACTGGAGGAGTGCCTGTATAGTTCCACTTTACAAGGGAAAAGGGGACAAGTGTGAATGTAGTAGTTTCAGAGGGATTAGCTTGTTAAGTGTAGTTGGGAAGGCTTATGGGAGGATCTTGATTGAGAGGATTAGGAGAGGAACAGAGGGAGTAATTGGTGAGGAACAGTGTGGATTTAGGACAGGTAGAGGTTGTGTAGATCAGATTTTTGTGGTAAGACAGATATGTGAGAAAGCTATAGGAAAGGGGAAGGATGTTTTTTGGGCTTTTATGGACCTGGAAAAGGCTTACGACAGGGTAGACAGAAAGACACTGTGGGAGGTTTTGTGGATATACGGGATAGGAGGAAACCTTCTAGGAGCTGTCAAGAGTTTTTATGAGAGTAGTAGAGCTTGTGTCAGGATTAGAAATGGAGAGAGTGAGTGGTTCGAGGTAAATGTGGGACTTCGTCAAGGATGCGTTATGTCGCCCTGGCTGTTCAACTTATACATGGATGGGGTAGTGCGAGAAGTAAATGTAAGGGTAGTGGGTCAGGGATTGGAGATGGTTAAAGAAAATGGAGAAAAGTGGGAGGTGAGCCAGCTGTTGTTTGCGGACGACACTGCGCTTGTGGCAGGATCGGAGGAGGGATTGAGGAAGTTGGTGACAGAGTTTGGGAGAGTGTGTGATAGAAGAAAGCTGAAGATAAATGTGGGTAAAAGTAAGGTGATGAGATGTACAAGGGGTGAAAGTGGCAGTAGTCTGGAAGTGAGCATTAAGGGAGAGCGACTGGAGGAAGTGGATATTTTTAGATACTTGGGTGCAAATGTGGCAGGAAAAGGTGGAGTGAAGGTGCGGGTAGAATGTAGATTGAGAGAAGCGAGTAAATGCCTTGGTGGTTTAAAAAGTGTAATGAGGAATAGACATTTGGGAATGGATGCTAAGAGGAGACTTTATGAAGGAGTGATTGTACCAACAGTACTGTATGGGGCAGAAACATGGAACATGAGAGAGGAAGAGAGAAGGAGTTTGAATGTGTTTAAGATGAGGTGTCTGAGAAGTATGGTGGGGGTTACTAGGCTAGATAGAGTGAGAAATGAGGAAGTGAGGAGGAGAACAGGGGTGGAAAGGGGGTTGGGAGATAGGGTTGATGAAAGAGTATTAGGATAGTTTGGACAGATGGAAAGAATGAGTGAAGAAAGACTAGTAAAAGAGGCATGGAAAGCACATTTGGAGGGAGTGAACATGAAGGGACGTCCTAGGATGAGGTGGGTGGATAGGGTGAAGGAGGGTTTGGGGAAGAGGGGAATGTCTGTTGAGGAAGGACGGGAGAGGACAGAAGACAGGGGTGAATGGAGAATGTTTGTATATGGATGATGTTGTGATGCATGAGATGGAATGGGTGGGGGGACGGGGGGTGAGGTAGTATGTGTGAGCAAATTGTGACGTAGCCCGAAGGGATTTCTCCCCGTCTTCTCCTTTTATGCATGGGGGGACGGAGAGGGGGGGGGGGGTCGCCGATTTAATGAAGCGGCCTTGCTGTGGATGTGCTGTGTCTTGCGACACTGCTTCTGACCCAGGGCAGTGGACAAGGTGCAGGGATGACCCGTCGTCCGGGAGGTGCTAAGGTGGGAGAGGGTGGAGGGGTGTGGAGTGTATTTAGGGATGGAATGGGTGGGAGTGATTTTGTGCCTTTTCCTTTTTGGCTACCTCCCTTGTAAGGGGGAAGAAGCTTTGGTATATGTATGTACTTGCATTAGAGTATATAGTTGGATTTAAATAATTTCTGGCAGGTAACGAATATGACAAAGATTTATCATGTTTAAAACGAATTCTTCTCAAGGGTATCTTAGATTGTTAAAAAAAGTGAATTACTGGAGAGACAGAGGGAGGTTGACAAATTGGAAAAAATGATCTTTTAAGCGATGTTGATACTTATATAAAGCTCACGAAAAAACATCTCAGGTGAATTAAAAAAAAAGTGCAACATAATAGGCATTGAATTATTCAATAAATTTTAACTTATTAATTCCAACCTCTCTTATTTTTAAGGGTTGCCAAAAGTACACAGAGGGTCTTGCATCAGTAAATTTTCAAAATGGCTCGAATGTATCCTCTCCCCTTTCGCGAGAGGATTTTAAATATCCTTGTTCCTAGATCCTAGAGTTGTGAGATCCTAGAGTTGTGAGATGAATAAAAATGTACGTCATTTTGTCTGTTAGTTGGTTTTCTGGATACTTTAAATTTTATCCCGTTCTTAGTCTTCGTCACCATGGTGTCTAGAAACGGAATTTCACCATTTGTTTCTTCTTCCAGGGTAAACTGTATTCTCCTCTTTATGTAATGTAATTGTTTCAACTTCTGTCTCAAATTAACAAGTTCGGGGACTCACTACTAGTATATCATCGACATACAGTATATGCATATAAATCAGAGTAATTTCATTGCTGATGGAAAACCTGTAATGGAAGATAAATCTGAACTCTGCGTGTTGTTATTTCCATTAGACGAAGAGAGCATTCGTCTTTCATGCTGTACCCAATCATTTCTTTTGGGTATGTGATCAATCCTTTTGAACAATGATGGAAAAGAGTGCGCTGGGTACGCCGGAGCGCTTCGTCTACCTACTTCTCAATTTCCAAGTTTTGCACGTTTGATCTCGATGGAAAAGAAGTAATTTATCATTATTTCCGAACATAAATTTTGGGTGCCACCTTTATGGAACCCCAGTAATCCAAACCTGTTTTCATTAATCCTTTTTCGATATTTTCGGCGCGGCAAAATACTCTACTGGGTTTACGAGCTTCACATCCCTTCGTCTGATTGATGGGTTGGTTTTTATCGTGGTTTTCATGACGGAAACTTGAATTCTTATCCAGAAGCTACCGGCGAATTCTACTTGCCTTTTATATCTGGGAACATGCGGAAAGGTGACGAACTTGATCGTGGCTAGGCATCTCCTGGTGTGAGTCCCTCATAATATTGTCTAGACTTGAAAGTGCTTGGTTATCTTCTTCATTACAGGAACTCTGCCAATGGCTTTTGTTGGCTCCAATCCTAGGAAACAAAACGAGTCTTAAACTTTTTGATTAAATCAATTCAGCCATCACACATGGAGGATTGACTATAAATTTCATGCAATCATTATTTTAAGAAATCAAGTAACATCTAGTATGGACCAAAGTCACGCATCACTTTTGTAATTAGAGACGAATTACCAGTCAAAAAATGTTGCTGATCATCTTTGACTTCTACTATCCCTCTTTTCTATTATCTTACTCATATTTGTCCTTCACATTTCTTTTCTTAATGACAGGGTAACATAACACTGATGAAAAGGTTGTGGCCCTCTCGGCCAATTCCTTTACCATCCGCTGACACACTTGATCAAGTTTGCAATGAATGAAGCACCAAACGACTTTATTCAGTTGAGGGGATGATGGTACATCCCCCTCCCCCACACAAAGACACGCATACACACACGCACGCTCGCACACACGCACGCACGCGCACACACGCACGCACACACACACACACACACACACACACACACACACACACACACACACACACACACACACACACACACACACACACACACACACACACACACACACACACACGCACGCACGCACACACGCACGCACGCACGCACACACGCACGCACGCACACAGACACGCACGCACGCACACACACGCACACACGCACGCACACACACACACACACACACACACACACACACACACACACACACACACACACACACACACACACACACACACACACACACACACACACACACACACACACACACACACACACACACACACACACACACACACACACACACACACACACACACACACACACACACTAACTCGCGCATTCAATCGCTCCTTCACACACATTAACTCAGACATTCATTCGGTCATTCACATACACATTTACTCACGCATTCACACACATTCACTCACTCATTCGCTGGACACTTCGAGGGTGGTGCCCTGAATACTAGTCCAGCATCTCCAGCCAGGGAGTCCTCCACCAGCCAACGTCGTCGGAGAGACTCAAACCTCCGCTCGAAGTTCGTCGCAGAGCATCAGAGGCCAGCGGGCACTCAGGCAGCACTTGCGCGAGTGCCGCCGACCGAGGTGCTTGCTTGCTCTGTCTCTTTGGCCCCCATTGCTGAGCAGCTCCTTTGGTTCTTGGGGGCCTTCCAAGTTCCGTGGAAGACTTTCTTGACAAGGGTGCTTGTCAAGAGCGGGTGAGCACCCCGAACACTTGCACGAAGTGCTGCTGTTAGGAGTGTCCCTCTTCTACCCGCGGCCTCCCGCCAATCTTTCCTGATCGGCGGCTCGATGAAGCTCTCGAAGTCCGTTGGCGCCGTAGGTATCCTACTCTGAAATCGGCAATTCCCAGGTCGTTGGTACAGTCAAGTGCCGTCGGCCGAGGCGGTGTCCCTCGTCACGCCCAACTAGGCGAGAGCCGAGAATTCCGGATGAAGTGGCGGCCAACGTCGGACTAAAACAACCAACACTAAAGTGTTGGCTCTGTTGCTACCAACACTTTTCAGTTCCCTTTCTCTCCTTAATTACTGGTTTTATTTCTGCCTCAAAGTATTTCCACTTGGATCGTAAGAGGCGAGAGAAAAGGGACGGGACTGGGACCAGGCATCCTTCTCCCTGTAGCCCCACAGGGGACATTCCTAAAAAAAGTAAAGGCATAAGAGGGTCTAGGAGTTTTCCAACCAGCACCCTAAGTTTTGGGTGTTTTAATGTGCGTGGATGTGGTACAGATAAGAGTAAAAGGGAAGAGATAGGTAGTATGTTTGTGAGAAGATAGATGTGTTGGCTTTGAGTGAAACTAAGTTGAGAGGGAAGGGCGAGTGTAAGTTTGGGAGTGTAAGTGGGAGGTTATCAGGAGTGAAGAGAGGGCGAGGGAGAGAAGGGGGTGGCTATACTACTAAGTGAAGAGATAGGTAAACGTGTAGTGGAGTGGAAGGAGGTTTCCTCAAGGATAATGTGGATGAAGGTGAAACTGGGAAAGGAGACGTAGGTTTTTGTGAGTGCATATGGGCCCGGTAGTGAGAACAGTGTAGAAGAAAGGGAGGCTTTTTGGATAGATTTAAATGAGTGCATAGAGGGATTAGGGAGAAATGTCAATGTAATAGTACTGGGAGACCTTAATGCTAGGGTAGGAAATGAACCAATTAACGGAGTGGTTGGGAAATGTGGAGTTCCAGGAAAGAATCGTAGTGGAGAGTTGATGGTGGAGAAGTGTCTAGAAAGAGAGTTGATGATAGCAAATACAGTGTTTCTGAAGAAAGTCAAGCATAAGTACACATGGGAGAGGGTGGTGGATGGAAGGGTGGTAGATAGAGCGTATAATAGGAAGAGTTAAGGATGTACATGTGCTAAGAGGAGAAGGTGGGGGAATATCAAATCATTTTTTGGTGGAAGGTAAGTTGAGAGTGGAGGATAGATGGAGAAAGAGGAAAAGGACAAAAGGTAGGGAAGTGCTTAGAGTGAACTCTTTGAATGAAAAGGAAAAGGAGAAGGAGTACAAGAAGAAGCTGAAGGAGGAGTGGGAGGGAGTGAAGGATAGAGTAGAGCTAGGAGTGGAGGAGGAATGGGGGTAGTTCAAGGAGGGAGTCACAAAGTGTGCAAAGATGGTGTGCGGAACAAGAAGGACAGAAGGAAATAGAAGGAAGGGTAGTGAATGGTGGGATGAGGAAACAAAGAAGGTTGTTGAAGAGAAGAAGCGAGCTTTCACAGATTGGTTACAAAATAGGACGAGGGAGTCATATGAGAGGTACAAAGAAAAGATAAGAAAAGTAAAGCACAAGGTAAAGGAGGCAAAGAGGAGAGCAGATGTGAAATGGGGTAAGAGTATGACAGAAATTTTTGAAAGTAATAAAAAGATGTTTTGAAAAGAAATTAAAAGAGGAAGAGGAGGCGAATCAAGTAGAGAAGAAAAGGTAAAAGGTGCAGATGGTGAGATGATAATGGAAGAAAAGGCAGTGAGGGGAAGATGGGCAGAATATTTTAGGGAGTTGCTAAATGTGAAGGAGGATAGGGAGGGAAAGATAGCTGCAGTGGGAAATGCTAAGAAAATGACCGTGATGAGTTAGGAAAATGGAGGAGAAATAAGGAAGGATGAAGTGAAGGCAGTTGTTAAGATGATGAAAGCAGGAAAGGCACCTGGATTGGATGGATGCCATGCAGAATGTCTAAAAAAGGAGGTACAGTGATGGTGGACTGGCTGGTGAGGTTATTTAATGTTTGTTTGAGAGAGAGTAGAGTGCCGGAGGACTGGGGGAGTGCCTGTATAGTTCCACTTTAAAAGGGAAAAGGGGACCAGTGTCAATATGGTAGTTTCAGAGAGATTCGCTTGTTAAGTGTAGTTGGGAAGCCTTATGGGAGGATCTTGATTGAGAGGATTAGGAGAGGAACAGAGGGAGTAATTATTGAGGAATAGTGTGGATTTAGGATGGGTAGAGGTTGTGTAGATCAGATTTTTGTGGTAAGACAAATATGTGAGAAAGCTATAGGTAAGGGGAAGGATGTTTTTTTTTTTTTGGGGGGGGGGCTTTTATGGATCTGGAAAAGGTTTACGATAGGGTAGATAGGAGGGCACTGTGGGAGATTTTGCGGTTATACGGGATAGGAGGAAGGCTTCTAGGAGCTGTCAAGAGTTTTTACGAGAGTAGTGGAGCATGTGTCAGGATTAGAAATGGAGAGAGTGAGTGGTTCGAGGTAAAGGTGGGACTTCGTCAGGGATGCGCTATGTCGCCCTGGTTGTTAAACTTATAGGATGGGGTAGTGCGAGAAGTAAATGTAAGGGTAGTGGGTCAGGGATTGGAGATGGTTAAAGAAAATGGAGAAAAGTGGGAGGTGAGCCAGCTGTTGTTTGCGGACGACACTGCGCTTGTGGCAGGATCGGAGGAGGGATTGAGGAAGTTGGTGACAGAGTTTGGGAGAGTGTGTGATAGAAGAAAGCGGAGGATAAATGTGAGTAAAAGTAAGGTAATGAGATGTACAAGGGGTGAAAGTGGCAGCAGACTGGAAGTGAGCATTAAGGGAGAGCGACTGGAGGAAGTGGATATTTTTAGATACTTGGGTGCAAATGTGGCAGGAAAAGGTGGAGTAGAGGTGGAGGTAGAATGTAGATTGAGAGAAGCGAGAAATGCCTTGGTGGATTAAAAAGTGTAATGAGGAATAGACATTTGGGAATGGATGCTAAGAGGAGACTATATGAAGGAGTGATTGTGCCAACAGCACTGTATGAGGCAGAAACATGGAACATAAGAGAGGAAGAGAGAAGGAGTTTGAATGTGTTTGAGATGAGGTGTCTGAGAAGTATGATAGGGGTTATTAGGCTAGATAGAGTAATAAACGAGAAGGTGAGAAGGAGAACAGGAGTGGTAAGGGAGTTGGGAGATAGGGTTGATGAAAGAGTACTAGGATGGTTTGGATACATGGAAAAAATGAGTGAAGAAAGACTAGTAAAAGAGGTATGGAAGGCAGATGTGGAGGGAGTGAACATGAGGGGACGTCCTAGGATGAAATGGATGGATGGGGTGAAGGGGGGTTTGGGGAAGAGGGGAATGTCTGTTGAGGAAGGACGGGAGAGGACAGAAGACAGGGGTGAATGGAGAATGGTTGTATATGGATGATGTTGTGATGCATGAAGTGGAATGGGTGGTGGGACGGGGGGTGAGGTAGTATGTGTGAGCAAAATTTGACGGAGCCCGAAGGGATTTCTCCCCGTCTTCTCCTGTTATGCATGGGGGTCGGAGAGGAGGGGGTCACCGATTTAATGAAGCGGCCTTGCTGTAGATGTGCTGTGACTTGCGACACTGCCTCTGACCCAGGGCAGTAGACAAGGTGCAAAGATGACCCGTCAGCCATGAGGTGCTAAGATAAGAGGGAGGGTGGAGGGGAGTGGAGTGTATATAGGGATGGAATGGGTGGAAATGATTTTACGCCTTTTTCTTTTAGGCTACCTCCCTTGAAAGGGGAAAAAACCCTTGGTATATGTATGTATGTATAACTGTAAGTCACTCATCTGTAGGCCCCATGCCTCTTATGCCTCTTTCGTCCTACTTAATCAATTACAACTTAGTTTCAGTATGGGGTGAATTAAACGTAAATTTTCTTCTTCGTTTCTTCAGAATAATATTACACTTCTACAACTTAGTTTGATTAAGTACATCAGAGGACTCCCACCTGGGATCCTTATTACACTCACCAAGCCAAGTCTGCTTCGACGTCACTATCTAATTCATCCAATAACTTTGACCGTTACAAATAAGTGCCACTCTTTAAGGGCGTGACTTTACCTCCGTGCACCAATAATTTCTCTCCTCCTCCACCCTTTTTTCCAATCAGAAAGACTGTTATATTGTCTTAAGCAATACTGCTTAAGCAAACAATCTTGTTACGAAGCGAAGTGGCTTTAGTTTTAACAATTTGCAACATCAGCACCTATATCGATACCCTAGCTTGTGTTTACAAACATTAGGCGGTGGACGAGAATATGCAACTCTGCAACTCCGTAGCGGCCATTGTTTTCAAACCATCTAAGTCGTAAAATGAATTTCTCGCCACCTACCCCTCTATCTACCTACTTGTCTACTATAATCTACCAGCCTCTTACATAAAGGAAACATGTGACACACACACACACACACACACACACACACACACACACACACACACACACACACACACACACACACACACACACACACACACACACACACACACACACACACACACACGACGACTTGGTGGCGCGGTTGGTAGGGCGGTCCGGGTTCGAATCCTGCCCAGAGCTGAAACAATTTCAGTATCGCTGCGTTTCGAGTCGTTACTCCAACTCTCGTGGGAGGGAGTCGTGTGTGTATGTGTGCGTGTAAGGTCACACCATTACCCATAGATCGGTCATACGAGCTCTGAGCTCTCTTCCGGGAGGGAAATAGCTGTCGTTTACGAGTCCAGCACGTGATCCAAAGACCAAAGTGAACACACACACACACACACACACACACACACACACACACACACACACACACACACACACACACACACACACACACACACACACACACGCACGCACACACACGCACACACACACACACACACACACACACACACACACACACACACACACACACACACACACACACACACACACACACACACACACACACACACACACACACACACACACAGCTGTCAACTAGAGTTCCGTAAGCTGCCGAATAAGACGAAAATTCTCAGCAGTGCAAGGAAAGCAAGAGGCCTGGGTTTTATTGAGTGGGAGGCGGAGCACTTGTGGTTGCCCAAAATGATCTCTGTGCAGCGTTCAAAGTGTCGAGTGAGAAAACGCAAGGGAATCCAGGCGGATCAGGGGAAAACGGTGACAATTTTGATTCTAATGTTGACATAAACGCAGAGCCCTCTGGAGGCGCTATACCAAAACTAAATCTAAATGGAGGCTTTGAAAACCCAAGGGGAATTGATAGATTGTACGGCAATGACCTATTTTCTGGCTTTGGTAAGTACGAAAAAAGAAATTTGAGTAGAGTAATAAACATGGGAAGGGAGTTGAATATAGATAGAAATTCGTGGGAGAGAAAATTCATGGAACTAAGTAAAAATTGTAGTTTTAAGGAAAGACTTGTTTAAAATCAACAAAGAAGTATGTGAACTAAAGAAGAATTCCGAAATAGATAACGAGTCAAGTGAATCAAAAATAGAACTAATTGAAGTTAAACGGGAAAATGAAAAGATGAAAAACAATGATACTACCAATAGTGAGAATTTAAAAAAATTAGGCAAATCACAAAATACAAGCAATGTCTGAAAGAATGAAAAAACACTTAGTTGAGGAAAATTTGTAGAAGATTAAGAAATGGAATGAAAACAGAGAAAACGAAGAGATAGCTTTTAAAGAAATAGTACAACAACAGATGCAGGAAAATGCAAAGGACACAATTATTCAAGTAATCAAAGAAAAAGCAAATTGGGTAAGAGATACAGTGGATAGAAAAAAGTGCATTGTTGTATTTGGACGAAAGGAAAAACATGGTTTGGTTAGGTACTTCAGAGAAAGAGAGAGAGAAAAAAAGGCAAAAACAATTATAAAAGAAATACAAGATGATGTTCATGACGTAGAAAAAGAAATAGATAAAGTATATAGAATGGTACAATATTCTAAAGAAAGAAATCGACTCCTAAAAATAAGACTAAGATCACAAATGGCAGCCAAAGATATACTGGCAAAATCAGGTAAGTGAGCAAAGAGTGAACATTACAACATATGGATAAAAAGAGAAATGATGACGAGGAAAGAGAAAGAGAGAAGAGAAGAGATAAAGTAAAAAAAAAAAAAAAAAAAAAAAAAAAAAAAAAAAAAAAACGCGAAAAGAACAGAGACCGAACGCAAGGAGTTCTATTGGAGAGTCTTAGATATGAAACTGAGAAAATGGTACACCAAGCTAAGCGAAACGAAAGGAAGAGAAAACGGGATGAAAAAGAAAACTAAAAGTAGCATATACTAATGTAGACTGATTAATCTCAGGATTGAATTAACTAAATAATTATCTATCCGAAGAAAACCTAGACATACTGGGAATTGTAGACACGAAATTAAAGGGTCCACTACCACTAATAGTGTTGGACATGGGTTATATAATCATTGGATTAAAAACATAAATAAGAAACAGGGCAGAGGAATCATATTTTTGGCCAAGAAAAACTTATATGTGACGAAGGTTACAGAGGGTAAAAACAGTGTCGAAATGATCATGATAAAAATTGAAGACAGTGACATGAAAAGTAGAGAGTTTGTGGTGATTTATGTGCCCCCAAAAACGGACGCTTAGAAACAGGGCGAGCATACAAAACTGTCAGAAGATACAAGGCATTCATTAAACAAGATGCTGAAGGATAGAGGTAACCTGGTACTTATGGGAGATTTTAACTGAAAGGAAATCTGTTGGGGAGAGATGACAGTGAAAGGCGGAGAGAATCTATGGGGAAATGTATTACTTGACATGACTATAGAACATACAATGACACAGTGGGTAAGAAAAATACTATAAATAGAAGTAATGAAGAACTATCGAGACTAGATTTAATATTTACAACAGAACCTGAAATTGTGGATAAAATTGAATACAAGACACAATTTGAAAAAGTGATCGCATACTAATAGAGGTTGAACTAAAGGAGGAAATATGTATAGAGAGAATGAGAATTACAGAAAAGGAAGACTGATGTAAAAAAAAGAAAAAAAGAAAACGGACTTTGTGAAAGATAAGAAATTCTTTCAAAATACAAATTGGGAAAACTTTTTCAAAGAAAAGACACAAGTGGAAGAGAAATGGATGGTTTTAATGAAAATTTATAATGAAGGAGTGAATAAATACGTACCAAGACAAAAACAGGGAAAGGTTTACATTAAATGCTGGTTCAACAGAAGATGCAGTGAGGCGAAACAAAGAAGAGATAAAGCTTGGAAAGTATAAAAAAAACCTGGAAATTGGCAAATATATATCAACCATAGAGATGAATTTGTAAAAGTGTGCAGAGAGAAAAAATACGAAAAAGACACCATAGAAAAATGTAAAGATCAGCCCAAACTATTCTATAGTTATGTGAATGATACTTTAAAATAAACAGGAAATGGTGAAACAACACCTCGGAAATATAGAATATACGGAATATTTAGAAATGGCTGAAGTCATGAACAACCACTTCAAGTCGGTTTTCACTCGAGGAAAAGTACGACAATGGGACGAAGGAATTAAAGTGCGATCACCCCTCATGAGGGAAATAATAGTAACACAAAAAGAAATAATGGATCAACTAACGAACTTTGATGTTAGGAAATTACACGGCATAGACAGAATTACAAATCGGATATTAAAAGAATGTAAAGAAGAATGAATGGACAAAATATATAACATAATAAGTTGCCCACACAAAGAGGGAAAAATACCAAATGACTGGAAACATGTCAATATTGTACTAATATATACAGGACGAAACAAAGAACCAACAAATTATAGACCGTCCTCCCTTACAAGCACTAGTCAATTTTTTTTAGACAATTTTCAAACAGGAAAGATCATGTGCCACAAATTTAATCTGTTTCTACTCGAGACTAATAGATATAATACAAGAAATGGATGGTTGGGCTGATTGTGCTCTCCTAGACTTACAAAAAGCCTTCGACAAAGTACCACACAAAAAATTATATAAAAAAAGAAAGAAAACATAGGAGGAATACAAGGTAAGCTACTAAACTGGGTAGAAAAAGTGAGAGTAGTGCTCAGAGAAAAGAATTCAACTTGGGAGGAAGTGATTAGTGGAGTTCCACAAGGATCATTGTTGACTCCAATAATGTTCGCTATTTATGTGAATGACATGAATGAAGATGTGGATTGTTACATGAGCTTTTTTGCAGGTGATGCTAAATTGCTGAGGAAAGTGAATACTGAAATGGATTGTGAATCACTACAGAGGGACCTAAACAAGGTTTGGAAATTGAGCAAAGAGTGGGAACTAGACTTCAACATAAAGAAATGTAGCATAATGGAGTTCGAAAAAAGCAAAAAAAGAGTATCAGGGCAACATAGATTTGTAACAAAGGAAGTAAAGAAAATGGGACCTGAAAAAGACCTGGGAGTAATGATCTCAAATGACATGTCCCCTCATAAACAGATAAACAAAACTGTTGGAGAATCTTACAACTTGCTAAGATCAATAAAGGTGGATTTTACCTATTTAGACGAAGAAATGGTTAAAACAGATACTAGACACACTGATAAGGCCTAGACTGGAGTATGCTGCTACACTATGGCCACTCCGTACCAAAAATTATATAGAAAAAAATTGAACGAATCCAGAGAGCAGCCACGAAAATGGCCCTAACAATTTCATACCTGTCATATGAAGAGAGACTGGTTAAATTGAAATTACCGACTTCGGAACAAAGAAGAGAAAGAGGCGACCTGCTGACCATTTACAGAATCATGAAAGGCACAGAAATCCTTGATAGAGAAGACTTATTAAATTGAGATAAGAGAAATACAAGGGGACATGGTAAGAAACTAAAAAAGTATAGTTATAGAAGAGACCTGAAAAACAAAAAACAAAACAGTTTTCCACACAGAGTGGTGGATATCTGGAACAAACTGGATAAAATAATAGTGTGTGCAAAAAGTATACATGAATTTAAGAACAAACTAGATACTGCGAGATACAAAACGGGACCCACAAACATAGCTCCCCTTCCCGTAAGATACAACCAGGTAAACTAGGTAAATAAATACACACATACACGACGTGACCACGAGCATAACTCCCCTTCCCGTAAGATACGACTAGATAAATACCCCACACACACATATACACACAGACACAGACACACCTAGACACACACACACACACACACACACACACACACACACACACACACACACACACACACACACACACACACACACACACACACACACACTCACACTGTGTGCGTGTATGTCCATGCGTCATGTACATGTGCACATGCGCCGTGTGTGTATGTGTGTACGTGCATTGTGTAAGTGCATACATGTGTCTATGCACATATAATTACATTTACGTAATTGTTGCATATATGAAAAGAGCAGTGCTCGGGGAATCCTGTCTCTCACTCCCCAATGTTTATACCTAACTTCAGTTGTGTATGTGTGAGTGTTTTTTTTGTGTACGACATGTAAATAAAAGCTAAACAATAAGAATTTACCGAGCAGAATAGACTTAGTGACCATATAGTGAGCGTTGAAACATTTGGTTGTTTTAGCAGAGGGTAAGATAGCTTTATGGATAAGGATGACAGGTTGTAAAGCACATGAAACTGCTTAGTATAGGCCTTATGATCTCTTGCAGCCTTCTCCATTCTTATGTCCTTATGTTCTTAGAACTCTCTATCGCCTGCGCGATAATACCCCTAGGGAGAATAACGTTGGATATTGTCGTTCAAATAGAAAACACCATTTAAACTGATTAGTTTCCGGAAGTTTTTTGTTCTGTTCTGGTTGACGCCAAACGATTTCATTGGAATGATGACGACCATGGAAGGGGAAGATGACCCACTATACTTATTTTGATCTAGCTATCTCCAAACGATACCGTTTGACCGAGGTAAGACAATTAACAAAAGGAACGCTCGGCCGTGATCTCTGGTTGACGTTATCTACGTCACCCTTCTGTGCATTCAAAGGGTAACAATATCACCACTCTATGATAACCCATACATGTCTTCTTCGGTTCACAGTTTAACAATACACAATATTTCATTGTCTCAAATGCAATATACCGTCACTATACAGTAGTACTTTCTATAACACTCACTAGCACAACAATAGCACTTCTTTCTATCGCTGAACAATACAACGGGAGCGTAAATTAATGAATTATATTTCTTCATAACAATACCATTATCTTCTAGCATAATTTCACAACACAATTATATCATACATAATGAACCAATGCAATGACTTAATTCCAAACATGTACACTTCCAATATTATGTTTCACATGTCGTGAAGTACATACTTAAATCAAAACATTACACGCCGTGAGCTGCAATTAGCTTGAATCATGTAATTTACATGTATAATAGGCCAATACAATATGGCTCAATTCCAGACATCAGGCAATTGGCATTCACACTTATTCACATTATCTAATTTATTTATTTATTAATTTATTTTCTTATTTATCTATTTACTTATTTTTTTATTTATGTATTTATTTACTTATTTATCTTTCATTCATTTATTTGTGTATTTACCTTTTTATTCATCTCTTATAAATTATCTATTTACTTGTGTTTTTTCAGTCAACATTAATTCATTTTGGTTAATTTTTCGTGTTTTTTTAAAATTTTCTTTACTTATTTTTCACTACTCTGCTTGTTCGTTAATTTGTTGATTTACTTTCTCATTTGTTTAGTTTCTTCTGGTAATTATCTTTTTGCCTGTCTATTTCTTCAATTTGATTCTAGTTTATTTGATTCCATATATACATATCAATTTGTCATTTAACTCTAATGAGCTGATATTTCTATGCTTATATCTATGTATATAACTCACTGGTGAAAAATGTAGTAACACATTTGTAGTAACACATAACACCTTTGTCCGACTGTGGTGTTAGTTGCTATGTATATAAATCTATTTAGTCTTTTCTTCACATGCTTATTCGTTCATTTAAGATCATAACCGACTCGGGTTACAAATCCTGGTGACGGGCCACGAGTTCCGACTCCACACGGACCTTATCACGCCCCTGCTGTACTGGACTGCCTTCTGCTTCACCTTCGACAGTCAGGCAAAGAGCTACGCCGTCTTCAGGAACGGGGTTAAATGGGAGGTGAGGCAACAAGTGTTTTTTGAAAACGGTCCTTGCATAATCTTGTTATTAATATTGTCAAAATTTTCATAGCCAATCTTTTCCTTTGACAATAGGTTTTGAATGTTCTATTTGATAAATCCTTGGTGTTGATAGTGTAATATAAACAATTTTACCGGTGACGATCACCATCATCTCCCAGGGATCATCAGTATCATCCACACAGTCGTAACATTTCAGGAAAAAAATCAACCAATTGTCAACTGTAAGGACCATTATTAATACTTTCATTTCCAAGGGTAAAAGACTCTAAACGTCTCATAAGACCCATTGTATCCAATAGTGAAATTCATTTTGCCTTTTGCCAGCCCTGTTACTGACTTGAGAAAACTCGCTCAGGATTTTTTTCAAGTGTAAGTATAAACATCACTGTTCACATATATATACAAATATACATACGTCAAGACAACACACATTAACACACAAACACGCACACATAAACATACGAAAGCGCTCGGTCTTAGTTTATCATTTCCCTTGTGCTTTTTCTGCATATCTAGAATCACGTGATCATGTGATTTTTGCTCCACATACATACACACACACATA
This sequence comes from Oratosquilla oratoria, assembly GCF_046742065.1. NCBI lineage: Eukaryota > Metazoa > Arthropoda > Malacostraca > Stomatopoda > Squillidae > Oratosquilla > Oratosquilla oratoria. Next base: position 45,928,674 of record NC_134781.1, on the reverse strand, counting down.
CATACATACATACATACATACATACATACATACATACATACATACATACATACATACATACATACATACATACATACATACATACATACACACATACATACATACATACATACATACATACATACATACATACATACATACATACATACATAAATACACGCACACATACATACGTAAAACACACACACACACACACACACACACACACACACACACACACACACACACACACACACACACACACACACACACACACACACACACACATATATATATATATATATATATATATATGTATATATATATATATACATATATATATACATATATATATATATATGTATATTGTCAGTGTATTTGGGCAGGAGTTTTTCTCTAATGCATGTTTCATTAAAAGTGATGGCTAGTTGTGCATTAATAATTTTCTTTACTAGAATCTTCGGATTAATTCTTATCCCTATAGCTACTGAAGAAGGGTCTTGAACCCGAAATCGCGATCTAGCTAATATGACTACATACAGCCAAGTCATAAATTTCCTTCCTAAGGAAAACAAATCCTTAATAAGGTATATGGAAAATACCATTAAGAAAATTATTAATGCACAACTAGCCATCACTTTTAATGAAACATGCATTAGAGAAAAACTCCTGCCCAAATACACTGACAATATCCCCTGTGATGGGGCAGTGACCTTAAACAAGAGGTGCAAGTATAAACCCAGTAAGTAAGAAAGAATAAAATATATGGAACAGAGGATTAAAGAATTAAAAGACAAAATACAAAACCTCAACCAAGAATACCAAGAGCTTGAAGAAAAATGGAACAACATACACATAGATACAACCTTAAAAGAGAATATTGACACCCTATTCTCTGATATTATTAATCAACACAAAAATTCTATCACTAAAGCTAATCAAAAGAAATTAATAAATTTGAACGGCGGCCATATTAAATACTCACGCCCACCAAATGGTTATATAAATTTAACCAATAAGATCCTTACTCCAGACCAAGAGGAAGTCCTTAATTTAGGGCTTAACTGCCACATTATGTCTAAACCTAAGAAGTTTCAAAAAAGAACAGAATGCGAAATACTTATAGATGATGTAGAGAAATTATGTAAAAAAGGTGAAGTCATTGTTGAGCCCACTTTCAAACAAGAAGTCATTGCTGAAGCTCATAAATCAAGAGGAAAATATCACAGCAATTTGATTGACAAGAAACACATTGAGGCCGCAAAAGAGTTAAAATCAGACCATAGTATCACCATCAGGAAAGCAGACAAAGCGGCAACTTACGTACTCATGGACACCTCTGAGTATTTAGAAAAGATAGATACTATCCTCAATGATACATCTAAGTTTAAAAAGATCAACAAAGACCCTACAGAATCACTCAAGAAAAAGGTAAATCGACTTATAGAAGGGAATAATGCTGCCAGCAAAATAAAATTTAATAAACTTTCAGGAGAGTATGGTATGGGTTACTGCTATGGAACAGTCAAAACACACAAACCTGGTAATAAACTCCGTCCCATAATCTCACAAATCCCTGCACGTACGTACAAACTCGCCAAGAAACTGTGCTCTATTCTAACTCCTTACACTCACGCCACCTATAGTCTACAATCTACATCTGATTTCCTAGACATTATTAAGGCAAACTCTGCTAAAGGTAGAATCGCTTCTCTTGATGTGGAGGGGTTATACACTAATATTTCCGTAGATCGAACAATTGATTACATCATCAACAAAGTGTACCACGATAACACTACACCTATACTAGACATTCCAGAACTTACACTACGTAAACTGCTTGAATGCTGTACAAAAGAAGTCCCGTTCACTTGCCCCCGTGGAAACAAATATTGCCAAATTGATGGAGTTGTAATGGGATCCCCCCTTGGAGTATTAATGGCAAACTTCTTCATGGGCTGCGTAGAAGAAGAAGTATTCAGTAAAACAGAAAAGCCAGATATTTACTGTAGATACATTGATGATGTCTTCATTAAAACCAATAACAGCAATGAAGCTGAAAAACTCCGCCACCTATTACAAGAGACATCTGAACTCACTTTCACTATGGAAGATAGCATTGACGGAGCTTTACCCTTCCTCGACCTCTTAGTGAAACAAAATGAAAATTCTTTTAATACAACAGTGTACACAAAACCCACTAACCCACTAACCCAGTGAGTGCCCTCAAAGATATAAGGACTCTACCATCAGTGCCTATATTCGAAGAGCACTAACTCACTGCAGCACATGGACACAAGTGCATGATGAAATCGAACGTTCCACTCAAGTTCTGATCAATAACGGCTTCAATGAAAAAGAGATACATTTTCAAACAAAGAAAATAATGGACGGCTGGCATAACAACAACAATGATAAACAAAATAAAGAGAAAATCAACATATATTATAAATCCACTTTTTCGTCAGCTTATAAAGAAGATGAACGAATTATGAAACAAATTATAAAAAGAAACATTAAACCAGTCAATCCAGAAAAAATACTAAATCTAGTGATTTATTATAAAACTAAGAAAACTAGCCACCTTCTTATTAGAAACAGCCCCCTACAAGAGAGAAAGGAACTTCAGAAATCACATGTCATCTATAGGTTCAAACGTACCCGAGGGAACTGTGAAGCCCTCCTCTCCACCTATATTCACATGATGATAATGAGTTTATCCCATTGCCTTCTTACCACCTTATATCAGGAGCCCCTAAAAATCACTTAAGAGAAGCCCACGGCATAACACTAGCAAGAGAGACACTAGAGAAAAACACCGAGATTTTGGATTTATGTACTGACGATAGACGCCTCCCAATTTTAGAAGCGTTGTATATTAAAGAGTTGAGCCCAAACCTAAATGTACAAGCAGAAGACCTTAGAGCCCTTCCAAGCATGAGACAAACCGTTACAAATAAAAACATGAGACATAACACCACAAACGCCAATACGAGACAAAACGCCACTCGTCCAACTACGAGACAAAACGCCACTCGTCCAACTACGAGACAAAACGCCACATTCCGCCACAACACAAACCCGGAGGCTCCCTAGCGCACGTGACATTTCGTCCCTGCCCGTAATACCAGGTGACCTCCCCCAGTGATTAGCAAGTATAGGAACTCTAGTATAAAACTTAGATCTTTACTAGAATCTTCGGATTAATTCTTATCCCTATAGCTACTGAAGAAGGGTCTTGAACCCGAAATCGCGATCTAGCTAATATGACTACATACAGCCAAGTCATAAATTTCCTTCCTAAGGAAAACAAATCC
>NC_134781.1:45915378-45920378 GCF_046742065.1 Oratosquilla oratoria | reverse complement strand
CTTGAGAAACTGAGGATACTGAACAAGACGAAATGGTGAATTTGTAGCAAATATAATTCTTGCAACTTCTTTGTCGAGATTTTTCTTTTGAGAGGCTGAAGTTTTTATGATAAATCTGTCCAGAGATGTTGATGACTTTCTTTTAGATGAAAATGATTTAGCAGAAGTGGCGCCTGTGGAGGAGTCTGATAGTGACCTTTTTAATGGTGGAGTCAGGTTTGCAGATAATTCAAGTGGAGCCGATGATGAAGGGATTGAAGCTGTTGATACAGATCCTGAAATGGAAACAGAAGATTTTAGCATACTGCATAATTTATAAATGAATAAATAAATGAATGAATACAGTGTGATTTAGGCTACTTTTGAGTACAGTAGTTATTTCTTTAGATAATGATCATATTCATACAAGCCACTAAATTATTTGGAAATAATTAACAGGATATGAAATAGGTGGGCTTGGAATTCAGCCCACACAGGATTCAGTCCACTTTTAAATTCACAAAAAATAATGGATTAGTTGGGATAGGTTAGGCTAAATCCCTTTGGGCTGAATCCCATGTGGGCTGAATTCCAATGGAACCTATGAAATATATTACACAATGTTGAATGAAATGAATAACAATCATCTAGGCCCCAAAGTTGAGTGGATACAGTATATTATAGTGATATAGTCATTACCCAAATTTAGAAGTAATGAAGTTGAAGTATCATCTCTTTAGGCATTCACTTTTTTATTGCACATGCTCTCCATTGTTTACCAAATTTAAAAAGGGAGAAATGCACACAATATAAGTAAGATTATTTACCTGGGTCATCAATTTCTTCTTCTGTATGCTGTGGCTGACCTTGGCATTTATCTTAGTGAGATTTTAATCTTGGCACAATGCCCTATAGTTCCTGGCTGCAGTCTTTGCATTTAGCTTGGTACCCGTTGCTAGAAATTGCTGGTAGTTTTTCAAAATAATTCCAGACAGGATAATTTTTTCTGCCTGAAGGAACCACTCTGCCAGGTCCAGAAGATATCCATCCTGGTTGATTCCAAAGCAGCAACTGACTCAGTGAGAAGCTGCTTACCTAGAACAAGTTTCAACAAGAATTTTATTGAAAATTTTTGTGGGCTGCACAGTGATATATACTAAATGTAGGCTTATACCGTTCGTTGTATACTTGTGGCAAGTCTATATAACACTGCTCATTATATTGATATGCTATAAATGTCCTTAAGCAATCAGATCGCATATCAGATAGCAATCCCACAATATTTAAAATCTATAATTTTTTTTATATTTAAATCAAATAAATCTGATTTAAAAAAAAAAAATCGATTTTATATATATAAAGAAAGAAAAAAATCGCCAACCCTGGTGTCCACTAACCTCATACAATAATACCTGTTAAGTCCGGCTGAAATTGGCATTTCAAAGCATAACAGTGCCTTAAAGATAGTTTCTTATTTCACTATAAAAGCTTATATTAACTTATACTGCATTGAATAAGTCAATAGTTGATATATTTGTCCTATATACAATGTTAGGTTTCTAGTTTTGATATATTTGTCCAATATAAAATGTTAGGTTACAAAAAAAAGCAATGGCCTCCGTTAGTGGACCCAGGAATCTGGTTGCGCACGTCCTGTGTAATAGTAGTCCTTGACATACACACACACACACACACACACACACACACACACACACACACACACACACACACACACACACACACACACACACACACACACACACACACGGCTCGGTGGCGGATTGGTAAAGCACTGGCCTCACAAGCCAGAGAACCGGGGTTCGATTCCCCGGTCGGGCGGAGATAAGTTGGGTTTGTCTCCTTTCACGTGTAGCCCCTGTTCACCTAGCAGCGAGTAGGTACGGGACGTTAGTCAAGGAGTTGTGACCTTGCATTCCCGGTGTGTGGTGTGTGAGTGGTCTCAGACCTACCCAGAGATCGGCTAATAAGGAGCTCTGAGCTCACTGCCGTAGGGTGGTGTCTGGCTGTCTCGACAGAGACTGCAGCAGATCCGAGGTGAATACACACACAAACACACACACACACACACACACACACACACACACACACACACACACACACACACACACACACACACACACACACACACACACACACACACACACACACACACACACATATATTTATATATATATATATATATATATATATATATATATATATATATATATATTGTATGTATTTATATAGCCCTATAGCCCCGATATCGAGTCTCGGGAAATTCGTGTGCGTTTGCATTGAACAGGTCTTCATCTCTATTGGAAAAATATCAGGAATCTCTTTCATTCAGTTCCCACTTCTGTTGCTCCTCCTCCTCCTCCTTAATCTCAGCCTTATCGTTCTTCTCATTGATAATTTATTTTCTCCTTCTTAACGTCACAATCATCCTCGGCACAGACGCTCTCATTGTCATTTCCATTGCCGTTGTCATCGTCGTCGTCTTTATCGACGACGTCATTGTCATCGCCTTCATCTTCGTCTTCGTCGTCAATGCCGTCGTCTTCGATTTTGTCGTCATCATCGTCCCTGTCGTCTTCGTTGTCATTATCGTTATCAGCGTCATCGCCGTCGTCGCTCAAAAATATTGTACACGTGCCCTTCAAAATGTACAAAAAAGTATCTATATATACGCTTCACTGAAAAAATAATAAAAAAAAATAATATTGACAACGGGTTTTCAATTTCTGCATTTTTTTCTCGCTGATATTTAAGTTCCTTTTCTTTTATAAAATCATTAATCCAATTTATTTGACAAGATACCATCATCATTCTATTACAAGCTACTTTTTTGGTTGGGGGGGGGGTTCCCCTCTACTTATATAAGTAATCTGTGGTTATCCAGAAACAATACAGTATGCAAGAACAAATTAATTCCTGCTGCGAATATATATTTCTCATATAAAAATAACACAAACAATAGTTACCTATAACCACCGGGTACAATTCCCAAAGGCTTAGGGTGATTTCTGAGATCAGTTAATTTTTTTGGCATATGAAGCCGCGACTCACTAACCTGCAGGTGGAAATAATTTCACGGAAATTGCAGAGTTCAGAGCAGCAGCACTTATTTCGCTTCGTGATCCCAGATTTACAAAACGGCGGCTTCAGTCTAACATGAGAAAGCTTGATTAATTTCAGCATTGCCTCAAAGATTTATTTTATTTTTCATTTAATCATCCACGATTTCTCGCTAAACAAAATTATGTATAAAGTGTTGCCCGTCTTGGTCGCACTGATCCATCAAGGTACCGAATTTATCCATTCAATTAGTGAAGATTTAGTTAAGATCTTTTGACAACAAATAGCACAAATGTACATACATATATCAAAGGCTCTTTTTCCCCTTACAAGGGGGGTAGCCAAAAAGAAAAAGGCATAGAATCCACTCCCACCCATTCCATTTCCTAAATATTCCACTCCCCTCCACCCTCCTCCCTCCCTCTCATCTTGGCACCTCATGGATGACTGGTCATACCTGCATCCTGTCCACTGCCCTGGGTCAGAAGTAGTGACACAAGACACAACACATCCACAGCAAGGCCGCTTCATTGATTCGGCGACCCCCCTCTCCGTCCCCTCATGCAGAAAAGGAGAAGATGGGGAGAAATCCCTTCGGGCTGCGTCAAATTATTTTTCATGCATATACCTCACCCCCTATCCCCCACCCACTCCCCCTCATGCATCACAGCATCATCCATACACAACCCTTCTCCATTCACCCCTATCTTCTGTCCTCTCCCGTCCTTCCTCAACAGATATTCCTCTCTTTCCCAATGCCCCTTTTACCCCATCCATCCATCTCATCCTAGGACGCCCCCTCATATTCACTACTTCCACCTCTGCCTTCCACACCTCTTTTACTAATCTTTCTTCACTCACTCTTTCCATGTGTCCAAACCATCCTAATACTCTTTCATCAACCCTATCCCCCAACTCCCTTTCCACCCCTGTTCTCCTCACCTCCTCATTTCTTACTCTATCTAGCCTAGTAACCCCTATCATACTTCTCAGACATTTCATCTCAAACACATTCAAACTCCTCTCTTCCTCTCTCATGTTCCATGTTTCTGCCCCGTACAGTGCTGTTGGCACAATCACTCCTTCATATAACCTCCTCTTAGCATCCATTCCGAGATGTCTATTTCTTATTACACTTTTTAATCCACCAAGGTATTTACTCGCTTCTCTCAATCTACATTCTACCTCCACCCCCACTCCTCCCTTTCCTGCCACATTCGCACCCAAGTTTCTAAAACTATCCACTTCCTCCAGTCTCTCTCCCTTAATGCTCACTTCCATCCTGCTGTCATTCTCTCCCCTTGTACATCTCATCACTTTACTTTTGCCCACATTTATCTTTAGCTTCCTTCTTTCACACACCTTCTCAAACTCTGTCACTAACTTCCTCAATCCCTTCTCTGATCCTGCTACAAGCGTAATGTCGTCAGCAAACAACAACTGGCTTATTTCCCACTTTTCTCCATTTTCTTTAACCATCTCCAACCCCTGACCCACTACCCTTGCATTCACCTCTCGCTCCACCCCATCCATGTATAGATTGAACAGCCAGGGCGACATAACGCATCCTTGACGAAGTCCCACCTTTACCTCAAACCATTCACTCTCTCCATTTCTCATCCTAACACAAGCTCTACTACTCTCATAAAAACTCTTGACTGCTCTTAACAGCTTTCCTCCTATCCCATATATCTGCAGTACCTCCCACAGTGCCTTCCTGTGGGAAATCGTAGTGAAATTGATCACTTGAAATAAACACCTTTTCCCTGCGAAGGAAGTTCCATTGGCTGAATAAAATCCTGTGGTGCGCCCGGAACAAATGTACGTATAAGTCGTTAGTAACAGTGAAAAGATTATTACATTACAGCGAGCCAAATATGGGCCAAATAGCTCTATTTCCTTCTGGGTCTTTCGGGAGAGAGAAAGGTTAAGAGAGTTAACCC
>NC_134781.1:45890378-45910378 GCF_046742065.1 Oratosquilla oratoria | reverse complement strand
AATCTCTTAGCGCTGACCATGGGAAGAAAATAAATTAAAGTTGTCATGATGTTGAAGGGGCTAATTGCAACATCACGGGCTATTCACTGTTCCACTGCCTCTGATTGCAACCGAAGGTGGTTCGTCACTAATTGCATCGACTTTTCTGCCATCCTTTGCAACGTTGCATCCCTGCGTCGCCTTAATTGCAAGAGGATTTATGTAAACACCGCTTGCACTATCGCAAGACGACCTGCTGTCGCCTCCTTGCTGATTGCGGCATTGCATCATTTCTCGCCGGCTGCAATTAACCCCCACCCCTCACTTCGCCGTGGAGATGATGTCTCCCAAAGCTGGACAGGGTCGCTTGGGGTTATCTATAATCAGAATAGTAAGGTGCATCATCGGAGAGAAAGGTTAATCGAGGTAGTATTAATCGATATAGTCTTCACTAGTCGGCACAGTAATGTTACCTAAACTGAATAAAATAATCTAGCGATTGAATAGTTTGCAGAAAAGGCTACGTCATCCTCACATAATGATAGTGTAAATGTTTTTGCTACTTTGACGTCCCTAAGTTGAACAAAATTGTCTTTGGTTAACTTATATAAAATTGGTAAAGAATGCCTCTATGCCATTCCAGCCCTTTTAAACCGTGCTGGCGTTTCCTTAGGCGAATAAAATCTTCTGCCGGCAATCACAGTCGGAAGTGTACGTCCACAATTGTAGCTATAAGGTTAATTGAGCTGGAGTTCTCCTAGGCTGAATAAAACCTACTGGCGACAGACTTGTTTAAATGCGCCTTATCTGAGTTACGGCTCAAAGGCTGATAATTATAGGAGAGGTGACTATCTGTCCACCTGTGTTGGAAGCGTCTTACCCTCTAATTACTAAAGTCTACTTACATGTTTTATATTGGTTGACACAAGGCGATTTTACTCAGTTGAGGGAAACTGGCAATCAAAGACTAAAATTGAATACACTGAAAACGTACAATAATCAGTAAAAAACTTGTCTTCTCCTCTTAACTCAAATATATAGAAGCACCTTTTATAGTAGGGCACTGGAAACATTGTAATGCACTAGTTGTCGAACAACAAAAGGAGTTTCTATCAACGAATTTGTTTCGATACAACAACCAAGACAAGCTGTGTTTGCTTGACTAAATTCAAGAGAAGCCGACAGACCTTTAGATAGCGAATGTAGAACCAGTTTTGGGTCAGTTGGTATTTCTAATTGGTTACTTAATTTTATTTACACTATTCATACTGTTATTATAACGAATATGAAAAAGAAAGCCTGTATAGCCACATTGGAAATTGCTTGTAGATTGATCTTTTTCTGTTTTTTTTTTGTGTGTTTGAGAACTGTGTACTAAGGAAAATATTGGGCCCAGTATTTGACGAGCTAGACCAAGAATGGAGAAGCTCTTATTATTAAGGGTTACGGGAAATATCAGGCCAAATAAATATCGTGAACATCATAAAGTCAAGGCGACTGCGGTATGCCGGATACATTGCAAAAATGGTCCAGGAAAGAATACCACCGAGATTGATTAAGTACCGTATAGTAGGAGGATGACGATTCCCAGGATAACCACCCAGAAGATGGATGGACAACGCGAAGGACCTGGACAGGGCTGGAGGAGACGTCCGTGAGTGGATGACAGTGGCACAGGACAGTAGAAATAGGAGGCATTTGGTGTTAGCGGCGAGGGATCAGCAAGTGTCCCGACCACCACCGGAGTGTGGTTGTTTCATATTGTATCGACGAATGATGAGATCTGGTTGTGCCTGCCATGGTGCTACTGCTGTCCAAGAAATGGAGAAGCTCGTCCTCTGGATTTTTTTTATTCTTATTAGTGGTGGAGCTCTATGATCTAGGACCAAACCAGAGATTTCGAAAAACAAACAAACAAACAAACAAACAAACAAACAAACAAACAAACAAACAAACAAACAAACAAACAAACAAACAAACAAACAAACAAACAAACAAACGAACAAACGAACAAATGAACAAATGAACAAACGAACAAACGAACAAACGAACAAACGAAAACAAACAAACATTCTAGGTCTGGTCGATGGCTGTCATAATTTTTTTCTTACACTGTGACCGTATGGCTACATATACTAATGCAACAATATAATAGGAAGTGGGCCCATACTTTCGTTATTGGATGTTCATCATTGATAAGAATTATGATATATCCTGTGAATCTAGTAACATATTGTATTCCATCGGTTCGATCCAATGGAAACCATTTTAATGGATTTTGTTGAAGTGAGTTCCAAACGACTCTATTCACTGAAGCTTCAGAAACAGGGCAAGTTGAGTTCTCAGTCGGTTGGCAGACTAAACTCCCCCCCCCCCCACCCATTCCTTGGGTGAGTCACTCTCCTGAAAGAAACTGTCTGTTGTTAACCAAGACAAAGTTTGTGAAGGGCATCACGGGATTGTGTACGAGTACATTATTACGTTACCATGTAGAATGCTATGGAGAAAAGCATATATTCAAAACTTTGGAGATGGAAATCGTACAGTTATTCTTGCATTATCATATTCATAGGATGTTTAAAGATTGACCAGCGATCTGTACAAGGTAGGCCCAATTGTTCAGATTTTGGTAGGGTCATAGGGAACTGAGGCCGTTCGCAGTAATCAGGCATCAGAACTCCGCCCACTTTATACCAACCCCGCCCACCATTTAGATGTAGAGGGCAACCATGGGCCCACCACAAAATACACATATCCAACATGCTCCAAACCCATCACCTCGAGCCGACAGACAAAGGGTTTAGTTCAGTGTAACTCATGCATAAACTGTGCCCATCTCATTTGCACAACACTTGCTGACATAAAACAATACACAAGCACCTGGACTTGTTCTATTTGCCCACCCAAAAACTTCACTCACACCACCCCACCTCCAGCCTGCATTCTTGCCCACACCCCCATCCTTGCCATATCCTTTCCCCTCGCCCTCCTTCCCAAATTTTCATCTTCCTCCTTCTGACCTTGATCCTAATCCTCTCCCATCAGTACCCCAAGCCTGTCCAGTAACTTACAACACGTATAGGACCCACAACATCAATGTCTTACAACATGACATTGATGGGATCAACAGAGAATATATTAACTCTAACAACGCTACATACACGTTGCCATCATACAAAAAACAGAACTACAACACTCACAAAAAAGACCCACATTTCATAATTTCACCATCATCAAGCCCTCTACACTCCCTCCTCTCCTGACATCACCTTCTGTTCCTCCTGTCTAACCCCAACAACTTCATGGAATGTGATGTGAGCCCTCGGATCCGACCACCTTCCAAGCATCACCACCACCAAGATACAATACACCCCAGTTGGCCACAGACACACATACACCAATTAAAAGAGAACTGAGAAGCTTTCACTGAGGAGACAGAGCAACAATTTGAGACACAAAACAGTACACTAATCACAGGCAGAGACGTAGATAAGAAAAGCATTGCCAGAGGCAACAGAAAATCACACAACCCAAGTTTCACGACAGAAATCCAAGGCGTCATAAGACAATGCGACAAACACAATATCCCCACACCTATCTCCCAGAACAGAACAGACCAAATACAAGCACTAAACGGTGAGATCAACAACAAAATGCATGAACAAAAAACACAAAATTGGCAAACATTTGTCAAGACACTTAATCACGAAACCAACACCAGAAAGCTGTGTAAGACACTCAACATTACACTATCCAATAGTAACACAACACGCTCTCATACTCCAATAACCACAACAACAATGAACTTACCCTCAAACAGACAACAAGCAAACACATTCATAAATATTTTTGCACAGACAAGCCCTCTCATCCCTCATCCTAACGACCGACGCATCATTCGACGTAAGGTCTTCCCCACAGACCCAGACTACACACCCTTCACAGACAGCCAGACGAGGCATATAAACCATAACCTGAAAAAATCATCCGCCTGTGGCCCTGATGATATAAATAACATCCACCTAAAGCACCTTGGACCACATGGCAAACATGCACTCATGAACATTGCAAACTAGAGTTATTCATACAAAACTATACTCGACATTTGGAAGCATGGAGGAAAGCATCAACATCTCAAAACTCAACAAAATCCCAACAGTGACAGCATCACACCGTCCAATGACACTTCTCTAACCCCCCTCCAAAGTTATAGAACGCCGCATACTACAAATCGTCACACCACATTTCCTAATTGCAGAATCATAACATGTTTTTAGACCACTATACTCCACAAACACTCCTCTGAAAAACTTTACACAAAGACCTTTTGATGGCATCTATTCAGAAAAGCCCTCACACAGAACACATCTCATAAGACTACATTAGTATAGCTTTCGATGACATCCCCCGTCACAATCTCACAAACAAAATGCATAACACAAAAATACACAATAATACCAAAAGATGCCTGGTCAATTATATGGCAAGTAGAAATGCCTGTGTCATATAATGACCAATCATCGCACACCAGAAACTTTGGGAATGCAGTACCACAGGGCTCAATTCTATCCACACCCGACACCTCAGAAATATAAACCTCTTCTTACACAGACGACACAACAGTTGCTTGTACACACCGTAACGCAGACAAAGGTACAGAAATACTACAACCATACTTCAACACACTCAACACCTGATTCAATACAAATAGACTCTAAATAGCCCCAACCAAATCTACAACAAAAGTTCTCACGAATTGGACAGAGAAATACGAATACATACCACGCCTCCATATCAAAAACATTCATACAATACACACACCCAAGATTCTTGGCGTAACATACGATACATTCATGTCATTCATATAATACATCACAAACATAGGGAATAAATGTACACCTAGACTCAATGAGCTTAAATCAATTGCAGAAACAATATTTGGAGAAAACAAAGAAACTATTACTACATTATACAAACAACGGATACGCTCAGTGATGAATTATGTGAGCCCCGCATGGGCCCATAACCTCACTAAGACACACCACAAGACCATACAGACCATATAAAACAAAGCCCTAAAGACACAAGCTGTACAAATACAACACTTAACGACATTTACATCATGAAACGAAAGTCTTCAAAGTCAAGGATCACCTTGACATGAGAGGCACACAAACACTGCTGCAGCCTCCACAGACAACACACCAACTACACTACATAGCAGAACACCCACACACGTCAAGAAACATCAAAACAACACACAAATACTCTCTTCTTTTCCTCCACAACCACCAGACACCAGCCTCCAGAAGCATATCCATAATCATATCACTCACTACTCCATCAAGAAACTAAAAGACAATACGTTGCTGCATGCCAGACCGCCTGATATCCATCCCTCTGAATCCTCTCACACAGAAAAAGACAGGGTCCACCTGGCCAGATTGATGTGCAGCCACCATCCAGCCCTTCTAAGCTTCTAGAAGAGACTGGATGACTGCATTGCAGATAACTGTCCAGGATGCAATACTTCACCCCATACTATACAACACATTATGGATAACTGCATTGTACACAATCACACAGGCCAACAACACAATATACACTCAGTAAAGGATTTGTGGGAAAACCCCGTTCCAGCCGTGGCGTTCTTCAGGGAGACGCGACTCCTCGGCCAGACAGTCTAGAGAACGACAACAACAACAACAATAATGGAAAACCAGACGCCTTGGTGAGATGACAGTCACTCAAGATCGAACTAAAGAAAGCAAGCGCTTGGACAGAGAATACTAGAATATCGTTATGCATTGGTTCATCAGTAGAGCACTGACTTTGCATTGCAGGGTTTCAGGCTTGCGCCTAGACTGTTTCCATTGGACGACTCAGCCGTAGATGAATACCGGCATCTGCTGAAACCGACAGCCCAACCGGATTATTCCAAGGCATGGTGTACATGCCCCTCTAAAAGATATCACACTATACTATCTAGCATGAGCCCGACTTTGATTTTGAAGAGCCTCTTATTGAGTAAAGGTTATAAAAAGAAAGTAGGCAATAGCTAAGCGGTCATTTCTTTCAGCCCTTAGACAAGGAGATCAAATCCTAGCATGTAGTTTAAACATTATATATTTTTTGCACTTCTGAATTATAACTAACAATTCAAGCGTAGTGTGTACACCGTCGTACACAGAATTCCTAATATTATTTGGAGTAGTAGTGAAGAACTATTCTTTTATTCAATTACTTCTTTTGCTTGTACTTTTATATCTAATTGTATTCACCTCTCATCTTCTTCTTTTGTTTTTCACTTCTCATATTATTTTGAAATCTTCAAACCTCTTAGAAAAAACAATTCATTAAGATAATCTCCTTTTGTTGAGCAGCCTGTCCTACCCAGTCATGATATTTGTTGCCATATCCCAACATGTGACTAATTTTCAGTATTCTTCTAGAAAATTAAGTTTTGCTCTCAGAATATCTTTTACCGTTAAAGGTGCAATATCTGTCGAACTAAACCTTTCTTGGGCAGTTACTTTCAGGATCTTCATTAGTTATAGAAGGCTATTTCATTAACTTGGAAAATACTCATTCGAACTAAAAACTTTTAGGGACACTTAAGATGAACTGTTTTGGACTCTACTGCGAAAGCTTTCGCACTATCCAATCAGAAAGCAATGCACCAAATTGTTAGGCAGGTTCTGTTTGACACAATGTAAGAATTATCAAGAGGTGCTAAGGTATGGACGAGGCTAGAACCATTGTCCAATGTATTACGACAGCCGGGCAAGTGGCAGTCATTTGTAACACCTGGGAATCGAACCCAAGCCCCCAAAATTACAAGAAAAATTGAAACTCAATGCTCCACACACAAAAAGACACATGCATGCATACGTTCATACATACATACATACATACATACATACATACATACATACATACATACATACATACATACATACATACATACATACATACATACATACTGTGCATACATACATACATACATACATACATACATACATACATACATACATACATACATACATACATACATACATACATACATACATATATATATATATATATATATATATATATGTATATATATATGTATATATATATGTATATATATATATATATACATACATACATGCATACATACATACATACATACATACATACATACATACATACATACATACATACATACATGCATGCATACATACATACATAAGTACGTACATAGATACATAGATACATACATACATACATATATACATACATACATACATACATACATACATACATACATACATACATACATACATACATACATACATACATACATAAATACATACATGCATATACACAGAATTAATACATGCATACAATTTATTTCAGAGAAGACGTGTCTGTATTCTGTTGCTCTGTAAGCGAAATTAATTGCTCGTAATCTCTCAGTGGCGAGGTCGTGGACTTTAATGTCTGGTCCCGAGCGCTAACGGACGAAGAGATGAGAGTCATCACCGCCTGTGAGGAACGAAAACTAGGCAACCTCATCAGCTGGGATAACTTTCTCGCTGACTGGACGCTGGATGATGACGCACACAGTGTGAGTTTTTCTTGTCTTTATCGTCATTATTGTAATTTCTGTTTGTCGTCGTGTCGTTGAACAACACACGGTAATAGAGAAGTATGCAAACATAGGAAGTAATTATTACAAGAGAGATATGTTCAGAATGATAAAAAAGTAGACAGTTTTAACAATTCTGAATGATCGTCTGGCTAATGGAATAAAACAAATGGTTGTGAAATTGCACACACACACACACACACACACACACACACACACACACACACACACACACACACACACACACACACACACACACACACACACACACACACACTCACACACACACACACACACACACGCACACACACACACACACACACACACACACACACACACACACACACACACACACACACACACACACACACACACACACACACACACACACACACACACACATATATATATATATATATGTGTGTGTGTGTGTGTATTTATATTTATATGTATACACCAAGTTTTTTTTCCCTTTATAATGGAGGTAGCCAAGAAAAAAGGTACGTACCGTCCCAACCATTTCGCTCCCACCCATTCCACTCCCATCCACCACCCTTTCTTCCCTCTCATCTTAGCTCCTCATGGATGACGGGTTATCCCTGTATCCCGCCTACTGCTCTGGGTCAGAAACAATGCAGCAAGACACAGTACATCCACAGCAAGGCCGCTCCACTTAATCAGTGACCCCATTTTTCTCCGTTCAATCATGAAAAAAAAAAAAGAAGACGGGGAGAAATCTCTTTGGACTGCGTCAAAATATCATTCACACATAACCACTCCCTACCTTTCCATCTCTGCCCTCTCCCTTCCTTGCATTATAGTATCATCTATACACAACCCTTTTCCATTTACCCCTATCTCCTGTCTTTTCCCATCCTTGCTCTACAGACATTCCCCTCTTTCCCAATGCCTCTTTTACCCCATCCATCCATCTCATCCTCGGTCGTACCCTCAATTTCACTCCCTCCACCTCTGCCTTCCATACCTCTTATACTAATCTTTCTTCACTCATTTTTACATGTATCCAAATCATCCCAATACTCTTTCATAAGCCCCATCTGCCATCTTCTTTTCCTCCCCTGCATCCCTCCTCACTTCCTCGTGTCTCATTCTACATAACCTTGTTACCCCTACCAAACTACTCAAACATTTCATCTCAAACACATTGAAACTTTTCCTCTCTGTCTCTTTTAAGTTCTAAGTCTCTGCCCCATAGAGTGCCATCAGTACAATCACTCCTTCATATAATCTCCTCTTTGCATCCATTCCCAGTTACCTATTTCTCATGACTTTTTATAATCCCCTAATGCATTTACTTGCTTCTCTACATCTGCAATTTACCTCCACCAGCACTCCCTCCCCCCCCAAGAAAGCAAATGTTATACAAACGGTTGTTGAAAGGTTGTCACATACTAGCATGCAAACTTTCAACAAACCTGCCCTACCTTACCACCGTGGACAATTTTGGTATGTCACAAACTTTGAGCAAACGTTTTGGTATGCTACAACCTTTCATCAAATGTTATTTTTTTCAATTTTGGTATGTCACAAACGTTTTGCAAACGTTTGAACAATGTTTTTGGTATGCCAAAATCTTTCAATATCCAGTGGGTCACACTTTTAGCCCGTAAAATCGTGTTTCTTACAATGTGATGGCATATTAATGACATAAGTTACCAATAAATGCAAAGTACCTCTTAGCACTATGGTTACCCTTTAAACCAAATTTACAAAAAAAATTGTGATCATGGAAATCATTGGCCTTAAATTTGTATTGAAAGTAAACTGCATCCATCCATCCTCATCTATAATAAGGACACACTGTCAATGTTATGATATTCTGCTCTATTAATTTACATAGGCTATACACCATTACATGCGACATGCGATTTTTCTAGTATTGTAATAGTTACTTATAAGATTAAACTTTTTTGGGACTATGGGAGCTACCCTACCTTGGGTAGTTTAGATCTATATAAAAATCAAATTGTATGATTTGATATGTGTACTTTCACCTCCCCTAGTCACCACTGTCACTTAAATTTGACTTGTAATATCACTCGTCTCGAGGCCCCTTGCCTCTCGTTACGTGAGGTTCACTAATATTCAAGTTCCTCTTAAGTAGTAGGCCCAATGCCTTCTTTTTCCTGTAGTCTCACTATTTTCTAGGCCCCATGCCTATTCCTCTCGTCCTTTGGGTTAATAAAAGGATGGTGAATTTTCTTTCTTCTTTCACTGTAATTTCACCTTAGCTTACACTCGGGATCTCTTTTCTCTCGTCTCTACATCGTCTCCTGATCCTCTCTCCTTACACCCTCTCTATATCTTCTCCCTATATCTTCTCTATCTCTTCTCTGTAGAACGTCTGACGAGATCCCGTATCTTACGCTAAGCTACCTTCGTCTGACGTCACTAATTTTTCTAAACCAATCCCCGGTGACTTCTCAAATAAATGTCACTCCTTATGGGCGTGACTTTGAATTCATGCACCAATAGTTTTTTCCTCCTTCTGCACCTTGCACCAATCCGGAAAGCCATTTCAATGCCACTAGCAAAAATTGTTTACCTCAGCATTAGTCAAACGAAGGTAACCCGCGCTTACAATGTTGTGATTACATAAGCGATTATAAAAACAGTCACCACCGTCGGTGTGTTTACATAGACAAAACGTCGCCCTCACCTAGACATAACATTGCCCTCTTCGGAGGCGTCGAGTCTGAGTTATTCTACTGCCCTAGCTCATTTCCATTCGTACACTACCGGCCTCTTACAGGGCTCGGCAGCTACCCTTGGTCGTCCCGACCAATTTCTTATTTCCCTCTTACAGGGCTTGCTAATATATTTCTAGAATAAGCTAATCTACCCTTGCGTTATTGTTAATCTATCTTCCAAAATACATCATTCATGCTATAAATTGGGAATAATACATAAACATAATACCTATAAATGTGAATAACATGCATCTCAATATATATATAAGGTATTGAATTAAGCGGTTACATGGTTGATTTGCTTTGACAGAGCCAATCTCCGGAATACAACAAAGGCAATCAGTGCTGCCACTAACACTGAAAGTAAGGGTATGATTAGGATTGGTAACATATGTAAATCATTTGAGGGAGATCTTGACAATGGTCTTCTCTTAATTTTCAAGGGAGGGGAGTTTTCAGGCAATGTGAAGTTGAAGGTTGAAATGTAGGTGTCCTCGGTTAAATGCATTGTATTAAGGGTATTAGAAATGGTGGAAATAGTGTCTGCATGCAATTCGCAGTTATCTTGAATAGAGACAAGACCTTCAACCAAATCCAATTTAGGACTCAACCCGGGACAATTTATTGATACCTTTGTCTTGTTAGGGAAAAACAGGTAATGAGATCCTTGTATGTTACAATGAGGGATCTGGTCTACCAAAATTCGTTGGTAATGACAATTGTTCATAACAGACATATTCCTAACCAGAGAGTTCATGCGAAGCCTCTCGAACGCAAAAGAGATCATGCTTTCTCTTAGATTGTCTACAGAAAAGATATAATTGATTAGAAAATTCACTATGAGCACTAACTTTCAAATTCTGAATGATTTATCATCTTTTCAACAGCAATTAATTTGAGTGTCTCATCTTGTTCAATATTATTTCCAACACACTTCATTTTCAAAGACAGTCTCATTACTTTAAAATAGTCACAATACTCATGTGTGTACTCAGATGAGAGGTCCTTAAGTCCTTAAGGTTCCAAGTCTGACCACAGCAGATCCTAGGTTTTAGGTTTCCATGTATCTGCTTGACACCAAGTTCCAGTTGTTTAGGTCTCCCATCCCAAATACATACAAATGGTCAATACTATCTGTAAAATACATCAAGATTAATGTTCAACTCTTGAAAAATATCATTATAATATTCTCCATATTCTCCAGGGTTATCAATATTTATGCACAAAGTATTACTATAATCATCTTCATAGATCTGCAAGCTAATTTTCCTTATGTCATCTAAATGTCCTATCAATTCTTCTCTTGATTCTAAATGTTTAAGTTTAAACTTGTTTCCACCTGCAGAATCAATTACCCTATATGGACCAGTGTACCTTAGTGAAAGTTTATTATTGGGTGAGGTTGCTTTGACCATTACTAATTCCCCAATTTTCAATTTTAGTTTACGAGCTATTTTGTGTTGTTGTTCCCTCATCTCTTGTGAATACACCTGCATATGTTTCCTAACTCTTTGGTGAATACTTTGAAGAGTATTTATCCTATTGGATATATAATCATCCATATTATATATGGGTTTTTGCTCTGCTGTCAACATTTCATATGGCAGAGTTTTGTCCTCCCCAAAAATTATAAAATGAGGTGTATCCCCAGTTGCTACATTAATTTGATTGTTCAGGGTACACTTAACACAAGGAATCCAAGTATCCCAAGTTACACTATGAGGACTTATTAGGGTTCTAAGACATATAATTATCTTTTTGTTTAACCTTTCTACTACTCCATTACTTTGGGGATGGTTAACGAGTATATTGACTTTCTTGATGTGGAACACATTACATAGATTTTCCAAGATTTTGTTATTAAATTCAGTCCCATTATCTGAAACTAGGATGTTAGGTGTAGTAAAATTACAGATTATCTGATCATAGATTACGGAAGCAATAGTTTCAGCTTTCTTATTGATTATGGGTTGTAATATACAAAATCTTGAAAAATAATCAATAGCAACAAATAGGTATTTAAAGCCGTTCTCGGTTAGTGGTAATTCCAAAGTATCCATGTGAACTCTTTCCCAAGGTTTCTGTGGAATGGGATAGGTGAGTATAGGAGCAGGTTTTGGTGTATTTCCCTTCACCTTTACACATTTTACACATTTTTCTATATAATCATATATAGTTTTTCTTCATACCTAGCCAAAAGTACTTAAGTTGTGCCTGTCTATAAGTTTTATCCTTTCCAGGATGTGAACTACAATCACTATCATGAAGTAACTTCAATATCTCATTTACCAGAGTTTGTGGTATAACCAACTGATTTACTTGACCTCTAGAAATATCTTTCCCATTTACAAATGTTTTCCTATACAAAATTCCATTAATCAAATGAAATTCCTCTATCTTATACCCCTTTGGTAGCTTTGGAGGATCTCCTCTTGGGTTCATCAAATGCTTGATTATTGAATCACATGTCTCATCATCTCCCTGTTCTCTTATTAGCATTTCTTCATCTAAAGTTACTAATTCTTCTATACTACAAACAAAATTAATCAACCCTGTCCCAGTCATTGGTTGACTAATGTTTCTAGAAAGTGGATCTGCTACATTCCTTCTACCCGGAATATAATTAAATTGAACATCATAGCACTGAAGTATCGCAAACCATCTAGCAAGTCTGCCTCTAAGATTCTTATGCTTAAATAAGTTCTGAATAGCTGTGTGATCAGTCCAAACTCTGATGGGATACCCTAGTATCATATCCCTAAAACTTTCTAAAGAATAAATTACTGCTAAAGTTTCTCTTTCAGTTATAGAATAGTTCCTCTCTGCACTATTACAAAGTCTGGATGTGTAAGCTATGGGTTTTAAAGTTCCATTTCTCTCTTGCATTAGTATGCCTCCTAACCCTATGTCAGACGCATCAGTACAAAGAATAAATTCTTTTTCATAGTCGGGGAAAATTAAAATAGGTGAACTTGTGAGTTTATCTTTCAACTTGTCAAAAGCTTGCTGTTGCGCAGGTCCCCATATGAACTTTGAGTCCTTTCTCAACAAAGAACTTAGTGGATTAGCAATGTCAGCATAACTTTGAATGAATTTTCTATAATATCCTGTTAATCCCAAAAAGCTCCTAACCTTGTCTACATTGATCGGAACTGGAAAATTCTTGACAGCGTCCACCTTTGAATTTACTGTACTCAGTCCGTGTCTGTCTATCTTATGTCCTAAGTAAATGACACTGTCTTGCAAGAACTTACATTTTTCAAGTTTTACTTTTAACCCAGCTTCTCCTAGTCTTGAGAATATCAAATCTAATTTCTTAAAGTGCTCCACTGCAGTCTGAGAAACTATTAAAATGTCATCTAGAAATACACTGGCAGTGTTTCCTAACAATCCATCTAGAATAGTATTCATTAATCTCATGTAAGTTAATGGACTATTACATAACCCAAATGGCATTCTCTTGAACTCATAATGTCCTGTTGTAGTAGAAAATGCTGTGAACTCTCTTGAATCTTCATGCAATTCTATTTGCCAAAAAGCTGATTTGATATCTATAGTACTAAAATATCTATTCTCAGTTCCCAAACTTCTCAAAATGTCACCGATAATGGGTAATGGTAACCTGTCACGAATGGTGTGCTTATTCAGTTCCCTGTAATCAATAACTGGTCGCATAGTCCCATCAGACTTTGGTACTAAGATCAACGGAAAATTCCACTCACTCTTACTATGTTCAATAATATCCTGTGATAACATTTCAGTGATGAGTTTATCTACTACAGCTAATCTAGAGTGAGGAACTCTGTAGGCTGGTATGTAGATAGGTTGTGTTCCTGGTTTTAACTTAATGTGATGTTTTAAAACAGTTGTTTTGCCTAAGGCGTCCCCCGGCAAAGCAATTGCTTTTTTATGTTTCATAAGCAAAGCAAATAAAGCTTCATCCAACTCAGGGCAATTAGTTGATTGTAATAATTCTTTATATCTATTTCTTAAGTCTATGCCTTCTTGTACTGAGCAAATTGATGAAGTTGGTAATTCTATCTCCTCACTATTCTCATTTAAAATCTTAATAGGTTTAGTACACACCTGAATACATCCTATTTGTGTACCTTTCTTTAAAACTATCTCTTTATTCATAGTATTAATTACTAATACTTCTACTCTGTTCTTATTTGTCTTATAAATCCCTGAGTCCCACTTCAATCCTTTAAGTTTAACTGATTCTGGGACTGTAATTACTTCAGAGTCTACATTGATTCCTTTCAAACACACTTCAACCTTATTAATTGACATGGGATGTAACAATGTCGACCTTGTTAATCCGCAATCTGCAATTCTCAAGGCATCTGTGGTTAATAATTTAGTAATCTCTGGGATTTCTTGAACTTCTGAGTTGGGTTCACAAATTGTTTTACTTTCTGTAGGGTTGGACCGCTCGGCCTCGCTATCTAGGATAGAAATGTTATCTAAGGATTCATTGATTCCTGTCACTGGTCTTAAGTCTGGTTGATTTAAGAATGGGATTAACTGTGACTTCACTAAAATTCCTAAGTCAGCAGGACAAATTACCATGTTTTCTTTTCTCATAGTTGCAAATCCTATCAATAAATCTCCTGGAAAAACAGACTCTTCTACCACTATCACTGGGATGTACAATTGTTCATTTGTATATAAGGCAACTTCTAGCTCAATCTTGCCTAATGTTTTTAACTGATTTCCAGTTACACCTTGCAATGTGTAACGGATTGGTTCCAACATTTTCACTCCTGGGTTCAACTGGTTTAAAACTTTACTAGTAATTACATTAACTACAGACCCTGTATCAATAAAAATTTGAATAGGCTTATTGAACACTTTACCCGCAATGAGAGGTCCTACAGAAGTTTTACCAACAGTAATTATCAGTTTGTCAGTTTCTTTCATCTCCCTTGCATTCCCATATTTAACACAATACCGCCTATCGGTATATATATGGGGAGGTCTGAAATGGTTTATTCTGTGTCTGGGGGTTTTCCTCTTAGCCCTGGGGGTACCCGAAAATTTCGGCACTCATGAGTTCTGTGTCCGATTTTATTATGGTAAATACAGAATGGAGGGTTCCTACATTGATACTCATTGTGACCTTCGTATTTGCAATTTCTGCAAATAATCCCATAAAAACATTCTTGTGCCTTGTGTCCCCAAGCATTACAATTAAAACATAGGATTCTGGTATCCCTATCCCTAGATGGACTTCTAGCATGCCGCCTATGTCCTACTTCTGTTTTCTTAAACTCTCTAGAGTTCCTATATTGGCTTTGTTGATTTATAGGCATTACATATGGGTTTATTGTTCTGGTCTCACTGTATCCTTGTAGAAGATAATCTACTTCTCCTAAACAGATATTTGATTTTAAATCTTTGTACAGCCTTTCTGCTGTTAAGTCATCAGAATTCTTTGCCAATAAGCTAAATGTAATCAATTTGATTACCTGTGAGATTTCCATCTTCTCACTAGATCTTTCTATCCAGTCTGAATCTTTCAAGATAGAATTCATGTCTTTTGACCATCTATCTAATCTAGCTAAGTACTCTGTGTCAGTTTCACTTGTCCTAACTTCCTTAATCATTTTTACCAATGATCTAATAGGATCCTGATCACATTTGGACATGAAATGTTTAAGAAAGGCTTTCTTGTAATTATCATATTGATTAATTAATTCCATTTGCTGAAAGTTAATGACAAACCTCGCCCTTCCATGCTCTGGATCTATATTCTCCTTGAGAATCTCAATCTTACGATTCTCATTTGTAATGTTTTTACTAACTATAAGTGTGTCAACAAGGTTCAAGAACTTGTTTACACCATATGTGTTAGACTCTCCTGTGAATTTTGGAATATTTGTATTTGATGTGTGAATTTCGTGTCTCAACACGTTAGAATTCTGAGGGGCACTCATACTTTACCAATACCCTGCTTTAGCCTGGCTGCTTGCGATGTCGCTTCGCGATGTCAATGTCTGGTTTGACGTCCTTCTACGGTCTTGTCATTCCTCAACGACGTTGTTCCTCCTCCATCACACACTCTGCCTTGAAGACCGCCTTGTAGATGATGATCTCCTTGAAGAATCTTGAAGAATGCTTGTTCCCAACGTAGCAGTTACTTGAAGTTGTAGATTTCTCTCGTAGTCGTAATACACTCTTGATTTTGGTTGTCTTGTTCCCGTAGACTTCTGGCGCCACTTCTCTTCGGAGGTGTTTAACACCCAGTTCGTTCCACCGCTGAGCACCACTTTCACCTCCCCTAGTCACCACTGTCACTTAAATTTGACTTGTAATATCACTCGTCTCGAGGCCCCTTGCCTCTCGTTACGTGAGGTTCACTAATATTCAAGTTCCTCTTAAGTAGTAGGCCCAATGCCTTCTTTTTCCTGTAGTCTCACTATTTTCTAGGCCCCATGCCTATTCCTCTCGTCCTTTGGGTTAATAAAAGGATGGTGAATTTTCTTTCTTCTTTCACTGTAATTTCACCTTAGCTTACACTCGGGATCTCTTTTCTCTCGTCTCTACATCGTCTCCTGATCCTCTCTCCTTACACCCTCTCTATATCTTCTCCCTATATCTTCTCTATCTCTTCTCTGTAGAACGTCTGACGAGATCCCGTATCTTACGCTAAGCTACCTTCGTCTGACGTCACTAATTTTTTCTAAACCAATCCCCGGTGACTTCTCAAATAAATGTCACTCCTTATGGGCGTGACTTTGAATTCATGCACCAATAGTTTTTTCCTCCTTCTGCACCTTGCACCAATCCGGAAAGCCATTTCAATGCCACTAGCAAAAATTGTTTACCTCAGCATTAGTCAAACGAAGGTAACCCGCGCTTACAATGTTGTGATTACATAAGCGATTATAAAAAACAGTCACCACCGTCGGTGTGTTTACATAGACAAAACGTCGCCCTCACCTAGACATAACATTGCCCTCTTCGGAGGCGTCGAGTCTGAGTTATTCTACTGCCCTAGCTCATTTCCATTCGTACACTACCGGCCTCTTACAGTACTTTAATGGCAATCAAACAAATCTAGCTTGTACATACGGTTGCAAACATTTGCTATTTGCTTAATATGAATATCACTATTTTTTCTATATGATTATACTTGTCAAAAAGAGGTTTTTAATTCTTTTTGTTAAAAAACTAAAAATCTGAAATTTGATTCCCAGTACAAAATGAGCACTTCTAACAGCATTTAAGAAAATTAGCTCCTCAGAAATTGGGCAATTACATTACATGCACAAAACCAGTAATTAAATAAAACAATACTACACTAATGCCTATTGCACAAATTCAAAATATGGAGGTTACTTTATTATCATTACTTTCCAAAGCAATAATAATGATACTATTAATAATAAAGTTACCTCTGTATTCTAAATTCACTTACTAACAGGGCTGTGATGTCAGGATTAGGGTGATTCTACGGATGATTTTTATGTAAACAGCTATGAACTGTTTCAAAAGACCAGCAATATGGCGCGTGTGTCCCAGGGCTTCCACTTTTCAAAATATGAATTTCCTTAGAAACAGTATGAAATTCCTTTAGATTTCCTGAACATGTGCTGAGAACAAAATATAATTTCCTTAAATATTTCCTTCATCAATATTTTCCTATATTCCTGTCCTTATCACTCTATATACAGAGGAAATATATATATATTATATATATATATATATATATATATATATATATATATATATATATATATGCTAATAAGAACACGGGTACGTGTGTTCACTTATGCAAAGTAGACCACTTGGAAAAAGGAAACTAACGAAGCAGAGCGCTTTCGTATATTACATCTTCAGTGCAACAAGTACAAAGTAATAGAAATGCATAGATAATATATACATGAAACAAAGGAACAAGGACAGTTTGAATAAGGGTGGCGGCCAATTACCCCCTGGAGGGCGGAAGGTCATTGTCAATTAACTTATGATGGTGGGGCGACATCAGGTCACAGTCGCCAGGGTCACATTGTCGATGGGTTACAATTTACCTGATATCATCTTACTAATTTCTTGACAAATAAAATTATCAAGTTTGTATAAGCCTTTGTGTAGGTTGGTATTTTGATTACTGGTGGTATGAATCAAATTACAATCTATTAAATTTCTTGCTATTATGTTGTTGGTATAATAGATTGGCTGGGCATTATCCCAATCAACTGGATGATTATTTAATTCAATATGTTTGAATATACCACTCGAATTATTGCCATTGCAATAATTCGAGTGATATTTTCACTGGTTAGAGTGTTGTGGGAGTGTATGGAGTTGACGCGCACATGCACCAGGTATTTTGGTGCCTGACCATCTACAATTTTGTGCAAACGTCTGTGTTAAGTATTCTAAGAAAAGGTTCAAGGCTTTTGCAAAATAGGTAAAGTTTGTTTGAAGTATGTGATGAAACATACTTTGCGCAGCCTCTACCAAACGTTTGCTACACGTACGTTTGTTTTACAAACTTTCAACAAACGTCTGCTGCACGTACGTTTGTTTTACAAACTTTCAACAAACGTCTGTGTTAAGTATTCTAAGAAAAGGTTCAAGGCTTTTGCAAAGTAGGTTAAAGTTTGTTTGAAGTATGTCATGAAGCCGTGTTTTTCTTTATGATATTTCAAATATATATATTCACATAGATCATACATAAAGAACGCTGTATATAGAGTTTTAGGCATTTTATTTATACTTGAAATGAAATAGTACTTTTTTCAAAGTTTGTCAAAAGTTTGTTTACAGTTCGTATTGCATACCTTACTTAGCATCGCATAGCAAGAGAATTTTTTAATCAAAACGAATCTATTATGTTACTGTAATCGATTTTACATTGATAAATTTCCAATATTGCAGTTATTAAACAAACATAATCTTCACACACCTTCAACAAACGTTTGATAAAAGTGCACAACCATTAATTTCTGGAGGGCCTTTCCTGCCACATGTGACCTCAAATACCTAAAGCTATCCACTTCCTCCAGCCTCTCTCCTTTCAGACTTACTTCCAACTCGCAGCCATCCTCTCGCCTTGTGCATCTCATCACCTTACTTTTAACCACATTTAACTTCAACTTTCTCCTATCGCATACATTCCCAAACTCTGTCACTAACTGCCTTAATCCCCCCTCTGACCCTGCTACAAGCGCAGTGTCGTTAGCAAACAACAACTGGCTCATCTCCCACCTTTCTTCATTTTATTTGACCATCTTCAGTCCCCTGCCCATTACCCTTGCCTTTAGCTCTCGCACGACTCCATCATGTATACATTGAACAGCCATGGTGACATGACATACCCATGATGGCCTCACCTTTACCTCACACCACTCGCTCTCTCCATTTTCAATTCTAACAGGCTCTGCTACTGTCGTAAAAACTCTTGGCTATCCTTAAGAGCTTTCCCCTAATCCCGTATATCTGCAGAACCTCCTATATAGCCTTCCTGTCTACCTTGTCATGAGCCTTTTCCAAATCCATAAAGACCCTAAAAAACATCCTTGCCATTTGGTAAAGCTTTCTCACATATCTGCTTTACTACAAAAATCTGATAAAGCCAACCTCTACCTTTCTTAAAACCATACTGATCTTCACCAATTACTCTCCTTCTTCTTCTCCTTATCCACTCAGTTAAGACCCTCCCATAA
>NC_134781.1:45880378-45885378 GCF_046742065.1 Oratosquilla oratoria | reverse complement strand
TGTAACCAGACCGGCAGCGGCAAAGGAGATATAACTCCTCGCCACCACCGCTGGCGAGCGCGTTCCTGATAAGCCATAGTTGGGGCGTGCGTTGCCTGTTTTTCCCCAGGTTGGGTTTGAGTTCCTGAAGAGTTGATTCAGTGGCGGTGCGAGGAAGGGGCAGACGAGCGGGTGTTGTATGTTCTCTTTCCTTCCAATCACAACTCTGAAAACAGAATTACGCGACTGGCAATTGTGTATAAATGTCTATGCGCGTGGAGTTGACAGTTACACGACTAATATATATACTTTCCCGCGAGCCAACAAAAGAGCTGCCAAATGTCGCCAGAGGCAATGAACATCAAGGATTTACAATATATCCATGGATAAATATATATATATTTTTTTTTACAAAAATGGGCATACAAATAATATATAATAATGTTACCTTGTTAATCTTAGATACAAGAAGAAACTTAAAGGTTTTTATATTTAAAGTCTATACATTAATACATACGAAAATGGAAGCTGGAACGTTGTTGCCATAAACTACGCTCCCACGCAATTTTTAGTCAGAACACGTATGCACAGGTGCATTCTTGCTTTCCCACACTAATGCAGGTGATATACGAAAACCAAGAAAAACTGCAATTTCCCAAATATTACGTAAATCAGTTCCTAAGATTGACAAAATAGGTCCATAAGATAATACACATACATAAATCCTTATGCAATGAATGGAACACGTTGACAAAGCAAAAGAAGAAATAAATACGTATATAAAGGTAGCAGTAACTAAATTTGACATTCTCGTACGTCGCGCTGACGGTTGCGAGCAAGGCGCTCGCATGAGGAAGATCGTGGGAAAAGCCGGCATATCTCACACCTTACCAAAGTCTACATGAGTACACACGTGCACATAGACCTATATTTACGTATATACGTAAATATCAATTCTTGACGTTCGACGGGTCTATAGTCGTAACTATATATATATATATATATATATATATATACATAATATATAACCACACACACACACACACACACACACTCACACACACACACACACACATACACACACCAACACACACACACACACACACACACACACACACACACACACACACACACACACACACACATATATATATATATATATATATATATATACATATATGTGTATATATATATATGTACAAGTATATATATGTATATATATACATACACACACACACAAACATATATATATATATATATATATATATATATATATATATATATATATATATATGGCACACAGGAAACCCACAGTCGGAGAAAATAAATTTCGAATGAAAGAAGATTGCTATATTTCGGCTATCAACTGTAGCCCTCTTCAGGAAAGTACGTAAGACAGAGGAGAAAGAGGACTTATAAGCTGATGGCATTTCTCAGGCGCGGGGTAAAATGCCATCAGTCCACGTTCCCTCTCTTTTTTGTGTTTTTGTAGCTTATAAATCCCCTTTGTCCTCTGTCTTATGTACTTTCCTGAAGAGGGCTACAGTTGATAGCCGAAATATAGGAATCTTCTTTCATTCAATGTTTATTTTCCTCGACTGTGGGTTTCCTATGTGTCATTTACAAATGTGCTAGTACATTTCCATTTAGAATACACACACACACACACACACACACACACACACACACACACACACACACACACACACACACACACACACACACACACACACACACACATATATATATATATATATATATATATATATATATATATGTATATATATGTGTACGTATATATATATATACATATATATATATATATATATATATATATATATATACATATACCAAAGGCTTTTTTTCCCCTACACGGGGGGTAGCCAAAAAGAAAAAGGCATAGAAACCACTCCGACTCATTCCATTTCCTATATATTCCACTCCACTCCACCCTCCTCCCTCCCTCTTATCTTGGCACCTCCTGGATGACGGGTCATCCCTGCATCCTGTCCACTACCCTGGGTCAGAAGCAGTGTCGCAAGACACAGCACATCCACAGCAAGGCCGCTTCATAGATTCGGCGACCCCCCCCCCCCACCCTCTCCGTCCCCCCATGTAGAAAAGGAGAAGACGGGGAGAAATCCTTCAGGCTGCGTCAATTTTTTTCTCATACATACTTCCTTACCCCCCAATCCTCCACCCACTCCCCCTCATGCATTACAGCCTCATCTATACACAACTTCTCTCCATTCACCCCTATCTTCTGTCCTCTCCCGTACTTCCTCCACAGACATTCCTCTCTTTTGTAACGCCCCTTTCACCCCATCCATCCATCTCATCCTAGGACGCTCCCTTATATTCACTCCTTCCACCTCCGCCTTCCACACTTCTTTTACTAATCTTTCTTCACTCACTCTTTCCATGTGTCCAAATCATCCTAATACTCTTTCATCAACCCTATCTCCCAGCTCTCTTTCCACCCTTGTTCTCCTCCTCACCTCCTCATTTCTCACTCTATATCTAGCCTAGTAACCCCTATCATACTTCTCAGACATTTCATCTCAAACAAATTCAAACTCCTTCTCTCTTCCTCTCTCATGATTCATGTTTCTGCCCTGTACAGTGCTGCTGGCACAATCACTCCTTCATATAACCTCCTCTTAGCATCCATTCTCAGATGTCTATTTCTCATTACACTTTTTAATCCACCAAGGCATTTACTCGCTTTTCTCAATCTACATTCTACCTCCACCCTCACTCCTCCCTTTCCTGCCACATTCACACCCAAGTATCTAAAACTATCCACTTCCTCCAGTCTTTCACCCTTAATGCTCAATTCCAGCCTACTGTCACTCCCTCCCCTTGTACATCTCATCACCTTACTTTTGCCCACATTTATCCTCAGATTCCTTCTTTCACACACCTTTTCAAACTCTGTCACTAACATCCTCAATCCGTACGTATATATATATATATATATATATATATATATATATATGTATATATATATACGTACATATATATGTATATATATATATATATATATTCTTCGCGTTCTTCTTCGCGTTCTTCTTCACGTTCTTCTTCCTCGCGTTCTTCTTCCTCGCGTTCTTCTTCCTCGCGTTCTTCTTACAAAGGATTACAAAGGCAAAGCATGCCGACAGGAGACCTTTTGATCCATATCTAGGTCGGATGCAAAAAAAAGAAAAAAAGAAAAGAAAAAAAAAATCATATTAATAATAAATTAAAACTATAACAATGTAAATAACAATTAAAATGCATAAATAAATGCATAGGTATAGTTAAATAATAAACAGGTAAATAGTAAGTAATAATAAATTGACATATAACTAATAATAAATGAAAATCAGACAGACAAATTATAACAAAACAAAAATAAATAATATAACATTAATTATAATAATTACAGCATCTTACTTAGGTATTTATCTAAATGATTCTTAAAGCTTCGAACTGAACTACATTGCACTACCGGTGCAGGAAGTTTATTCCATTCATTAACTACACGGTTGGCAAAGTTGTTTCTACCTACTTCCAAATTGAATCTATTTCCGGACAGTTTGAGACCATTGTTTCTTGTCTGATTCTCATTCAATGTGAAAATTTGGTCACTTTTGATGTTGTCAATTCCCTTTAAAATCTTAAAGACCTGTATCAAGTCACCTCTGAGTCTACGCTTTTTTAGGGAAAACAGATTCATGTGCTTAAGTCGATTTTCGTATGATTTATTTTTGATATTTGGAATCAGTTTTGTGGCTCGCCGTTGTACTTTTTCCAGTCTGTCAATGTCTTTAATGAGATTCGGTGACCATACGGAAACAGCATATTCCAAATGTGGACGAACTATCGATTTATATAGCTTGTTAATGAGTGATGGACTTTTGAAATCAAAAGATCGCGCAATCAATCCCAGAATCTTATTTGCTTTCTCAGAGGCTGAAATACACTGCTTGGATGATTTGAGGTCGTTACTGATAATTACGCCGAGATCCTCGCGTTCTTCTTCGCGTTCTTCTTCGCATTCTACTTCGTGTTCTTCTTCGCGTTCTTCTTCGCGTTCTTCTTCGCGTTCTTCTTCCTCGCGTTCTTCTTCGCGTTCTTCTTTGCGTTCTTCTTCGTGCTGGGGATCCCGTGTTGGGGTTCCGCCCCGAGGCCGAGGCCGAAGGGGAAAACGAGGGATTAGAGCGCGGAAAGCTGCGGCCGTAGGCCGCTGTTTGCGCAGCCAAGCCCCCGGGAGGGCGAAGCCCGCGGCTTGTATACATACATATATATATATATATATATATATATATATATATATATATATATATATATATATGTTGTAAATTCTGTTACAATGGACAAACTGTATGGTTTAATGGCAAGAAAGCAGTCTTCAACTTTGATGTTTCAATGATCTGGAACTATGCAGATTATTGCATCTTTGCCCAACAAATACAACTGATTCTAATGTTTCCTTCGGAAATATATGTTGTTCCAACCTTCCCTCGCCTTTCAAACCTGTTCCCCACTAAGTTGAACTCCCCATCCCTCGACGCCCAGTAAACAAGGATATTCTTCCTTTATCAGATGATGAAACGCCATCAGGGAAGCAATGTGCCAAGCTTGCCTCTTATGAAGACAATGTACCTATCTAGGCAGAGGTCAGACCTACAGGGTAGTAGAATCTGGTCAAGGCATAAGGATCTGTAGTTTAAGGACACGGAGCAAAGAGAAAACGAGAAGCGTTTTTGTTAGTCTGACATGCATTCCTTGGTAATACACGGGCCACCAACAGCGTGTCAAGAAGTGGCTCCAGACTTATGAGGATATGGGGTGGGGAGTGTCACTCAAGATCCAGTTTCTCTACTCCCTTCCTAACTTCTTCCCCTCGGACATCAGAACAGTGAGTGATGAGCATGTAGAAGATTTCCAAGAAGGTATTACTAAAATGGAGAGCAACTACCAAGGCAAGTGGAACCCCAGCATGATGTGGAACTTTTGTAGATTTGTAGTTCTGT
>NC_134781.1:45862878-45865378 GCF_046742065.1 Oratosquilla oratoria | reverse complement strand
TTTATTGCCTTTACCAGTGTCTCGCCGCCAAATAGTGTACATTCATTAAAGACATTGACAGACTGGAAAAAGTACAACGGCGAGCCACAAAACTGATTCCAAATATCAAAAATAAATCATACGAAAATCGACTAAAACATATGAATCTGTTTTCCCTAAAAAAGCGTAGACTCAGAGGTGACTTGATACAAGTCTTTAAAATTCTAAAGGGAATTGACAACATCAAAAGTGACCAAATTTTTACATTGAATGAGAATCAGACAAGAAACAATGGTCTCAAACTGTCCGGAAATAGATTCAATTTGGAAGTAGGTAGAAACAACTTTGCCAACCGTGTAGTTAATGAATGGAATAAACTTCCTGCACAGGTAGTGCAATGTAGTTCAGTTCGAAGCTTTAAGAATCATTTAGATAAATACCTAAGTAAGATGCTGTAATGATTATAATTTATCTTATATTGTTTGTTTTTGTTTTGTTATAATTTGTCTGTCTGATTTTCATTTATTATTAGTTATATGTCAATTTATTATTATTTACTATTTACCTGTTTGTTTATTATTTAACTATACCTATGCATTTATTTATGTATTTTATTTGTTATTTACATTATCATAGTTTTTATTTATCATTTTATTATTATGATTTTTTTTCGCATCCGACCTAGATATGGATCAAAAGGTCTCCTGTCGGCATGCTCCGCCTTTGTAATCCTTTGTAATCCTTTGTAATTCACTCACTCACCTCTATGTCGATAATTTCAATGAGTTCATCTTTAACAAAATAGATTACATGTTTGCCTTCCATAAATGATAGTTTATCTCTAATCTTACTGAAATTAATCCTCCCACATTATCCAAACAATCTTGAATTTATTTTTGCTTGCTAGTTTCTCAATCACTATATTTCGCAAATTTTATTTCATTTTCACTGGTCGTGTAGCCCCCTTGTACATGACGGCATAGCCTAAATACTTTTATCTATTCATCTGTATCATCCTCATTGTCCACAATTAGTTGCACCATTTGTTTTATTTTCTCTATTTTCTCTCTTTCTTATATTAGTCTTATTCGTCATCAGAGTAACCTTTAGTGTGCTTTACATTTTTTCCCCTAAGACCAGCCAAGTAACCTACTTCAACTGGGCTGCTGGGCAACCCAACGGAGGGACGATAGAGAACTGTGCTGTTATGAAAGGGTCGGCTTTTCAGGTAAGATGTCATAAACTTGCTGTTTACACAAAGTTGCTGTTTACACAAACTTACTGTCTACATAAACTTACTGTTTACATAAACTTACTGTTTACATAAACTTACTGTTTACATAAACTTACTGTTTACATACATTTATTCGATTTAATATAAAGCCTTCTTGGCGGATGTTGTTTTGGAAAAGCAGATTGGAGTGTTTTTTTTTCTTTTTTTTTTGTGTGTGTGTAAGAAATGATTATTTCAACCAAAGTGTTGTCATCCACAGGTTTTATGTTTCTTTTGACGATGTCTTTGAAGGCCTTTTCATTTTCTTTGTAAGCTGAAGAAAAGTGTGACTTGTACGGTTGTAATTGGTGTACCATTTGTTCAAAATATTTTCAGTAATCTTATTGATTTCTTTGTTGCTGAAGCCGTTGTTTATTAATACCTGGGTAGTACGTTCGAGTTCTTGGTGGGCTTTTGACCAGGTATCACTGTGCGTGAGCACTCGACGGACATAAGCCCCAATGGTAGACTGCTTATACTGATTAGGGCACTCGCTGCTTCCGTTGAGACATTGGCCTTCATTGGAAGGTTTGGTGTAGACATTAATGGTGAAATTATGTCCACTTCTTGGTAGTCATTTACTTTTAGGAAGATGTCATCAATATACCTGCAGTATATCTCCGGTTTTTCCATACTGCGGAATATTAGTTCCTCTATACTTCCCATGAAGAAATTCGCGAAAAGCATCCCCAAGGGAGAACCCATAGTGACACTGTCGACCTGAGAGTACAGGTTACCTTATGGGCAAGTATAAAGTGCCTCGCTCGTACAGCATGTTAGTAGCCGTCTTAATATGCTCTCGGGAATTAGAGGGATGAGCTGAAGAAGTCCAAAGGGAACTGTGAAGCCCTTCCATCCTCGTACATAGGCATGACGACTATAAAGCTAGAATCGAAACTGGTTGGACACAAAAACACAGGAGCCCCAAAGAACCATGCTATGGTATCACACGGATACCACATCACAAGAGAAAAATTGGAACAGAACACGAAAATCTTGGAAACTTGCATGGATCCGAGAAAATTAAAGATAATCGAAGCCCTTTATATCAAGGACAAAACCCTAACTTGAATATACAGGCAATTGATTTATTAGCACTACCCAGTATGAGAACGCAGGGTAGGCCAAAAGACTGAGGAGATAATTTATGGGCATCTTCAGACTATCATGTGATCTCCTTCAGTCTAAAAATCTCATGTGGTCAAATACCACTCTTAATTGATACTAGACACACTCCCTGAAGAAGAT
>NC_134781.1:45827878-45832878 GCF_046742065.1 Oratosquilla oratoria | reverse complement strand
TTTAATTATATTTCGTTCTGTGTTCGTTACGGGACTTTTTCTCTTTTTTGTCTTTAACTTTTGTGTGTTTGTTACCAATTTAAAAGATCGGGTTTTTAAATTTATACATCACTATTATATCACTTGAGGCGAAAGTCGAGGGGATGGTGGTTCGAGCCCTGCCACCGGCGAAGTTGAAACAAGGCCATGGTTCATTAAATTCCACGCTACAAAGTCCCCTGTAAAGGGCACCATCCTAGCCTCACGATAGTGAGGAGTTTGTGATGTTAAACCATGAAAAATAAAACTTCTAAGTACTTGATTTAGATAAAGAATTTTTTTTTTTATAGTAATTTTGACTTCCAGCTGAGGTTTGCACTTTCATTCACATATTCATTTCCCTTAAATCAAACGTTGCGTATCATAGTAATGTTTACTCGTACATAAACAAAGCACATTTTTCTAAGTAACCTTGGGAAGTATGTTTTCTTGCTATAATGGTTTTCCTCAAGTTAATTCTAGTTGATTTCTTACAGCATAAAGCTCCATGCTTTAAAGGTTAATCTGATTACTATTACTTTTAAGATTTTGAATCGCCTCGGAATGATAATAGAGGATTTGTCAACCCGACTTGGGTGCACAAAACAAATGTCATTCTATATCCGATTTTTTTTTTTTTTTTTTTTTTTTTTTTTTTTTTTTTTTTTTTTAGAATGTGTGTTTATCTGTCGTCTTCCGTCGCCTGCACCTGCTTTGTTTTACTTTACACCGACAAGAAATTTTCTTCCTCTTAAGGTGATGAATAGCTAGGATAGTATTTAGTATTCTTTCGCCGATAACCAACACTTCTATTCTTGGGGACACTATCGGAAGAAAGAGGTGGTGAAGGAGGTATTTCAAAATTGAAGCAGAGAGGAAGGATAGGAGGGCTTAAAAGTAACCTGTAATTTTATTAGACTAGTCTCCAATGATGCATGACGCTGATCCGCAGGAGTGTTATTGAAGTCCGTAAAGTATCAACTGCATGAAACTTGTGCAGTCAATAATCCATTCAGGGTCGCTAAATAGTTGGGTTTGAAATTTGAGATTTCATTGAATTCAAGATTGTAATTATTCCCGAGGTTTTTCTTTATATCAACCTTTAACCCATTCAACTCCGATGACAAGATGTCTTGTCATTTGGTCAAATAAAACAAAAAATCATAAAACACCAAAATGTTTGATCAAACACCAGAAAAATATGACGTCAGTCCTCACTTCGCTGCGAGCGAAGCGAGGACTGACGTCATATTTTTCTGGTGTTTGATCAAACATTTTGGTGTTTTATGATTTTTTGTTTTATTTGACCAAATGACAAGACATCTTGTCATCGGAGTTGAATGGGTTAAGATAATGGCTAGTACGAATTGTGCTATTAGGCTAATTTTTGCCAAGTTAAAATGAACAGGTAGAGGAAGCACCATGAGAACAAAAACGAAGACTTTGTTAGTTATACATTGTTTTGCTTTACCCTCTGCCTTACTGATGGGTGTTATTGTATTATCGCTTTCATTGGAAATGTCTTGACCGTGAAGCATGAAAAAAGAGACGAGAACCTTGCCTTAGCTGACACTTAGCTACGGCCGGAATCCTTAACTAAACACCGGCCACGAAAAATATTCATGACATTAAGTCATAGAAATAGATTGGAATACCAAGTGGATTAGATAGATTAGTCACTGAAAATACATAACAATAGGCATTGTGATTTATTACAGTGGTTTATACCTTTTTATGACAGCTCCAAGAATACTTGTAACATCTGGATATAATGCAGCTAATAGGCATTTACTCGTATAATAAAAAAATAGGTACACTCTTATTTGTTCTTTACACATATTTTCCCACTTTTCTGTGGGGCTGCTATTTCTAACAGCTCTCCTTCACTTAAACGGTCATATACGTTATCTTTTATTTGCTCTTTTCGTCTCAGATCGTCCTGTGCTCATTCTATCCACCTTTTATTTGGTCTTCTTCTCCTTTCATGAACCTCCAACATAACTAGGAATAAAAGATGCAAGATTGCAGGAAAACCACTTAAAACAGATGTGACGAATTGCTCTTTCTTTAATCGCGTTGTTAGTATATGGAATGGTCTACCATCCAACGTCATTGGTTGTTCCACTGTACTGTAGAGGTATTCAGAAAACGTCTCGATGTTTACTTAGCTACAAATCCCCGACTAGAATTACTTACTTCAAGACAGATAAAGAAGAAGAAGAAGAAGAAGAAGAAGAAGAAGAAGAAGAAGAAGAAGAAGAAGAAGAAAAAATAAGAAGAAGAAAAAGAAGAAGAGGAAGGGAAAAGAAGAAAAAGGAGGAGAAGGAGAAGGAGAAGGAGAAGAAGAAGAAGAAGAAGAAGAAGAAGAAGAAGAAGAAAAGGAAGAAGAGGAAGGGAAAAGAAGAAGAAGGAGGAGAAGGAGAAGGAGAAGGAGAAGGAGAAGAAGAAGAAGAAGAAGAAGAAGAAGAAGAAGAAGAAGAAGAAGAAGAAGAAGAAGAAGAAGAAGCAGAAGAAGAAGAAGGAGAAGGAGAAGGAGGAGGAGGAGGAGGAGGAGGAGGAGGAGAAGGAGGAGGAGAAGGAGGAGGAGGAGGAGGAGAAGGAGAAGGAGGAGAAGGAGAAGGAAAAGGAAAAGGAAAAGGAAAAGGAAAAGGAAAAGGAAAAGGAAAAGGAAAAGGAAAAGGAAAAGGAGAAGGAGAAGGAGAAGGAGAAGGAGAAGGAGAAGGAGAAGTAGTAGTAGCCTTGTAAGGACCAATAGGTCTGGTGCTCCAAATAACTCTCATCTCCATCATTCTTCTCCCTACCGTACGATTGCTGTCTTCTTTCATGTACTTTTTTTCGATATTTCCACTACTTTCGCGTTTCCTCCTATACTTTCATCATTGATCTTATCCGTTTTTGCTGCTACACATATCCACCTAAACATTTTCACCTCCGTTACATCCATCTCCCATGCTTTCTTCACTGGCCACTTCTGATATTATTGACTTCACTATTGTCTTGTATACTCCTCCCTTAACCTTTACGTTGATTCTACGATTACACATAATCACCTACATCCTACTCCAGCTATTCCAACTTAATTGCACATATACACATACACACTTGTCTGTTCTCTTCAACCTTGTAATTGTGGACTAATCTCAGAATCTTAGTTAAATTGAACCTCATGTATTCCACTTTTTTTTTTGTTGGCTGTAAGCCCTTTGTTTCCCATA
Organism: Oratosquilla oratoria; assembly: GCF_046742065.1. Taxonomy (NCBI): domain Eukaryota; kingdom Metazoa; phylum Arthropoda; class Malacostraca; order Stomatopoda; family Squillidae; genus Oratosquilla; species Oratosquilla oratoria. Next base: position 45,829,645 of record NC_134781.1, on the reverse strand, counting down.
GCCCTCCCTCACTGCCCTAACTTAAGCACACCTATTAACTTTTTATTACTATTAAACAACGGAGAATGCTGAGTAGGAAAAGCGCAAATGTTAGAAATAGCCAAATGGTTACTCTCACACAACTTCATCATTGAAAGAGACGTGGGAAGAACACACAGGGCCTGAGATACACAAATACAAGGAGAGGAAGAAGACAAGTGAATGACAGACTTGAAGTGATAATTGATCCACTGATTTACGGTTTATATTGCTTCAACTCGAAGTGATAACAACAATGGAATAAGAAAAAAATCCAAAATTCTGACTAGTCATTTCACCAGATGTTATCAACAAACAGCGTGTTTTTATCTTTTACCCTGAGAGACATCGCATCCTTTATATCTTACCATGGATTGATGTCTGCACGACGAAAATTTAAGTAGCAGTTGATTGAGAGGTTACCTAGACATATTTGCACAATGAAACTCAGCAGACGGGTCAGAGCTTTTGAACATGGCAGTGCCGTTGTATTTATCTGAAAAATATTCATAATTAGAACTATCTTTACAATGAACAAAAATTAGGCGAAGATATTAATTAGGCGAAGATATTAATTAGTCAACAATGTACGGGGGGGGGGAAGGTTATATATTAAGATTATTTGTTAATATAATTAGGTATTCAACAATGCATGGGAGGAGTGGAATAGAAGTCAGAAGTCACCGGAATCACACAAGCACACGTGACAAAATTTGTCTCTTTTTTTTCCATTTCGCAGATAAACGATACCTATGCCAAGATGGATGTGAAGGGCTCCCTCAACTTCCCCATAGGGAGGAACATGTGGAGGTTTTCCCACGGGTTCTGTGATGTCCAGAAGGGCAAACCACAGAGCTTGACACTGACGCAGTGCAAAAAGAACGAGGAATTCACCTGTGATGATGGGTCGTGTATCCCGATCAACGAGGCAAGTGTGTGTGTGTGTGGGGGGGGGGAGTCGAAGAAGAGAGTCCGGTGGATTTGACATCACCTTATCCCTTCCATACATTTACATAGCATATAGATGGTGTCATAGGCAATACTAAAATGACCTCATTCAGCTCATAAGACAGACTCGGTAGAATAAAGGTATGAATGGATCACGATTGTATATGTATATATATATATATATATATATATATATATATATATGTATATATATATATATGTATATATATATATATATATATATATATATATATATATATATATATATATATATATATATATACGGAGTAAAAAGACTGGAGACAGGGAATCTATATATTTCGATTACAAACTGCAATCCTTGTCAGTAGATACCTACTGAAGAAGATTGCAGTTTGCAATCAAAATATATAGATTCCCCGTTTCCAGTCTTTTCTACTCCAACAGTGGTTTTCATGTGATTGATAAATGTGCGATTACATTTTTCACCTATTATATATATATATATATATATATATATATAGATATATATATATATATATTTATATCTATATATATATATATGTATATATATATAATCACAAAGCTAACAACTCAAACATAACATAGGATTTTTGTATATAGACGGGTCATCTCATGGGACGCTTCGGAGACCTTTTTTAATTTATTTGCGTATTCTTTTATTATTGATAAGCTTGTGGCTTTTGCTAGACATATAAAGCCTCCTCTATGGTTAATGTTGTTATTAGTGTTAATGTATGCTGCCTCAATTGTCTTCCTCAGTTTCTTGGATGATCCCTTTTTTAAAATGGTTGTGTTGTT
>NC_134781.1:45817878-45822878 GCF_046742065.1 Oratosquilla oratoria | reverse complement strand
ATTTGCACCCAAGTATCTAAAACTATCCACTTCCTCCAATTGCTCTCCCTTAATGTTCACTTCCAGATTACTGCCACTTTCACCCCTTGTACATCTCATCACCTTACTTTTACCCACATTTATCTTCAGCTTTCTTCTATCACACACCCTCCCAAACTCTGTCACCAACTTCCTCAATCCCTCCTCCGATCCTGCCACAAGCGCAGTGTCGTCAGCAAACAACAGCTGGCTCACCTCCCACTTTTCTCCATTTTCTTTAACCATCTCCAATCCCTGACCCACTACTCTTGCATTTACCTCTCGCACTACCCCATCCATGTATAAGTTGAACAGCCAGGGTGACATAACGCATCCTTGACGAAGTCCCACCTTTACCTCAAACCACTCACTCTCTCCATTTCTAATCCTGACACACGCTCTACTACTCTCATAAAAACTCTTGACAGCTCCGAGAAGCTTTCCTCCTATCCCGTATATCCGCATAACCTCCCACAGTGCCTTTCTGTCTACCCTGTCGTAAGCCTTTTCCAGATCCATAAAGGCCCAAAAAACATCCTTCCCCTTTCCTATAGCTTTCTCACATATCTGTCTTACCACAAAAATCTGGTCTACACAACCTCTTCCTGTCCTAAATCCACACTGTTCCTCACCAATTACTCTCTCTGTTCCTCTCCTAATCCTCTCAATCAAGATCCTCCCATAAGCCTTCCCAACTACACTTAACAAGCTAATCCCTCTGAAACTACTACATTCACACTTGTCCCCCTTTCCCTTGTAAAGTGGAACTATGCAAGCACTCCTCCAGTCCTCCGGCACTCTACCTTCTCTCCAGCAAACATTAAATAACCTCACCAACCAGTCCACCATCACTGTACCTCCATCCAGACCAGGTGCCTTACCTGCTTTCATCATCTTAACTGCTTAGTTGGTTTCCTATAAACATCCAACTTAAAATTCTTACCAGATTGATTAATCATAATATCTATAAAGGGCAAAATATTGTCATGTTCAGTCTCCATAGTAAACTTAATAGACGGTACCAAACTATTTATTTTTAACATAAAATGATCTAGATTTTGGTCATTAAACGACATGCAGAATATATCAGCTACATATCTATGTCAAATGACATTCTTTGGAAGAATATTTGGTAAAATATCTCTTTCAAAAAATAGACGAAAACGTTCGGTTACCATAACTTAATTTACCGAGGAGTTAATTGCATATTTTGGGAATCACGTGTTGTTTGTGATTTCCTTGCAAACACACACACACACACACACACACACACACACACACACACACACACACACACACACACACACACACACACACACACACACACACACACACACACACACACACACACACACACACACACACACACACACACACACACACAACTCGGTGGTGCGGTTGGTAGAGTCCCAGACTGTCACTGCGGCAGTCCCCGGATCGAATTCTTCCCAGGGCTGAAAATAATTTCAGTATCGCTGCGCCTCGAGTTGTTATTTTTATTCTCGTGGGCGGGGAATTGTGTGTGTGTGTGAGTGTAAGGTCAAAGCATTACCAATAGATCGGTAATACGAGCTCTGATCTCTCTTTCAAGGGGGGTGGAATAGCTGTCGATCATGAGTCCAACACGTAGTCCAAAGACCAAGGTGAATCACACACACACACACACACACACACACACACACACACACACACACACACACACACACACACACACACACACACACACACACACACACACACACACACACACACACACACACACACACACACACACACACACACACACACACACACACACACACACACACACACACACACACACACACACACACACACACACACACACACACACACACACACACACACACACACACACACACACACACACGCATACACACACATACACAGGGCTGAAATAATTTCAGTATCGTTGCGCTGCAGGGTGTTACTCCAACTCTCGTGGACGGGGAGTTGGGTGTGTGTGTGCGTGTAAAATCACATCATTACCCATAGATCGGCCATATATGAGCTCTAAGCTTTCTTCCAAGAGGGAGATAGCTGTCAGTCATGAGTCCAATACGTGATCCAAGACCATGGTGAATCACACAAACACGCACGCACAGACACGGAATAGAAATGCTCCAAACAGAACACACAGAGAAAAGGAGAAAAATAATTGAAGCACGTACATCGTTTCCCATCCAAGTAACGACCATTGGGATGAGTTAATTAAATCAGCGAGGATGAGCTGAGTGATTACTCGCAAAGCTGAACCGAGGGGTGGGGGGAATGTTTATATTTCTCTAATTGTATGTGTGTGTGTGTGTGTACACAGCATATATATATATATATATATATATATATATTTATATATATATATAGTTTTTATATTACACACACACACACACACACACTCACACTCACACACACACACACACACACACACACACACACACACACACACACACACACACACACACACACACACATATATATATATATATATATATATATATATATTTCTAAACAGAAATGTAGTAGCACATTTGTAAATGACACACAGGAAACCCACAGTCGAAGTTTATTTTCTCCGACTGTGGGTTTCCTGTGTGTCATATTTATATATATATATATATATATATATATATATATATATACATATATATATGTATATATATATATATATATATATATATATATATGTGTGTGTGTGTGTATATATATATATGCATGTATATATATATACATAAATATATGTATATATATATATATATGTGTGTGTGCGTGTGTGTGTGTGTGTAGAGTACATATACATATACGCTTACTAAGGTGATTTATACATCCCGTTTAAGTACAGAAGCCCTTCAAGTCAGGCTCGCCCAAAATGGCTTGGCAAAGAAACTGAAAAAAAGTATTGTTAAAAGAGACAGGCTTATAAGAAATACAACTGTTCGGGTGCACCTAATGACTATCAAAGTTATATTATAATACAGAGATATTTAAAAAGACAATAAAAAAAACGAAAACGACAATACGAAATAAATATTGCTGAAAAAACAAACAAAAAACAAACAAACAAAGAGAATCCCAAAGAATTCTATAGTTACATTACAGATAAGAAGGTTTTAGAAATCATATTGGCCCACTATTATCTGCTGACGGTCAACTTGAATATTCAAATGAAGGAATGTGTAATATTTTAAACAATTATTTTAGCTCAGTATTCGTAAACGAAACACCTCAAAGTGAACTCCAAACTGAAACCTGTGAAAAGTCTAGGGCGAACTTATTACGGTAAATATAACAAAGGAAAAATGAAAAGGTGTATAGAAACACTCAAAGTTAACAAAATACCAGGGTCAGACGGTTGGCATCCAAGCATCTTAAAGGAAATGAAAAATGAGATTGTTGTTCCATTATAAATTATTTTCATGAAATCCATCATATCCAGAGATGTCTCAAGAGAATGGAACCTAGCTAACGTTACTTCCACATTCAAAAAAGGTGACAAAAAGAAACCAAATAACTACAGGCCTATAAGCTTGACTTCAATCGTAGGAAAAATAATGGAAACTATCATCACTGATGCTGTCGAACATAATTTAGAAAGGAACTGTTTGATAAATGATAGCCAGCATGGATTCCGACGGAAAGGTTCTTGTGTGATTAACTTACTCGAATTCTACAACACAGTCATCTCGAATTATGGCAAAAGAAACAATATCGATTTAGTATATCTAGACTTTGCAAAAGCTTTTGATATCGTCCCCCACAAAAGACTAATTACTAAATTAGCTTCACACGGAATAAGTGGTAACCTATTGAGTTGGACTAGTAATTGGTTGAATGGTCGAAAACAAAGTTGTTCTAAATAACAAAACTTCTAAATAAAAGAAGCAGAAGGGACAAAAAAGGATAGAGTGAGGTTGACAGTGGTGGGTTTTTGTCCGTCCCCAACTCAAGACACGCGAGTGAAATGGAACAGTTGTTCACCCGGGCAGGGTTAAAAACTGCGTTCGGCACTGGTATCAGGATAGGAGAGATTGTGAGGAATAAGAGAAATGTTAAAATCGAAACAGAAGAAAACAGCTTGATTTACAAAATACCAAGCAAAAGCTGTCCTGTTTGTTATTTCGGAGAAACCAACAGAGGGATAAAAAAAACTTACCTATGAACACAAAAGCGACGTCAGAGCTCACAGAACTTCAAATTCGTTAGTGGTCTACATTGACAAATTTGGCCACCTACCAGATTGGGAAAGAATAGAGGTGCTACATAAAGGTCTAATGAAATAGAGATGAAAAGTAATTGAGGCAGCCTACATCAATTTTCATCCATGTAGCAACCACCGTGATGGATTTGTCAAATTGGCGAGAGTAACGGCCGGCTTGGTTCTTCGTGATGCCGAACGGTGGTAAATGAGGAGCGAAGACGAACGGGGAGGAACGGGGTAAGATGGAAGTATATAAGCTGTCAATGATTTGTTTGTGTACACTCTGAGGAAGTCCTTTCAGGACGAAACGTTAGCAATAAAACTTCAACGGTTCCTGGTGTTTACCTCATCACCCTTCCACTCATATATATATATATATATATATATATATATATATATATATATATATACATATATACACACACTGAATGGTCCCCAGTGCAGATATTAATCTTTTTCAGCCACATTGACTTTTTCACTTTAATTCCATGTCATCACAATCGACACTGACAATGCGCTCGACGAAGACATATACGGAAACTGATACGTAGTGAAACCAAGGACTCGAACTCAGCTCCAACGTACCAAGTGAACAGTGACTCTAACCACTGCGCCACCAAGATGATGGCGCAGTGGTAAGAGTCACTGTTCATCTGGTACGTCGGAGCTGAGTTCGAGTTCTTGGTTTCACTACGTATCAGTTTCCGCATATGTCTCCGTCGACCGCATTGTCAGTCTCGATCGTGATGAAATAGAATTAAAATGAAAA
>NC_134781.1:45810378-45815378 GCF_046742065.1 Oratosquilla oratoria | reverse complement strand
GACTAGTTGAAATATGCTAAAGAACAGGACGGAGCAAACAATGAAGAAACTACTCACGTCTTCAATGAGAGTAATGCCGAGTATCTTCACTTGATTGAGCAAATTCATGGTTACTAACTGGCACATAATCACTGGGGCAATGACGGGAACTTTTGAAACTATGGATTATAATATATGAGGCATAACTTTCATGATCAACCTCCAAGAGAATTTTCTTTCCCTTACATAACAGTTGTCTCCTAGCAAATTATGTTTCTACGAAATTTGCATCAATCCACCGAGGAATGTCGTCATGCTAAAGAATTTTGATCAGGCTAAAACCAGACGACTTTAGCCAGTTGGGAAGAACCTTTGCTTTGTGTTAGACGCTATCTTTATTAACCCATTCAACTCCGATGACAAGATGTCTTGTCATTTGGTCAAATAAAACAAAAAATCATAAAACACCAAAATGTTTGATCAAACACCAGAAAAAATATGACGTCAGTCCTCGCTTCGCTCGCAGCGAAGCGAGGACTGACGTCATATTTTTCTGGTGTTTGATCAAACATTTTGGTGTTTTATGATTTTTTGTTTTATTTGACCAAATGACAAGACATCTTGTCATCGGAGTTGAATGGGATAACCCCCACTGAAAGTTATGCCCAGCTAATGGAACCTTCTGCTCCTCAGGTTACTCAAAAGCTTTTGCTCCTCAAATTACACACCCACTGGATATTTTGGAACTTCATTCGGCTCTTACCCTGCGTCGAGTAATTACGCGAGTTTTATTTGAATTTGAAACCTCCTCGTCATCTAGACAGGTAACCCGAAATTTACTGTTTGCCCACAATGCATAGTTTGTTGATCTTTGGTTTCGAAGTTGGTGCAGGCTGCATATTAATTTCTACTCTACATACAAGCTCTGCATCAATAAGAGTCATTCCTTACGAAAACATTCAACCACAGCCTTTGTTTGAAGTCCACACGTGGACAAAGAACAAAGGATGATATAGGGTAAATGGTGAAGAAGAAGAAGAAGAAGAAGAAGAGGAAGAAGAAGAAGGAGAAGAAGAAGAAGAAGAAGAAGAAGAAGAAGAAGAAGAAGGAGAAGAAGGAGAAGGAGAAGAAGGAGAAGAAGGAGAAGAAGGAGAAGAAGGAGAAGAAGAAGAAGAAGAAGAAGAAGAAAAAGAAGAAGAAGAATGAGAATGAGAATGAGAAGAAGAGGAGGAAGAGGAAGAGGAAGAGGAAGAAGAAGAAGAAGAAGAAGAAGAAGAAGAAGAAGAAGAAGAAGAAGAAGAAGAAGAAGAAGAAGAAGAAGAATGTATGTTTGTACGGACGCACGCACGCACACACACACACACACACACACACACACACACACACACACACACACACACACACACACACACACACACACACACACACACACACACACACACACACACACACACACACACACACACACACACACACACACACACACATACACACGCGCGCGCACACGCACAACCCAAATTAATGCACATGCACATGTGTACATATGTACATATTTATTGTACACACGTGTACATACGCTTCTATAGTTACATTGCACATGCACTTTTAGGAAAGAAAAATGATCTTTATTGAAGAAAAAAAGGATTAGAAAACTGTATCTGAGTACAAAAGGAATGCAAAAATGTAACTCTTAAAGACACGTGAACTATCACTGTCTATTCGTGCTCGGAGTTCCCTTGTTACCTGAACAAGATCGCTTGCCTGTGGATAGATTGAGACCATTAGTGTTAAACTTGGGCTCATATATAAATGAATCGAATTATCTTTAGCCCAGGCATCCTTGATCCAGATAGTCTAAAAACTATCTGCTCCCCAAGTCTCCCATCTTATATGATTAAGATATTCTTGGTATGAGCTAGAATAGAATAGCTTTAGTGCAACACGGCCTCAGAGACTGAATTATAATGGTGTGGAAGACATTAATTAACTAGGAGAGAGCACGTGATGTAATGCACTGCGTATGTCTTCAATATAGAGGGACCAATGATGGATACCTGCAAGTGGCGGCCCTGACATCAGAGAGGACCAACCCTATGCCGTCGTCGGTCTTCATAAGTCAAGACCCTTATCTCGACCTGGATTAGCAGCTCCGATTGGCCAACGTTCGGTCTCCAGGCTTAAACCAATATATTTCCCCTCCTCTTCCTACTTTAACCCATTCAACTCCGATGACAAGATGTCTTGTCATTTGGTCAAATAAAACAAAAAATCATAAAACACCAAAATGTTTGATCAAACACCAGAAAAATATGACGTCAATCCTCGCTTCGCTGCGAGCGAAGCGAGGATTGACGTGATATTTTTCTGGTGTTTGATCAAACATTTTGGTGTTTTATGATTTTTTGTTTTATTTGACCAAATGACAAGACATCTTGTCATCGGAGTTGAATGGGTTAACCCGGTGATAAAGAAATAATCACATAATGATAAAATAAAGACAATAGTCGAAAGTTTCTTTGCAGAGATCTATGGATCGATCGTTGTCAGTCATTGTGGGATGCGTCTTTTCAGTCAGCGACACTTGAATTAACATTTACCAATGTTATGTTCGAAATAGAGAAGAAAAAAAAATAATTTTACTTGGTAAATCCTGACAGAGAGGTCTGAGCAGATCGGATTTTCGTAGACAGTGATCTCTGTTGATCTGAGCACAATTAATTTCTTCTTTTGTCTTTCTGTGGCGTATTTGATTTGGTTGACATCGCTTGAGCACAAAGACTTCCGTTCGATCCCATAGGCTGCCAGGAATTGCCAATTGCCCCTGTCGTCTGTGTACATTAGGTAAAGGTAACAGCTTTTGGCCCATTTGAACGGCTTATGTTGTAATGTTATGACCAACTTCTTCATTTTAACATACCCCTTTCACATGCTGCTCATTCACTTGACCTAAATTTTCATTTTTCTTACGTAGGCTTCTCATCAAAGATGGCATTATCTTATTGTATTCTATTTTCTATTCTACCTGATCAGCAATAACTAAAAAATATATTTTTACTTTTTACAGTCCTTATAGTATATAATTGAAGATGGCTATTGTTTGAGGCTTAGACAATAGCTATTTTCACCTCATTCCATACCAGGTGTCACTCTTAATCTTCCTACCACCAGGATATTTTTTCTTCATCCGTGGCATCTCTTTTGCAATAGAAAAGGTTGTGGCCTTACTCGATTTAACTTTTCCGTACCTGGTGGCGTCTCTCCTTTTGTTCGGCCCAATTATTCATCACCGTGGCAACCACCCTTGGTAGCGATGAATTGTGAATTAATGTAACTTGGACTGTCTTAACCCTTTTACTACAGTCTGTGCGCTGCAAGGAGTCCGTTCAGGGTGTGGCATACGTAGTGCCAAATCAACCTTAGTACACACCGCTCTCTTATTTCCCATATATGTGCTATTTGATTTTATATATTCTATATATAATAAAGAAAGCTGGATTGTACAATCACTTTTTAAGATTATAACAACAATTACTCATCCCATCCCACCTGTTTCATCTGACTCCTCTGCATGGCACCATGGCGGGGGAAAAGCGCTGTTGCCACGTTTCACAGAATTGATTCAAATTGTTAATATAATCCTAAAAAGTGATACACATTGCACTATACAGCTTCCTTGATTATATTCAGAATTTATGAAAAAAATCAAATAACACTTAGATGGGAAATAAGGTTGATTTGACACAATGGAGCACTCAGATGTTGTTCTCCCAGCTGATTGAAATCTTTCTATATACCAAGAGATTTTTCTCCCTTACAAGGGAGATAGCCAAATGAGAGGCACGTACCTTTTCCCACCTACTTCACACCCTTCCAACCACTCCCTCCACTCCTCCCATCTCAGCTCGTCATGGATGACGGGTCATCCCTGCATCCGCCAACTATCATGGGTCAAAGACAATGTGGCTAAAATAAATTCTGCGAAGAACGTCATCGCCTGTATGTAGACCGTATTTTCTATGTGGTTGAGATTAGGATTTTATTTGTTTACCTATTTACACATTAAGTGATTGATTGGCTAATACATTGATTTATCTATATAATTTTCTTTCCTGTTTTTTCTTTTGTTCAATACTTGTTTATATGTCCATCTATTTTTGTGTTGATTCATCCACTTACTGTCAGAATGGTTATTATTAATTTACTAAGTTCTTTACCACGTAATTTTCTCAATTATACCTTTATTCACATAATTATTAAAAAAAAATTCTAATACAAATATCTATTTCTTGATTTGGTTATTGAATCATCAAAGTTCTTATCTATTTAGGTATTCATATATATGTTTATTCAGAATTTTAGGTCCGACGAGGAGATCCTGCCACCGAAAAGATACAAGAGAGCTCCTCATGACGAACTTAGTAAAAAAATGGCCGCGCAACAAAGCCTCAAAGCTCTTTACTACCCTCACCCCTTACACACGGGTGCGGCCCTGAGGGGTCGGCACCTGGTCTCTGGAACAAGCTAAACCTCACTTATATAAGTCACACAACCTTACTCTAAAGGACACAACAAGAAGGCAACACCCGGAGCTTGCTATTCACATGTCTTGTATAACGTATCCGTGCCCTTCAAAATATCTCCTTACAGAACCATGTACTTACAAAATACAAAATGAGTACTACTTCCAAGGCCAACAATCCCACCATTAAATCAAGTAACCCCTAATATAAACCAAGAAGAGAAAAACACTTCCGAGATAAATAAGAATAAAACTAGCAAGTAGGCGCCACACATAAAGCACAGACTATGTCGCCTTTCACTCTCACACTCATCATTTTCAAGTAACACTACAAAGTTTCTCCCTTGAGTAACAAATAACTGCCTTCCACATTGACTGCCTTCCACAGGGTCATGGATCCCTTTCAGTATTTGAGTCATATTAGTTCACTGACTCGGTCTGTCGTGTACTGATTTATAAATCTTTCTATTTACTTCTTGGCCCTTTAGGAGCTAATAGTGGG
>NC_134781.1:45797878-45805378 GCF_046742065.1 Oratosquilla oratoria | reverse complement strand
TTACCAAAGCTTACAAAGGCGGAGCATGCCGACAGGAGACCTTTTGGTCCATAACTAAGTCGGATGCGAAAAAAATATATATAATAATGATAACAAAAATAAGATAAAATAAAAATGAAACAAAATAAATAAAATGAAATAGAAGTTATAATAATATGAATAATAATAAATAAGGTAAATAAATGGATAGCTATAGTTGAATAATAAACAAACAGGTAAATAGTAGATAATAATAAATTGACAGATAAATAATCACAAATGAAAATCAAGTAATTAATAAACAAACAAACAGATAATAATTTTTTTTAACAAATAATATAGAAATAAATGGCAGTCATTACAGCATATTTCTTAGATGTTTATCTAAACAAATCTTGAAGCTCCGAACTGATCAACATTACACTGCTTCTGCAGGAATTCTATTCCATTCATTAACTACACGTTTGGCAATGTTGTTTTTACCCACTTCAAAATTAAATCTATTTACTGACAGTTTGATTCTGATTCAGTGTAAAAATGTTGTCACTTTTGCTGTTGTTAATCCCCATTAGAATCTAAAAGACCTGTATCAAGTTACCTCTAAGTCTACGCTTTTTTAGGGAAAACAGATTCATATGTTTTAGTCGATTTTCGTATGATTTATTTTTGACATTTGGAATCAGTTTTGTTGCTCTCCGTTGTGCTTTTTCCAATCTGTCAATGTCTTTAATGAGATTCGGTGACCATACGTAAAGAGCATATTCCAAATGTGGACGAACTAACGATTTATATAGCTTGTTAATGAGTGATGGACTTTTAAATTCAAAGGCTCGCGCAATCAGTCCTAGAATCTTATTTGCTTTCTCAGCACCACTTAGATGATTTGAGATTCTTCTCACTATCCACTTTTTGTTAACGAATTTCCAAATAACTTGTAATCGTACTTACTGTTATTTTCACCTATGTGCATAACCTTGCATTTACTTGTGTTAAATTTCATTAGCAACTTTTCAGACCATTGCTGTAATATATCTAAATCTTCTTGAATATCTAATTCATTTAAGTGATCATTTGCCATTCCACACAATTTTGTATCATCAGCAAATTTGGAGGCAATAGATTTTAGTCCGTGGTCTGTATCATTTATATATACTACGAATAGAAGTGGCCCAAGACCGGAACCCTGAGGAACTCCACTCGTAACATTTTTCCATCTACAAGTTTTGCCATTTAAAACAATTCTCTGTTTTTGATCATTCAACCAATTACTAGTCCATCTTAATAGGCTACCCCTTACTCCGTGTGAAGCTAATTTAGTAAGTAGCTTTTCGTGGGGGACGGTATGAAAAGCTTTTGCAAAGTCTAAATATATATTGTTTCTTTTGTCATAATTCGAGATGACTGTGTTGTAGAATTCGAGTAAGTTAGTCACGCAAGAACCTTTCCGTCTGAATCCATGCTGGCTATCATTTATCAAACAGTTACTTTCTAAATGATGTTCGATAGCATCTCTGATTATAATTTCCATCATTTTTCCTGTGACTGAAGTCAAGCTTATAGGCCTGTAGTTATTTGATTTCTTTTTGTCACCTTTTTTTGAATATTGGAGTAACGTTGGGTAGCTTCCATTCTCTTGGGACATCTCCGGATATGATGGATTTCATGAAAATAATTTCTAATGGAACAACAATCTCATTTTTCTTTTCCTTTAATATTCTTGGATGCCAACCGTCAGGCCCTGGTTTTTTATTAACTTTGAGTTTCTCTATACACCTTTTCATTTTTTCTTTTATGTTTACCGTAGTAAGTTCACCCTAGACTTTTCACAGATTTCAGTTTGGAGGCGTTTCGTTTACGAATACGGAGCTGAAATAGTTGTTTAAAATATCACACATTCCTTCGTTTGAATATTGACGATGACCGTCAGCAGACAATAGTGGGCCAATGTGATTTCTAATAACCTTTTTATCTAATATGACTATATAATTCTTTGGTATTCTCTGTATTTATCAATGATATTAATTTCGTATTGTCGTTTTCGTTCTTTTATTGTCTTTCTTAAATCTCTCTGTGTTATTACATAAGTTTGATAGTCATTAGGTGCACCCGAGCACTTTTATTTCTTATAAGCCTGTCTCTTTTTAGCAATATTTTTTTTTCAGTTTCACCAACTTCTACATCAGCTACCATGCTTTCATGGCTAGTAATCAATACATCGAATAAGTTTCCATGTCTTATGGGCTCTTTTACATGCTGAACTAAGTTATTGTCACCGAGAAAATCTATCAAGCGACTACGCATATGGCCATGTTCAAGGGTCATCCAATCAATGTTAGTAAAATTGAAATCACCCATTATCAATAAGTCTTGGTTGCAGAAACTAGACAGTTCTTGAAACAACAGTTTGTCGTCTGCTAATGATAATGTCTTTGGCCTATATGTTACACCTACATTCATTTTTTGTCCATTTGTTTGGGCTAATTCTACCCACAAACTATCATATGCATCCTGTTTCATTTTCTCTAAAACACAGGCATGGGCATTGCTTTTAACGTACAACAGAACAATCCCACCTTTCTTGTGGTTTCTATCCTGATGAAAGTGTTTAAATCTCACAATATTAAAATCAGCTTCAAACTCTTTACCATTTAACCATGTCTCAGTTATTTCTATCATATCGAGATTTTCACCTTTGACATACACCTGTATTTCCTGGAATTTATTCCTAATACTACGAGCATCAAAGTACATGGTATTAAGAAACTCTTGATTATTTCTTTTTGACACGTTTTGTATTTCAACATCATGTCTTACATTACAATTTTGTTCTTTATTGACACATTGCTCTATATTGACATTTGGTCCTTCATTGACATTCAATACCTCATGGACATTTGCCCCATCACGGACATCTGGCCCCTCGTGGTCACATGTACACTTTGCCTCACCCCTACGTCACCGCGTTCCACACCGGCCACCCATCGTTCGTTGACATTCTGTCTGGCATCCCTTCCTAAAATGATATTCTGTCCTCCACTGGCATTATATCCTACCGTGATATTTTGTCCTCCACTATCATTGCATACCATCGTGACATTTATTCCTCCACTATCATTATGTCCCATCTTGATATTTTGTCTTCCACTATTAATACATCCCATAGTGACAGTTTGTCCTTCGACATTACATCTTAGTGTAATATTTCGTCCTCTACCGACATTATATCCTAAAATGATATTTTGTCCTACACTGACATATTGCTCTACATTATTACTATACCCTACTGTTTTCCCCAATACACTCTATTTCCCCTTCCCTTTGAGTTTCTATCCCAAAAAAGGAACTAGTTCATTACAAACTCCTACAATGAGGTTTGTAAGAACATCTTTGCCTCTGCGAGTAAGGTGGATCCCATCAGAAGCATAAAGGTCAACGCCTGGAAAAGAGATACCAAGGATCAAGAAAGTGGTATCCCAGTTACGTGCACAATCGTGATATCCTCTCATTGATCCCTATGGCTCTACTTTTCCAACACGTGCCAGCGTAGACCCTCGGAAGGATCCCACAAACTACGTGACGGCTCCCACGTTCCTTCATCTCCTGGAAAAGGACTTTGTAATTCCGAACAAGCTCCTCTGATCTCACCCTACCCACATCGTTACTTTCCGTATGACCAATCATAACCGTGTTCGTCCGCTTTGCTCCTTGATGGTCTGGGTACAATCGGCGGTCCCACAGCCCGATTGAGATATTGAAGTCCATTTATCATTTTACCGACCATGTAAACAATTTAAGGTCATCCTGCAGAATGTTGGCGTCGTCTCCTGACCTAATTAGGCGTTCTATTTTAGTGTCGTCCACAAACTTACAAACATCACTATTAATCCCATAGTTCAAGTCGTTTACGCACATAATAATGAGGGACCCAAAACCAAGCTCTGGGGAACTCCACCAGAAACACTCCCCCAATTGGATTTTACACAATTTATGATGACCTGCTGTTTTTTGTCACTGATCTAAGCTCTCATTCATTTTAATATTTTTCCTCCTCTGCCATAGGTTTTGACTTTATTTAGTAGTCTCTGGTGGGGGCACTTTGTCGAACGCTTTGCTAAAGTCAGGGTAAATAACATAGTAACTATCATTTTTATCTGACGCCTTATATACGCTAGTGTAAAAAGATAGAAGATTAGTCACACTTGACTTACTCTTGGAGAAGCCATGCTGTGAGTCACGAATCAAATTGTCTCGATGTGATCTCTGAGTCTATTAATTATTAATGATTCAAGTATTTTACCTATAACTGATGTCAAACTGATTGGGCTGTAGTTGCATATAGATGATTTATCTCCCTTTTTGAAAACAGGAACAACGTTTGCCTGGCCCCAATTTGGGGTTTATAACAAAAATCAGTTCGGTGTGGAATTCATACGATATAATCCTTAATGAGAATTATTATACATTGTACAGTGCAGAAATGTCTGTCATCCTCATTTGTTTGCTCGATCTCTTTTGTTATCGTAAAGGTTCTGTCCAGAGGTGAGAATGTAGTCGATAAAGAGGGAATAGTCGGTAACAAAAAAATGATGGGAAGTTTCTGTTCTAAGATATTGTCATATCCAAAGATGATCTCGTACAGCTAAAAGAGTGGATCCCTACCTGAAAGATCTTTAATTCGATCGAGACCCTTTTGAAGCGAAGCCCGAGTTCGTCTCTTTACAAAAAAAAAAAAAAAAAAAAAAAAAAAAATCGTAAAGTTTATCTACGCATTGGAGGAGATAGTACGAACCGGATGAAAAGGGATGCCATGAAAATACCAAGACGTTGGTTTTACTAAGAAGTATATCAAAACAACTTTTCTATTTGTGCATTTAACGAATGGGACGAACTTCATGAGACATGGATGCCGCTCAGTTGTAAGGCCGCTCCACCCCCAACTTTCTAATTATCATTCAGTCTTGTTATAGACCGGAATTCTCATGTTTCATCAAATTTTCCTGTGCGGTACGTTACATGTGCGGATGGAGTGGGATGGGGAGAGGGTGAACGGGGAAGGAGAGAAGAGGAGAGAGGGGGAAGGGGAAAGGAGAGAAGGGAGAGGAGGGACAGGGGGGATGAGGGGAATGAAGAGGAAGGAAAGGAGGAGGAAGAGGAGGGAAGGGCGGAGGTGAGGAGGAAATGGAGAAGGACGGGGAGGGGAAGGCATAGGAGTAAGGGGAAGAGGAATGAGAAGAGGAAGGGGAGGAGAGGGAGTGAATATGGGTGTGGGGGAGGTTGAAGGAAAGGGGGAGAAAAGGGTAATGGTGAAGGGGGATATTGGACAGTAAAGATGAGGGCAACAGTAGAGGGATTTGTATTTTGTTGCCAATAATTCCGGAACTTCTATCCATGGGGACAGAATTGTGCTCGGGATAGGGGGCGGATAAGGGGGGGGGGGGAAGGGTGACAGAAGGGCGAGGAGAAAGGCAGAAAGGGGGAGAGGAAGAAGGAGGTGGAGAAGGAGAGGGAAAAGGAAAGGGAGAGGGAAACGAGAGGAAGAGGGAGATGGAGATGGAGAAGTGGGGGAAGGAGAGGGAGAGGGAGAGGAAAAGTGAGAAGGAGAAGGAGAGAGGAGGCGGGAGAAAAGGCAGAGGGAGAGGGAGAGAGAAAGGAGAGGAAATGGAAGAGGGAGAGGGAAATGGAAATGGAAGAGAAGAGTGGTTAATTAGGAGAGGGTGAGGGGAACGGAAGAAAAGGTAGAGGGATAGGGAGAGGGAAAGGAAAGGAAGAGGGAGAAGGAGATAGATGTGGAGAAGAAGAGGGGCTAGGAAAAGGAGAGGAAGAGGAAAAGTGAGAGTGAGAGGTAGAGGGAGAACGGGAGAAAAGGCAGAGGGAAAAGGACAGGGGGAGGAAGAAGAAGAAGAAGGAGAGGGAGAAGGAGCGGGGAGAGAGAGTGCGATTGAGAGTGTGAAGGAAGGAGAGAGTGAGAAAGGAAGGGAGAGGGAGAGGGAGAGGGAGAGGAGGGAGAAGATAGAGACGGAGAGTGGGAGGAGGAGGGAGAGGGAAAGGAAAAAGGAAAAGGTCTAAGTGCAGGAGCGGGTAGATTTTTTATTTTTTATTTCTCATTTTTTATTTTTTATTAAATCAATTTGATCTCTATCTGGTCACTTAAGTGAGCCGGGCCTGTAGCAGGACGTGGCACAATGCCTTACTCTCTTAGACCACTTTGTCCCATTATGATGGAATGGAAGGATCCTTTGGCCAAGATCAGCGTCAGTCAAATAATAAATCCAGTTGAACACGAGGTTCCTGCTTCATTAAGGCAGACGGTGTAGTTTCTTTTTTGCCTTAGCTAGAATAAAAAAGGATTAATTTCTGATATCATATTCAGTCCATGTTAATATGCACAAATACATAAGTGGGAGCAACGCACACACACGCACACACACATAAACATGTACACCCACGCACGCACACACACACGTATACGCACACACACACACACACACACACACACACACACACACACACACACACACACACACACACACACACACACACACACACACACACACACACACACACACACACACACACACACACACACACACACACACACACGTACAAGCTAGAGTTCTAACACATATACAAAAGGGGTTTCAACAGCTTTTGGTGCACAAGAATTGTTCCTTTTAAATATTGTAACACATTCATTTAAAGAAAATACACATTTATTTTATACTGTATTTCAGCTCAATTTCGCTATCAGTCCGTTGCGTCGGGGGATTTCATTACACCTAAAACTTTAATTTCGGCTAACGGCAGATAGTTTTACTGAAGAAGAAAGCCTACAATCCTAAGGACGCTCAAAGCTTTTCTTGATTAATAATATTCCGAAGGCAGCTCAAGCTCTTCAATATTGTGACGCCTGAGTTGAATGAAGCTGGAATCCACTGAAAGAGCGTCACCTAACTGAAGGGGTTGATCAGGACAAATCTGCCCCTTTCACACCGACTATGCCTAAGAATAAAATCGATACAAAAACAGCGAGAACGATAAGGTTAAAACGAGACACGTATTAATACTATATGGAGTATAATGGTAACTTCTGTGGTCGAAAAGTCTTTGCACAGGTAAATTCACACACCAAATACCACCCCACTCCCACGGAAAGTCTCATGACCATTTCTGGTGGACAAAGGTGGACAGAAGCGGACAACTCTTCGCGCCTCCACGATCTCCACATCATAAGATGCCAGGGCCCCAAGTCCTAAAGGCGAGGCACTCAGAGCCTTACTGGTTAATTCAGTGACGTCATCACAATATCGTCCGGTTCCGTTCCGATAACGAGAGTGGTGAGTGAGGGACAAAGGGAATAAAAGACAGAGAAGAAAGAATGAATTATCCATACATAAATATATACATACATACATACATGTATATATATATATACATATATATATATATATGTATATATACAGTATATACATATATATGTATATATATATATATATATATATATATATATATATATATATACAC
>NC_134781.1:45787878-45790378 GCF_046742065.1 Oratosquilla oratoria | reverse complement strand
AGATACTTGGAACAAATTAGACAAAGAAACAGTGTGTGCAAACACTATTCAAGATTTTAAGAAAAAAAAAAAAACTTGATGCTGAGAGATACAAAGACGGGTCACCACGAGCATACAGTAGCTCCCTTCCCGTATAATACAATTAGGTAAATACACACACACACACACGCACAAAAAAAAGCTTCCCACACAGAGTGATAGACACTTGGAACAAATTAAACAAAGAAACAGTGTGTGCAAACACTATTCAAGATTTTAAGAAAAAACTTGATGCTGAGAGATACAAAGACGGTCACCACGAGCATAGTTCCCTTCCCGTATAATACTAGGTAAATACACACACACGCACACACATGCACACACACACACACAAACACACACAAACACAAACACACACAAACACACACAAACACACACAAACACACACAAACACACACAAACACACACAAACACACACAAACACACACACACAAACACACACAAACACACACACACACACACACTTTTTTCCACACATTTGTTTTAAAAACTTTAAATAGAGACTTTTCATTGTGTAGATGAGAACGAAAAAGCTTTCATTACTAAGATTTTGTAACTTCTCATCCATCACAAAGAATCAAAAGATGTTTGTCCGTCCAGACTGGAGGAGGATGTTATTGAGTTAATTACGACCAAAAAAAAAAACAAAAAAAAAAAAAAAAAAAAAAAAAAAAAAAAAAAAAAAAAAAAAAAAAAAAAAAAAAAAAAAAAAAAAAAAAAAAAAAAAAAAAAAACTTAGAAATAAGATGTATTTATATAATAATCTTTATTTCAACTCTTTTTGGGTGAATTCACAACCGTATAGGATGTAGCAGTGGAAGCACTTAGATATTTCTATTTTGCACCCAGAACATGGTGGAGATTTTTGCTTTGAAGATGTAAACTTATACATAAAAGTGTGATAATGTAATTAGGTAGTTTGGTAAGAGTGATAAATGAATAAATAAAGAATATACTAATAATTATTTCAATATATAGAATACATTGACACTTCCATTACGTTGCACTACACAATATGCGTACTGCAATTCATATCGAGTGGGAATTCTGTTCACGTAGCCGTCTGACCTGCATCGAGTTTTAGCGACGTATAAAAGGTAAGTAAAGACAAGTATGACCTGAGTCCATATGTCAGTAATCTTTGGGATTTACGTGAACCTTGGTAAGCAATAAATCTAATCTGACAGCGCACTTAGCCAAAGGCTCCTATTGCTGAGTCCGGTGTTCGTAACCGTTCATAAAACATGGTAGTGGTGGTACCTATTTTTCAAAATTTATTACAATCTTCGAAAAAAACAAAACATGTAAATGTGGTGAAAACAACAAAGGTGAAGGAGTGGTTGAATGAAAACGTAAATATGTCAAAGCCACTGCAAGAGAAGTAACAGTAACTGCTGAAAACAAGTCTTCTCGTCTTGGGCCAACCGTTGATGCTTAACCCATTCAACTCCGATGACAAGATGTCTTGTCATTTGGTCAAATAAAACAAAAAATCATAAAACACCAAAATGTTTGATCAAACACCAGAAAAATATGACGTCAATCCTCGCTTCGCTCGCAGCGAAGCGAGGACTGACGTCATATTTTTCTGGTGTTTGATCAAACATTTTGGTGTTTTATGATTTTTTGTTTTATTTGACCAAATGACAAGACATCTTGTCATCGGAGTTGAATGGGTTAAGAGAGTGAAGTTATCAATGAAAGTGAGTTAGACATTCAAGCTAGGGCACGGAAAGTCAAGAGACAGCTTGAATCTGAGAACAGTCATGAAGGCTCAAGTGGGAAAAGTGAATTCACTGTTGAATGTTTTCTGTCAGTCACCCAGGGTCAGGCATGTTTAAAACACCGTCACGAGCAAGCAAGAACAGTCGCATTAGTCCATTTCGCTTGTATGACGATAGTTATTTATATTTTGAATTTACTCATTCTGTTGGCGACTTTGATCCATAACCAAAATGTGCTTGAAAACAAATTTAACAACAGTACATGGTCTCCTCCTTCAGACTCGAAAACATTACTTCATAAACCTTATGAAAGATAGCAGGTAACAAAGCCTTGGAATTGAGGAAAAATAATGTAACAGAAAAAACACAGAGGGCGAGCTATTTAGTAAAGTAAACAAAATTTAATTCAGTTTCAGTCCTATTTCTTTCCAATTTGTTGTATTCTGTTCAACATATTGTGTGGGAGTGTCTAAAAAGGAAATAGAAAAACACCTTCAGAAAAACATAAATATACTATTAATGATATATGCCATCTGATATAAAAAAGTGTGAACTTCTGAAACACAAAACGTGTCTTACAAGCAGATGAATCAACAATCACTATGGGGAAAATTCAGTTGCAGGCGTCAACTATTTTGAAAATAGTAAAATAACTGAACAGTTTTCATTGTGTAAAGAATCTGTGCAAACCGCAAAGCAGGAGTTATCTTTTAGTGACACAACATTTGATAAACACC
>NC_134781.1:45735378-45782878 GCF_046742065.1 Oratosquilla oratoria | reverse complement strand
CCTCTGAGACCACAAACTTCCGTCAACGAAGGATGGGGTTTTGCTGAGTCAGGGTAGGAGTGCTTAGAGCCATAAAAACTTATAAATAATAAACTTAGATACCATTAAAAACTTATAGATTATTTGCTGGACCTAGTATCAACCTTCCCTGAAAATTTCATTAAAACCAGTCCATAATTTTTGCGTAAAATTGGTCAAAGTCAAAATAGTCACCTCGTTTTTTTTCTTCAGATTTCATGGTTTATGAAACACATTTATTATTCATTTGCTGTAGCTCTGCTTTTCCTTAAAGATAGTTGGGACATTGGTCTCTACAAAATGATGATGACCAACCGCTTCATGTTTCATGCTTTCAGTCAAGCACCCTCTGAAGTCAACAATATCTTATTTTTCATAATATTTTTTGTAATTTTCATTAAAATATATGTCTAACAATTATAGTCACTTTTAAGCATGTAAATGGAAGAATATAAGTTGAAGTACATATGTTTTGATTTCTATGTCAATAAATGTAGTAGAAGTATTTTATTTTTATTTTTTGTGTTTGGGGTCTGTCAGACCCCGCTTTACCTGAATCGTTTGTCAAAAAGACCTTTACCTGTTAAGGGTTAATTATCATGATCTTTTGTCACTTTCACCGCTTGGCCTAAATAATTATACTCCTCAACTTCTTCAATTACAATCTCTTTACTTTGAACTTTTGTGTTGAACATTACTTTGGTTTTGGTCTTATTAAATTTTAAACCTACTTTGAGCCTTTCCTTGTTTAGATCGCTCAGCATCCCTTGCAAGTCTTCTGCTCTTTCTGAAATAAGAATAATGTCATCCGCAAATCTTAGGTTGTTCAAATATTTGCCATTAATCTTTAAACCTTTCTCTTACCAACTCAACCTTTTGAATATATCTTCCAAGCAAGCTGTAAATAATTTGGGTGAAATGGTATCGCCTTGCCGTACTCCTTTTTTTATCTTGATCTTTTCTGAATCTTTATGTAGTTGAATTATAGCGGTACCTTTCGCATAAATCTTTTCTAAATCCCTTACGATCTGTTCGTTTGTACCCTGATTGCGTAGTGAGTTTAGTATTGCTATTTGTTCTACTGAGTCAAAGGCCTTCTCATAATCTACAAAAGCTAAACAGAGAGGTGTATTGTATTCTGTCGTTTTCTCGATTAGTTGGTTAATCATCTGCAAATGGTCTAGAGTCGAGTATCCGCTCCTAAAACCTGCTTGTTCTCTTGGTTGGTTTCCATCTAAAACTTGACTCAGTCTATTTGTAAGGATCTTGGAGAATACTTTATATACATTTGATAGTAAGCTAATCGGTCGATAGTTACTAAGGTCCTTCTGGTCTCCTTTTTTATGAAGCAAAATCACTATAGCATTGCACCACGCATCAGGAACGCTTTCTTGACGTAAGCACTGGGTGTACAACTGAGCTAACTTAATATGAACTTCTTTCCCTGCGTCTTTCAACAGATCTATCGATATACCATCTTCCCCAGGTGCTTTTCCTCGTTTCATATTTTAGGGCAAATTCTACTTCTTCTTTTGTAATCTCTGGTACACTACTAACGTCTACAGATGAACTTACTGACTCAACTACGGTCTTTGATGAGTAAAGCTCTTGGTAAAATTCCTCTACTCTTTTTTACCATTTTGTCTCTGCAGTTAATGATTTCTCCATTTCTATCTTTCAAAGATATCATTTACTGTCTTCCTAAACCATGTCTGCGCTCAGTTCCTTTAATACTTTTTCCTTTCCTAATAGTTTCCTCTATTTCATCCATGTTTTTCTTTCTTTTCTCTGATCTCTGTCTTTTGTTGATAAGCTTATTCTACTCTTTCTAATTCGTATCTCCTGCTTTTAATCTATAATATCCTCCTTCTTTTAATTAGGTCATTTGTAGCTTTGGAATGTTTGTTTTCATTTGTACTTTTTGTACTTCCTACTTTCTCTGCCGATTCCCTAAAGATATTCACTAAATTCAAATTCATATCCTCGAGTGTGTCCTCGTTAGTTTTTAGATTCGAATCCATTTTTAATTTCTGACTGAAATTCCTTCTTATTATCCTTAACCTTTGCTAGGTTGATTTTTTTTAAACTAGTTTATTTCTCTCAGCTCTGATACTGAATTAACTGTGCAACCTACCATTCTTTGATAACTACCTATGTTGACTTTATTTATGACCATAACATTGCTAACGCTCTTGCTCTCATCTCCTAATATGAAATCTCCTTCGTTCTTTGTTATTCCATTTGGACTTCTCCAGGTCCATTTACGACTTACACGCTTTTGGAAGGTGTTCATTATCCTCATGTTGTAGTTCTCTGCAAAATTGCCTAACATCTCGCCTCTGTCATTTCTTTCGCCTACTCCAAACTTCCTAATGCACAACTCTTCTCCCATCTTCATTCCAACTTTAGCATTAAAGTCGCCTATTACCAACGTGTACTTACTTTTTTCTTGATCCATTACCCGACTTAAATAATCATAGAAGGATTCAATTTCATCGTCTATACTCTGTGAAGTTGGTGCATAAACTTGAACTATTTTTAAAGTGTACCTTTTACATAGCCTAATCACAATCCAAGCTACCCTGTCCGATAAACTACTAAACTTGACTACGTTACCAGCAACTTCTTGGTTGATCAAGAATCCTACTCCACTAGATCTTTCTTTGTCCTTAATTCTATAGTAGAACAGGTGGTGACCATCTTCTTATTGTATCAGCTTTTCTTCCGTTCTTCAAACTTCGCTCAGTCCTACGCATCTCAATTGATGTTGTGTAGTTCTTCCATTAGACTCTCCAGCCTGTGGTCTTATGAGAGAGTTCTTACGTTGTAAGTATAGATCTTCATTTTCTTCATGTTGTTTAATGTCCAAGGGTTTGATATGCTTGGACAGTGCTTACTCACATTCGGTGGCACATTGGCCGTAAGCACATGAGGCAATGCAGTTGGACCTTTGGGAGACGATGATTCAACAGGAACGCTCGGTTTTGTTTTGTTTGTACTTTTCATGGTTGCTATGAAGGTCTTTTAGGCAGTAATCTCACCTCCCTGCCAACTAGTTTCTTGTGAGATATTTCTCTGATGTCACCATATTCATTATATTCGGTGAATCTCTATATATCTATAGGGTGCCCAATAGTCCACGACGTCATTATGACGGTACCCCATATAACTATGGGGAATTTCCCTGTTCGCCATCAGGGACGTGTCAGTTAGCAGTGGGTCCTGCGACTGAGGTATTGGATGCTCCTCGTCTGGGGTATTGGCTGCATGTTATTGTGGCAGAGTAGTATGCAGTTGATACTTTAGGGTTTATATGGAGCGCCCCTACGGACCAGAGTCACACATGATTTTGTCTGTGATAGAGGAAAACTCTGTTCATAGAGAAATGATGACACTTTTATACTACGACTGTCCCTCCGTTATGCCGTCCCCCAACCCCTTGTTACTGTCCTGTACCATTTCTCTGTATATTCATTTCTTTTTTTTTTGTCTACCTTGTGGTGGGGAAAGAGAATGCTACCACCAATTCTTTCCACTTGAGTCGTACGAGGCGACAAAAAACGGGACGGGGGATGGGATTAGGAGTCCTACTACCTGTAGCCCCAAAAGTGGGCATTCCTAAAAAAAGTAAAGGCATAAGAGGGTCTGAGAGTTTTCCAACCAGTACCCTAAGGTTTGGGTCTTTTAATGTGCGTGGATGTGGTACAGATGAGAGTAAAAGGGAAGAGATAGGCAGTATGTTTGCGAGAAGAATGTGCTGGCTTTGAGTGAAACTAAAATGAAAGGGAGGGGCGAATGTGAGTTTGGGAGTGTAGCTGGGAGGTACTCAGGAGTGAAGAGGGGACGAGGGTGAGAAGGGGTGGCTATACTGGTAAGTGAAGAAATAAGTAAGCGTGTAGTGGAGTGGAAGGAGGTTTCATCAAGGTTGATGTGGATGAAGGTGAAGCTGGGAAAGGATATGTGGGTTTTTGTGAGTGCGTATGGGCCTGGTAGTGAGAAGAGCGTAGAGGAAAGGGAGGCTTTTTGGGTAGATATAAATGAGTGCATAGAGGGATTAGGGAGAAATGTCAATGTAGTTGTATTGGGAGACCTTAATGCTAGGGTAGGAAACGAACCAATATACGGAGTGATTGGGAAGTATGGAGTTCCAGGTAAAAATGGTAGTGGAGAGTTGATGGTGGAGATGTGTCTTGAAAGAGAGTTGATGATAGCAAATACAGTGTTTAGGAAGAAAATCGAGCATAAGTACACATGGAGAGGGTGGTGGATAGAAGGGTGGCAGATAGAGCGTTAATGGACTATATAGTGGTGACTAGGAGTATAGTAGGAAGGGTTAAGGATGTACATGTTCTAAGGGGAGAGAGTGAAGGAATATCAGATCATTTTCTAATGGAAGGTAAATTGAGAGTGGAGAACAGACGGAGAAAGAGGAAAAGGGCAGAAGGTAGGGAGGTACTTAGAGTGAACTCATTAAATGAGAAAGAAAAGGAAAATGAGTATAAGAAGAAGCTGAGAGAGGAGTGGGAGGGAGTGAAGGATAGAGTAGAATTAGGAGTGGAGGAGGAGTCATAAGGTGTGCAAAGATGGTGTGTGGAACAAGGAGGCGCGGGAGGAAATAGAAGGAAGGGTAGTGAGTGGTGGGATGAGGAAGCAAAGAAGGGTGTAGAAGAGAAGAAATAGGTATTCATAGATTGACTACAAACTAGGATGAGGGAATCGTATGAGAGGTACAAAGTAAAGAGAAGGGAAGTTAAGCATAAAATAAAGGAAGCAAAGAGGAGAGCAGATGTGAAATGGGGTAAGAATATGACAGAAAATTTTGAAAGTAATAAAAAGATGTTCTGGAAAGAAATCAAAAGAGGAAGAGGAGGCGAATCAAGTAGAGAAGAAAAGTTAAAAGGTACAGATGGAGAGATCATAATGAAAGAGAAGGCAGTAAGAGGAAGGTGGGCGGAGCATTTTAGGGAGTTGCTAAATGTGAAGGAGGATAGGAAGGGAAAGGTAGTTGCAGTGGGAAGCGCTAAGAAAATGAGAGTGATGAGTGAGGAAAATGGAGGAGAAATAGGGAAAGATGAAATAAAAGCAGTTGTTAAGATGATGAGAGCAGGTAAGGCACCTGGTCTGGATGGATGCCATGCAGAATGTCTGAAGAAAGGAGGTACAGTTATGGTGGACTGGCTGGTGAGGTTATTTAATGTTTGTTTAAGAGAGGGTAGAGTGCCGGAGGACTGGAGGAGTGCCTGTATAGTTCCGCTTTACAAGGGAAAGGGGGACAAGTGTGAGTGTAGTAGTTTCAGAGGGATTAGCTTGTTGAGTGTAGTTGGGAAGGCTTATGGGAGGGTCTTGATTGAGAGGATTAGGAGAGGAACAGAGGGAGTAATTGGTGAGGAACAGTGTGGTTTTAGGACAGGTAGGGGTTGTGTAGATCAGATTTTTGTGGTAAGACAGATATGTGAGAAAGCTATAGGAAAAGGTAAGGATGTTTTTTGGGCTTTTATGGATCTGGAAAAGGCTTACGACAGATTAGACAAGAAGGCACTGCGGGGGGTATTGCAGATATATGGGATAGGAGGAAAGTTGTTAAGAGCAATCAAGAGTTTTTTACTAGAGTAGTAGAGCCTGTGTTAGGATTACAAATGGAGAGAGTGAATGGTTTGAGGTAAAGGTACGACTTCGTCATGGATGTGTTATGTCGCCCTAGCTGTTCAATCTATACATGGATGGGGTGGTGCGAGAGGTGAATGCAAGGGTAGTGGGTCAGGGATTGGAGATGGTTAAAGAAAATGGTAGAAAAATGGGAAATAAGTCAGCTGTTGTTTGCTGATGACACTGTGCTTATAGCAGGATCAGAGGAGGGATTGAGGAATTTAATAACAGAGTTTGAGAAGGTGTGTGAAAGAAGGAAGCTGAAGATAAAGGTGGGCAAAAGTAAGGTGATGAGATGTACAAGGGGAGAGAGTGACAGCAGGCTGGAAGTAAGCATTAAGGATGAGAGATTGGAGGAAGTGGATAGTTTTAGATACTTGGGTGCGAATGTGGCAGGAAAGGGAGGAGTGGGGGTGGAGGTAGAATGTAGATTGAGAGAAGTGAGTAAATGCCTTGGTGGATTAAAAAGTGTAATGAAAAATAGACATCTGGAAATGGATGCTAAGAGGAGGTTATATGAAGGAGTGATTGTGCCAACAGCACTGTACGGGGCAGAAACACGGAACATAAGAGAGGAAGAGAGAAGGAGTTTGAATGTGTTTGAGATGAAATGTCTGAGAAGTATGATAGGGGTCTCTAGACTAGATAGAGTGAGAAATGAGGAGGTGAGGAGGAGAACAGGGGTGGAAAGGGAACTGGGAAATAGGGTTGATGAAAGAGTATTAGGATGGTTTGGACACATGGAAAGAATGAGTGAAGAAGGATTACTAAAAGAGTTGTGGAAGGCAGAGGTGGAAGGAGTGAATATGAGGGGGCGTCCTAGGATGAGATGGATGGATGGGGTAAAAGGGGCATTCAAAAGAGAGGAATGCCTGTTGAGGAAGGACGGGAGAGGGCAGAAGATAGGGGTGAATGGAGAACGGTTGTGTATGGATGATGCAGTGATGCATGAGGGGGAGTGGGTGGGGGATGGGGGGTGAGGAAGTATGTATGAGAAAAAAATTGACGCAGCCCAAAGGGATTTCTCCCCGTCTTCTCCTTTCCTGCATGAGGGGACGGAGAGAGGGGGTCGCCTGTTTTATGAAGCGGCCTTGCTGTGAATGTGCTGTGTCTTGCGACACTGCTTCTGACCCAGGGCAGTGGACAGGATGCAAGGATGACCCGTCATCCAGGAGGTGCCAAGATGAGAGGGAGGGAGGAGGGTGAAGGGGAGTGGAATATGTAGGGGATTGGAAATAGTGGAAGTGGTTTCTATGCCTTTTTCTTTTTGGCTACCCCCCCGTGTAAGGGGGAAAAAGCCTTTGGTATATGTATGTATGTATGTATGTATGTATGTATGTATATATATACATATATATATATATATATATATATATATATACATATATATATATATATACATATATATATATATATATATATATACATATATATATATATATATATATATATATATATACATATATATATATATATATACATACATATATATGCAAGCAATCACATCACCGTAATACAAAAATGCAAAATAACTACAGGAGAAGGGAAACTTGCAGACAGCAAGCACTTTTGTATATTACATTTTCAGACTGAAGATGTAATATACAAAAGCACCCACCGTCCACAAGTTTCCCCTCTCCTGTGTTTATTTTGCATATTATGTATATATATATATATATATATATATATATATATATATATATATATATATTATATATATATATTATATATATATTATATATATATATTATATATATATATATATATATATTATATATTATATATATATACATATATATACATATATATACAGTATATATATATATATATATATATATATATATATTATATAGGTATATATGTATATATATATATTTATATATATGTATATATATATATATATATATATATATATATATATACATATATATATATATATATATATATGTTGGACAGAAGGACGACAGAATGAGTGGAAGGGTGGTGAGATAAACACCAAATAATGTTGGAGTGTAAATTTACTGACGTTTCGTCCTTAACAGGACTTTTTCAGAGTATGAGTACATAAGCATAAAATCAACATATATATACACGCTTTCATGTCCGCGTTCCTGCTAACCCACGCCACTCGAGTCAGCTTGTTTCCTCATCTCCCGGCGGATGAGTCGTCCGAATATTTGAGACCGTTTGATGAATCCGTCCCTGTGATTAAGACAAGGCTGAGATGCTATATATGCTGCCTCAACTAGTTTCCTCTTTTTCTTTTCTAACCCCTGTTGTAAAATCTCTACCTCTACCAACTTGGACACCTTACCATCTGGAGCGGGGTAGAGATTTTACTAAAGGTGTTTGTATAGAAAATGAGGAAAGTAGTTTTGGCAGCTTTTATAGCATCTCAGCCTTGCCTTAATCACAGGGACGGATTCATCAAACTGTCTCAAATGTTCGGACGACTCATCCGCCGGGAGATGAGGAAACAAGCGGACTCGAGTGGCGTGGGTTAGCAGGAACGCGGACATGAACGCGTGTATATATATGTTGATTTTATGCTTATGTACTCATACTCTGAAGAAGTCCTGTTAAGGACGAAACGTCAGTAAATTTACACTCCAACATTACTCGGTGTTTATCTCACCACCCTTCCACTCATATATATATACATATATATATATACATACATATATATATATACATATATATATAAATATACATATACATATATATATATACACATATATATATATACATACATATACATACATATATATACATATATACATATATACATATATATGGAGGTGAGCTTTAGTATGGAGCTTTATTTTGCCACCTCACCTCCATATTTGTCTGTCTTTACATACATACATATATATATATATATATATATGTGTGTGTGTGTATATGTGTATATATATGTGTGTATATATATGTATATATATATATATATATATATATATATATATATATATATATATATATATATATATATATATATATATATATATATGTGGAAGGGTGGTGAGTTAAACACAAAGAACAGTTGGAGTTTTATTCACTGACGTTTCGTCCTTACCAGGACATTCTCAAAGTGAATAAAACTCCAACTGTTCTTTGTGTTTAACTCACCACCCTTCCACTCATTTGTCTTACATACTTCAATATATATATATATATATATATATATATATATATATATATATATATATACCCACACACTTATAGTTCAAGGTTTGAACATAATCATTCATGATTTCAATATCATGTGAGCGGGTTTAATAACAGGCGCTGATGAATGCCAACGATTATAATAAATCTAAATAACAGTACAATGAAACTGTTGACACAAACAACTGTTGGCAATAGTTTTAGTGTACTGACACACAGATTGATTAGAATCGCTGACATTCACCAAAAGACCAAGACCGGTGTAGTCATGGGCCTTTTCCTCTGAGCACTCAGAATATGCAGCCCTGAATTCCTCTATGACGAACTACATCATGTCACCGAAACTTTCAGATAACTTGGCTTCCCCACCGGTCTTCTCTCGTCCACCTTGAAGGAGAGGAAGAATAACAAGAAAGAAAACACAAACAACAGAATATACGTAGTAGTTCCCACATCTGATTTGGCCTGCACACTAAGAGAGGAAGAGGTCATTGATAATGTTCAGGATCCTCCAAAAAATATCAGTGCGCCAACTATCTCGTGAAACAGGTATCCCTAAATCCAGCGTTCATCGCATTTTGAAGCGTCCTCAATTCAAAAGTATCATCCCGTCGCTTGTTCACGCTCTGAATGAAGATGACCCTGATCGAAGGGTTGAGTTCTGTGAATGGTATCTTGCTAGATGTGCAAGCGATGATGAATTTCCCCTCAAAATAATTTGGAGTGACGAAGCAACGTTAAGCTGAATGGTTCAATAAATTGACACAACTGCACCTACTGGAGTGCCTGTGTGGTGTGGTCTGTCCGTGTGTGTTTGTGTATGTGGGCATGCTTATGTGAGTGTGTGTGTGTGTGTGTGTGTGTGTGTGTGTGTGTGTGTGTTTGTGTATGTGGGCATGCTTATGTGTGTGTGTGTGTGTGTGTGTGTGTGTGTGTGTGTGTGTGTGTGTGTATGTGTTTGCCTAGTTGTATTTACCTCGTTGTATTTTACGGGAAGGGGAGCTATGCTCGTGGTGTCCCGTCTTCATATTTCATTATGTGTGTGTGTGTGTGTATGTGAGAACGTATGTGAGTGTATATCTGTGTATGCCTGTGTGCTTGTGTGTGTGGTTTTTTTCATGTTTTATGTCAGCATATGCGCGCCTCTGCTGTTCGTTTGCGTGTGTGTTTGCATACATAATCGTATATGTGATTCACCATGGTCTTGGATCACGTGTTCCAATCGTGACCGACAACTATTACCCTCAATGATGAGCGCTCAGAGCTCACACAAACACGCGCGCGCGCACACACACACACACACACACACACACACACACACACACACACACACACACACACACACACATACACATCTCGGCTAATAAGGAGCTCTGAGCTTACTGCCGTAGGGTGGTGTCTGGCTGTCTCGACAGAGACTGCAGCAGATCCGAGGTGAATACACACACACACACACACACACACACACACACACACACACACACACATACACATCTCGGCTAATAAGGAGCTCTGAGCTTACTGCCGTAGGGTGGTGTCTGGCTGTCTCGACAGAGACTGCAGCAGATCCGAGGTGAATACACACATACACACACACACACACACACACACACACACACACACACACGGGTGTAGGACAGTTGCTCACTGGATAGTTGCTCACCGGATAGTTGCTCACCGGATAATTGCTCACCGGACAATCGCTCACCGGAGAAGTGACAAATAGGACACTTGCTCACCAAAGATTTTTTTTTACTTTTCTTGAACTTGATAACAAACAATATACAGGATTTTTTAGTTATATTTAGGTTTATTACAGCAATAATACACAAACAATATCCAAACTTTCATATTTTAGTTTTTAATAATTATAAAACTTTCATATTTTAGTTTTTAATAATTATAAAATTCAATACAAATTTACTATATATTGATGGGAGAAATTTGTATTGAATTTTATAATTATTAAAAACTAAAATATGAAAGTTTGGATATTGTTTGTGTATTATTGCTGTAATAAACCTAAATATAACAAAAAAATCCTGTATATTGTTTGTTATCAAGTTCAAGAAAAGTAAAAAAAAAATCTTTGGTGAGCAAGTGTCCTATTTGTCACTTCTCCGGTGAGCGATTGTCCGGTGAGCAATTATCCGGTGAGCAACTATCCGGTGAGCAATTATCCAGTGAGCAACTGTCCGTACCCGCACACACACACACACACACACACACACACACACACACACACACACACACACACACACACACACACACACACACACACACACCAGTACCAAAAAGAATATAAAGAAAATAGAAAGAATCCAAAGAGCAGCTACAAAAATGGCACCTGCACTTGCAAACCTATCATACGAGGAGAGATTGGCTAAACTGGAGTTACCGACACTGGAGCAAAGAAGAGAGAGAGGTGACCTATTGACCATCTACAGAATCATGAAAGGCACAGAGGTACTCGATAGTGAGAACTTACTTAACTGGGACAAAAGAAACACAAGAGGACATGGAAAGAAAATAAAAAAACATAGCTATAGAAGAGAACTGAAGAAAAACAGTTTTCCTCATAGAGTTTTAGACACTTGGAACAAACTGGACAATGGAATAGTATGCGCAAAAACCATTCATGAGTTTAAAAACAAACTAGACACTGCAAGATACAAAGGCGGGACATCACGAGCATAGCTCCCCTTCCCGCAAAATACAACTAGGTAAATACACAAATCCATGACCACCAGAGTTGGAGTGCTGGTTCCCAGTGCAGTGATACTGATTTTTTTTCCAGCCCTGGGCGGGAGTTGAACTCGGACCATTGCATCAGCGGTTGAAAACGGCAACAATGCGCCGCCGAGCTGGTGTACTGTATGTGTTCATGTGTGTGTTTATGTGAAGGTGTACGTTTTTGTGTGTTTTACCACGGTCTTGGATCACGTGTTGAATTCGTCATCGACTGGTATTAACCTCCCGGATGAAAGCTCAGAGTTCATATATGGTCCGATCTATGGATATGCCTCTTTAGGTAAAGGCTAGGAGAAGGACAGGTCTGAACACAAACGCCCTGCTGCCTTGTAGGGTATGCCTCCTCAGACAAAGGCTAAGAGAAGGACAACTACCTTGTAGGGTACCTTTTCAGGCAAAGGCTAGGTTCATAGCCAATAACTATAACATGGAAAAGCACTGGAAACCTTACCATGTAACCTTCCAAGAAACCATGGAGCAAACAAGACAAAGAAAAAGAAGGAATAACGTAAATGGGAACTATTCCAATAATAATGGATTAGTTACCTCGCCTGGTCGAGTTGACTATGGGGAACAGGTGGCCCTTAACCGTCAGCAAATGGCTGCCCATAAAACAAACAACACAAATTAAAATATACAAAACAAATGGCACAGAAAGAATTGGAAATAAACTAAAGATCCCTACATGGAACATCAGAACCTTGTACCAGACGGGCAAACTAGCAAACATAGAAAGAGAAATGAACAGAATGAAAATAGACATCATGGGATTGGGAGAAGTGAGATGGCCTGGGGTGGGATGTATGGAGACGAGGGATGGCAGCCAGTTAATATACTCCGGAGGAGACACAGCACATAGAGGTGTGGGTATATTAATGACAGAAACAGTAGCCAAATGTATCATAAGATATTGGCCCATTTCTGACAGAGTAATAATGGCTAAACTTGGAGAACGGATATTTGGGCCACGAAACTGCAACCTAGGACATTTGGGCCACGAAACTGCAACCTAGGACGTTTGGGCCACGGTGACTAGGATATTTGGGACATGGGATAAAAAGTGGTTAGGTTAGGTTAGGTTAGGTTGGAGGATCTGGTTAGGTTAGGTTAGAGGATCTGGTTGGGACGGTCGATAAACTAGAGCTAAAACACTTCATGACAGAGTACTTGCAAAAAGGCATAAAATATATAAAAAAGCAGTAATAAAACACACAAAAATAACAAATTTATATGAAATATTTAGTAATATATTGAAAGGGAACAAAAAAAAAAAAAAAATAGTTTGTGGTCCAAATATCCACCCCAGGTCGCCCTCGTGGCCCAAACGTCCTAGGTTGCAGTTTCGTGGCCCAAATATCCTTGGCCCAAATATCCGTGGCCCAAATATCCTAGATTCGCTAAACTTAGAGAAAAGACATTTAATATTAAACTGATACAAATATATGCCCCAACAAACGAGAGTGAAGAAGAAGATATGAATACCTTTTATGAAGAAATAACAAAAGCAAAGTAACAATGCAAAGAAGAAGTTACATTCATTATGGGGGATTTAAATGCTAAAGTGGGGGAAGGTAGATTCAAGGATATTGTAGGACAGTATGGCATTGGAAACAGAAATGAGAGGGGCACCAGATGGTGCACAGAAAACCAGGGCACCAGATGGTGCACAGAAAAAGGACAAATCATTATGAACACATGGTTCAAACACCACCCACGCAAATTATATACATGGAAAAGCCCAGGAGACAGATATAAGAGACAAATAGATTACATAACAGTAAATAAAAGATTCAGAAACGCAGTAACACAGGGGCAGATAGAAACTCGGACAATATTCCAGTAGTAGCAACAGTTAACATAAAAATAAGGAAACCACCAAAGAGAATTCATAGTATAAGTAAACAATTGAAACTATTAAAGGACACAGAAATCAGAGAACAATTCAGTTTAGAAGTCAAAAACAGGTATTCAATACTAGAAGATGTAGCAGACGAAACAGTGGTGGGATCAGCTCAGTGGCAATGGACGACACTACCAACAAAAGAAAGAAAAAATAAGAAACCATGGATGACAGATGAGATTCATGAATTAATTGAAGAGAGAAGAAAATACAAAGACAAAAATGAAGAGAAATACAAAGAGCTTAACAGAAAGGTACATAGGGAATGTACAAGAGCAAAAGAAAAATTGATGAATGAAAGATGCATACAAATTGAACACCTAGAAAGAAGAGACCAACAAAAGATGTATGAGAAAACAAAAGAAGTAATGAAAACAAGAAAACACAAACAAAATATAGCAATTTTCAAGAAAGACGGGACAGTGGCAATGGAGGAAAAAGAAGTGAAGGATAGATGGAAAGAATACATCGGGGAACTTTTTGCAGGTGTAAGGGAAAAACTAGAGGACACTTTTAATGAAGAGGGCCCAGACATAATGGAAGATGAAGTAAAAGCAGTACTATCAAAAATGACAAAAGGAAAAGTAATAGGAGAAGATGGAATGGCAACAGAAATGTTTGAGGCTTTGGGAGATTTTGGAATTAAAGTTATGACAGAAATAGCCAATAAAGTCTATGGAACTGGGGGATTAACAGAACAAATGTGCCAGTCAGATTTCATAGCTTTACCAAAAATACATGGTAGTTTAGAATGTAGCAAACATATAACAATTAGTATCGTGAACCACTTAACAAAAATAATCTTAAGAGTCATTACTAACAGAATAAGGAACAAAATAAGGCCAGAAATAGCTGATGAACAATATGGGTTTGTACCAGATAAGGGAACAAGGAATGCAATTTTTGTTATAAGAATACTAGCTGAAAATATGTTAGAGGTGCAAAAAGATCTATATGCCTGTTTCGTGGACTACGAAAAGGCATTTGACAAAGTAAGACACAATGAATTAATAGAGATGTTGAAGAAAATAGGGGTGGATGGGAAGGATTTAAGGTTAATCGCAAATCTCTATTGGAAGCAAGAAGCAGCAGTGAAAATAGGAGAAGAACTGTCTGATTGGCAAAAGATTGAAAGAGGTGTAAGACAGGGATGTGTAATGTCGCCAGACCTGTTTAATTTATACAGTGAGATAATCATGAGAGATATTTACCATCTAAAAGGAGTAACAATAGGAGGAAGAAATCTCAATAATATTAGATACGCAGACGATACTGTGTTACTTGCAGAATCGGAAGCTCAGCTACAGGAATTAGTTACAGCACTAGTAGAAGCAAGTAGAAACAGAGGTCTAAAAGTGAATAAAAAGAAAACAGAAGTGATGGTAATGACGAAAAAACAAGAATGTCCAAGGGTAAGAATTCAAGTAGAAGGAAGAATATTGACACAGGTGGACCATTTCAATTACCTAGGAAGCATGTTAACTTGGGATGGGAAAAGCGACGAAGAGATAAAGAGAAGGATAGCCATAACGAAAAATAATTTCAACAAAATTAAACACTTAGTAACTAACAATAAAATTAACATGAGAACAAGAAAAATATTTGTAAAATGTTACACTTGGTCAGTATTATTATATGGATGTGAAACTTGGACAATTAGTAAACAAATGCAGGACAGGATAAAAGCAGTAGAAATGTGGATTTGGAGAAGGATGCTGAAAATTTCATGGACAGAATTTAAAACAAACGAAGAAATACTGCAGCAAATAAGAACACAGAGGGAAATAATAGCAACTATCAGGAAAAGACAGTTTCACTTTGTAGGACACGTCATGAGAAAACAACAATTAGAACATAAATGCCTAACGGCAAAAATACAAAGAAAGAAGGTAAGAGGAAGACCACGCAGAAAATATGTAGACGGGTTAAGGACATCTGTAGGAGAAGAAATAACAAATGCCATCTTGTTAAGAAGAGTTATGTGCAGACAGGAATGAAGCTCCTTGGTGGCCAAAGTCCAAGTGGATACGGCACCCCTGTAAGGTAAGGTAAACTATGGATAATGATGTGACCTTTCTCTCTCTCTCTGTCACAGACAAACACACACACACACACACACACACACACACACACACACACACACACACACACACACACACACACACACACACACACACACACACACACACACACACACACACACACACACACACACACACACATACACACACACATACACCTCTCATGGCGCTGTGGTTAGAGCTCTGGCCTGCCACTACGGAGGTCCGGGTTCGACTCTCGCCCGGGGCTGAAATAATATCAGTATCGCAGCGCTGTGGGGTGTTACTCCAACTCTCGTGGGCGGGGAGTTGGGTGTGTGTGTGTGTGCAAGGTCATAGCATTACCCATAGATCGGACCTACGAGCTCTGAGCTCTCTTCCAGGAGGGAAATAGCTGTCGATCACGAGTCCAACACGTGATCCAAAGACCAAGTGAAGTGAAGTGAATACACACACACACACACACACACACACACACACACACACACACACACACACACACACACACACACTCTCTCTCTCTCTCTCTCTCTCGGTGGCGCGGTTGGCAGAGCGCTGGACTGCCAGCACGGCGGTACTCGCAGTACCTGGTTCGAATCCTGCCCAGGGCCGAAATTATTTCGGTATCGCTGCGCTTCGGGTCGTTACTCTGACTCTCGTGGGCGGGGAGTTGGGTGTGTGTGTGTGTGTAAGGTCATAGCATTACCCATAGATCGGTCATACGAGCTCTGAGCTCTCTTCCGGGAGGGAAATAGCTGTCGATCACGAGTCCAACACGTGATCCAAAGACCAAGGTGAATACACACACACACACACACTCTGACACGCGGACACACACACACACACACTCACGCGGCCACACACACACACACACATATGTATATATATATATATATATATATATGTGTGTGTGTGTGTGTGTGTGTGTGTGTGTGTGTGTGTGTGTGTGTGTGTGTGTGTGTGTGTGTGTGTGTGTGTGTGTGTGTGTGTGTGTAGGTAAAAATAACAGTAAGTACGATTACAAGTTATTTGGAAATTCGTTAACAAAAGTGTATAGTGAAAAAGATCTCGGCGTAATTATCAGTAACGACCTCAAATCATCCAAGCAGTGTATTTTTAGCCTCTGAGGAAGCAAATAAGATTCTGGGACTGATTGCGCGATCTTTTGATTTCAAAAGTCCATCGCAAGCTATATAAATCGTTAGTTCGTCCACATTTGGAATATGCTGTTTCCGTATGGTCACCGAATCTCATTAAAGACATTGACAGACTGGAAAAAGTACAACGGCGAACCACAAAACTGATTCCAAATATCAAAAATAAATCATACGAAAATCGACTAAAGCACATGAATCTATTTTCCCTAAAAAAGCGTAGACTCAGAGGTGACTTGATACAGGTCTTTAAGATTTTAATGGGAATTGACAACATCAAAAGTGACCAAATTTTCACATTGAATGAGAATCAGACAAGAAACAATGGTCTCAAACTGTCCGGAAATAGATTCAATTTGGAAGTAGGTAGAAACAACTTTGCCAACCGTGTAGTTAATGAATGGAATAAACTTCCTGCACAGGTAGTGCAATGTAGTTCAGTTCGAAGCTTTAAGAATCATTTAGATAAATACCTAAGTAAGATGCTGTAATGATTATAATTTATCTTATATTATTTGTTTTTGTTTTGTTATCATTTGTCTGTATGATTTTCATTTATGATTAGTTATATGTCAATTTATTATTATTTACTATTTACCTATTTGTTTATTTTTTTAACTATACCTATGCATTTATTTATGTATTTTATTTGTTATTTACATTATTATAGTTTTTATTTATTATTTTATTATTAATATGTATATATATATATTTTTGCATCCGACCTAGATAAGGATCAAAAGGTCTCCTGTCGGCATGCTCCGCCTTTGTAATCCTTTGTGTGTGTGTGTCTGTATGTGTGTGAGAATACAGCGATGGTGATTTTTTCGGCCTGGATGGGATTCGAACTCGGATAGTTGAATTAGCGGTTGAGAGTGGTGCCACCACACTATTGACTCGTCCATGTGTATATGTGCATGTTAGTGTATACCTTGTGACCTCGTCTAGAGACTTCATGGGACCTTGTCTTCCCACGGTGATCTTACCTAGGACATTACCTCTCCCCACTGACCTCACCTAGGGACCTTCGGTGACCTCTCCTACTCCCCAAAATTACTCCGCTTCATTGAGTGTGACGGTCGGCCACTATGCATCATTCTTCGCCTACTCTTCATCGGAAGTAGGCCTTATAGCCATCGGAGTTGTAGTTCTCACTTTGAAGAAACGTATGTAAAAGGCGAAAAAGCTTAAGTTTTCTGTATCAGTGTCAACAGCTTTTTGTACTGTTATATAGTATTATTACATTTTTCGGCATTCATCAGCGCCTATCGTTACACCTCCTTAATCCATGGGATTGACATCATGAATGGTTTTGTTCATATTTTGAATTATGGACACAAAAAAATATTCTTCAAACTGAAGAACTTGGATCTCAAAATAGCTAAAGCTATTAGTGCAGTTGACTTTAATCAGAATTAATATATAAGTAATAATCTTGAAATGAAAAAGTAATTAGGTAGGTAATTAAATGTTTAAGTAAATAATTTCATAGAGTAATAGGAGCATAGATGATTGAATCAAATTGACAGTGAAATCAGTGGAAAAATTAATAGCAGGTATAATGAATAAATATTCCACTAATATATGATTAAGCAAATAAAAAGTAGATAAAAAAGTAAATATACTATTAATGAATATATATTTTTTATGGTTTAACGTCTAGGACGGTGCCCCTTACACGGGGGGGGGGGGGTTGCGCTATGTTGATTGGAATTTAATAAGCCATGGCCTTGTTTCAACTTCGCCGGTGGCAGGGCTCGAACCGCTATCCCCTCGACCTTCGCTGCAAGTAACGACGCCCTAACATTATGTCAAATAGAAATATATATATATATATATATATATATATATATATATATATATATATATATATGAAGATCATGAAATAAAATTGTTATTATAAACCTATATCAAACAAGTGACACTAAAGCCCCAGTCACACCATCACAATTCTCGTCAAATATTGTGAATTTGAAAATCTGCAGGAAGACCTCGCCTACAGTATAGATATAGATTTCACTAAGGGCATTTCAACAATGTTTCTCATATTGGTATAGGTTTAACTTCCCTTTGTTCGTCATTCAGCCATTCAACAAAGTAGATAAATGAAAAATTGTAAACGGAATCGTTTCTATTCAAACTCATTTGAGTGGTGTATGTGTGACCGTAGCTTACGCATGCAAATGTAAGTGGAAATTTGGTATATGCACTTCACTGATTTTGTAAATGTTTGGGACTCACTGACTATCAGAGTAGATGAGGGGGGGGGGGGGCTCATTGGCCGAGCTGGTTAGGGGTTCTACTTACAACGAAGGTCGGGGAGTTAAGGGCATTGTTTATCAAATTCCACGGTACAAAGTCCTCTGTAAGGGGTATCGCTCCAGCCTCCTGATACGAGGTAGTTTCGCGACGTTAGAACGAATCAGTCATCATAAGCTACTCACTACAGCAGCGAAACATATGCTACACGACGGGAACAGAGAGCCGTCCTCGGTGGCAGTCTGGGTATTGCTCTTTGACTTGGTCGTCACGTGTTGGGTATGAGAATGTACGTGTCACAGGACCTGTTTTGTTTATCGTCACGCCCGGGACACTCGCCCACTCGAGCGACTCCAAAATCGTACAACAGAACTGAATCTTCTTTGTCTCTTAATTATTTACACATTTGGACTACCTCTCTTGTTTGTCAACCCTGTCTCGCCTCACAGGTGTGTTTCTGTGAACACTGTAGCAATGGGTAAGGGGTAAGGACCGGAACGTTCCAAAGTTGAACGAATCCCTTTCACGCTTATCGCCATTGTCACTATGAGAGAAATTTGCTAATAGCAGCGACATAAATCCGATAATTTTTATGACAGTTGCATGCAGGATTCGAACCCACTGCACTCGGCCATCCGTAGATTACCGTAACAGCGCGCTAGACCACTACACCACAGAAGCTAAAATCCTTGAAACCTGGAATCGAACTGATTCCCGAGGGAAGGAAGATCACTTATTTCGGCGATCCGAATTCCTGTCATAAAAATTATCGGATATATCTATATATATATATATATATATATATATATATATATATGTATACATATATATATACATATATGTATATATATATATATGTATATACATATATATGTGCATAAATATATATATATATATATATATGTATGTATATGTATATATGTATATATTGACTATATTATGACAAATAAGATTGAAGGTGAAAGAAGTTGACGAGGAGAAATGGGAAAATTTAACGCCTTAACGCTTTGTGATCAAGACCCTGCGGGTCGAAACGTTAAGGCGTTAAATTTTCCCATTTCTCCTCGTCAACTTCTTTCACCTTCAATCTTATATGTATATATATTATATATATATATATATATATATATATATATATATATATATATGTATGTACGTTGTGTATGTATATATATATATATATATATATATATATATATATATATGTGTGTGTGTGTGTGTGTGTGTGTGTATGTATATATATATATATATATATATATATATATATATATATATATATATATGTGTGTGTGTGTGTGTGTGTGTGTGTGTGTGTGTATGTATGTATATCTATATATCTATATTTATATGTGTCTATATATACAGAAATCGTTGAGTGCATTCTGTGTTACCTACAATGGGGCATTGACTTCAGTCATCCCCCTACTGATCAAAGACACACAGGAGCTCTTTATAATTGTAAGTTAATTTAAACTCAAAATGGCTTTTACCTTTTATCTATTTCTGCTTTGCTTCCCTTCCTAAATCTATCCTTGACCATCTCTATAACTCTACGTCTTTGATGCGATATTGTTCCAAAGGGTAGACAATCTAGTATCGGCAGCGAGATACAAATGTGAAGGATGTCTTTTTATATCTGAATCTAGAGTCACCAAGTGGTTTTATTGAAACTGGGAGAAAATCAACGCTTCTGATAATCCTTTGACTGATTAGGGTGACTTAGTCCCGGTTCTAGCTGCCGCCAGGCGATTTTAGTCAAGTAAGAGGACATGTCGAAAGCTCACAAATCAATGATTTTCTTGATCGACATGTCTAGGTAATGTCTGCCTATATTTCTTTTTTCATTACCGTCATTGCCTCTCGTGAGAGTGAACGTAAATCATCGTGGTCAAACCCATTTCTACTATCACCTTGTGTGAAATATATTCAGTAATTTAGGATTTTTTTTTATTTCTTATGACTTCATATCTCTGATACGATCAGAACAAATCAAAGTTCGTGAACACAAAAGCTTCGCCACGATCCGCAAAGACTACTGGTGATTGCTACCTGCCCCAGCTATCCGAACACACACGGCAAAATATACTAGAGTAAAGCTCTTCCCCTTGAGTCAGTCTTATCGAAAGTTTCACGGTGATTCTTGCATTTTCAAAATTCATCGAAAGTAAGTGGCGTATACCACTGTAACCTTTAGTGTATGTTTCAATAATTCCAGAAAACCTAGGCATTTAGGAAGTAAACAGAATTGCACTTTTCGTAAGGTTAAGTTGCAATAATTGGGTTAAAGTATGATCATCGTCCTATGATGGATGCAGAAATATCACCACGGCATTCCTCTAATTATCGTAAAAAGCAAAATATTGAGGCCAAATAGTAACACTCCTCTCCTCTTTTATATTTCATAAGAAGAAGAAGAAGGAAAAGAAAGGGATAAAGATATCCATAGAGATAAATTTCAAAATGCATATAACATGACTATTTTCTACATGCATGTACTGATTTTCTAAGGCGGGAGGGGGGGGGACACGAAAACGGTTTTGATAGATCTTCAAAGCTTCTGCGCGCGTCTGGTTAAAGTGCTCCTCACTTAAACACTGTGATGTCATGAATGACGTCACTGACTTAAAGAGAATGTGCGACTCGGTCTTCCGCTAACTTGCATCATGCCGTACAGCAATCCCTGGACACGAAGAGACTTTATTTCCAAATAATGGAAATTAAAGAAGAAATAATCATATATAATAATAAGCATATAAACACAGTGATAACATAGACAACAGTTCACACACACACACACACACACACACACACACACACACACACACACACACACACACACACACACACACACACACACACACACACACACACGGCTCGGTGGCGGATTGGTAAAGCACTGGCCTCACAAGCCAGAGAACCGGGGTTCGATTCCCCGGCCGGGCGGAGATAAGTTGGGTTTGTCT
Organism: Oratosquilla oratoria; assembly: GCF_046742065.1. Classification (NCBI taxonomy): domain Eukaryota; kingdom Metazoa; phylum Arthropoda; class Malacostraca; order Stomatopoda; family Squillidae; genus Oratosquilla; species Oratosquilla oratoria. Next base: position 45,760,962 of record NC_134781.1, on the reverse strand, counting down.
CCTTTCACGTGTAACCCCTGTTCACCTAGCAGTGAGTAGGTACGGGACGTTAGTCAAGGAGTTGTGACCTTGCTGTCCCGGTGTGTGGTGTGTGAGTGGTCTCAGACCTACCCAGAGATCGGCAAATAATGAGCTCTGAGCTCACTGCCGTAGGGTGGTGTCTGGCTGTCTCGACAGAGTCTGCAGCAGATCTGAGGTGAATACACACACACATCCTTGAGCGGGATTCGAACTCGGACCACCACTACAGCGGACCGAGCGCAGACACGCTTTAGGTAGACAGCAAATTATATATTTGAAAGATAGAAATGGAGAGATCATTGGATGCAGAGACAGAATGGTAAAATGAGTAGAAGAATTTTACCAAGAGCTTTACTCGTTAAAGACCGTCGTTGAGTCAATTAATTAATCTGTAGACGTTAGTAGTGTACCAGAGATTTCAAAGGAAGAAGTAGAATTTGCTCTAAAAATATGAAACGAGGAAAAGCACCTAGGGAAGATGGTACATCGGTAGATCTTTTAAATGACGCAGAGAAAGAAGTTCATATTAAGTTAGATTATTTGTACACCCAGTGCTTGCGTCAAGGAAGCGTTCTTGAATCATGGTACAATCATATAGTGACTTTGCTTCATAAAAAAGATACCAGAGAGATCTTAGTAATTATCGACATATTACCTTGTTATCAAGTGTATATGACTTGTTCTCCAAGATCCTTACAAATAGACTAAGTCAAGTTTTAGATGGCAACCAAACGAGAGAACAGGCATGGTTTAAAATCTTGAGAGACTGTCTACCTTTATGTTTGAAACGTAAAGTTTCCAATCAATGCATTCTGCCAGCAATAATCTACGGGTGAGAGACTTGGAAACTGACGAAGGCGATGGAAACAAAGCTAAGGATTGCACAAAGGAGAATGGAGAGATCAATGATGGGAATAACCCTGAGAGACCTAAAGAGAGCAAGTTGGGTGTATTCACCTTGGTCTTTGGATCACGTGTTGGACTCGTGACCGACAGCTATTTTCCTCCCGGAAGAGAGCTCAGAGCTCGTATGACCGATCTATGGGTAATGCTATGACCTTACACACACACACACACACACACACACACACACACACACACACACACACACACACACACACACACACACACACACACACACACACACACACACACACACACACACACACAATTCCCCGCCCACGAGAGTTGGAGTAACGACTCGAAGCGCAGTGATACTGATATTATTTCAGCCCTGGGCAGGATTTGAATCCGGACCGCCGTAGTGACAGTCAGGGACTCTACCAACCGCACCACCGAGTCGTGTGTGTGTGTGGGGGGGGGGGTACGATTGGTCTAACGACGATTGGTCTAATACCGATTGGTCCAAAGCCAATTGGTCTAATAGACCAATTCGTCTAAAACCGATTCGTCCAATATACTATTTGGTCTAATGACGATTAGTCTAAAATTGATGTAAAGACAGTGATAGAAATACAAGAATTTAAATGAGAGACTTTTATCTAAGACACATAAAAATATACTTTAAAGACAATGATAGAGACTTTTATTTAGGACACACATAAAAATATACTTTAAAAATACAAAAAGGATATAAAAATTTAACTTAATAAGCAATATTATATACGTCTTGAATTATTTGGTATGGTTTGTCACTGGTTTCAATAGCTCTTTGTTTTATTTTATTACGGCACTTCACTACATCGATTCGACTGGCTTCCGCAGATCCACAAGTATGATCACTTTGTTTTGTTACAATGTGACAATTATCTTCACAGTGAGTTACGGCAGATCCTTTACATGATCTTGTTTCGCATCGCCAGTAAAATGTTTCTTTACCACTTGTCTTTTGAACCCTTTTTGAGCGCAATGTAAACAGATAACCATCTGCAGCAAGCTTTTCCTTTCCTCTTTCGGATAGCACAATTTCACACACAGGAAACTCCATGCTAAGGGCTTAGGAGAATACTCCAAAATGCAAATACTCTAAAACAAAGTAAGAAAGAACTTCGACACAAACTATCTCTTAGTTAAATCGGTAGTTAGAATAAAGAAATTTTGCACAAACTATCCTTTAGGTGAAGCGGTAGTTAGCTATGGTAATTAGACGAATCGTATATTTGGTTGTAGACCAATTCGCTTTGGACCAATCTTAGTTAAATCGGTAGTTAGAATAAAGAAATTTTGCACAAACTATCCTTTAGGTGAAGCGGTTGGTTTTAGACCAATCGTGTTGTTGGACCAATCGTAGTATTGGACGAGATGGTTTTAGACCAATTCGCTTTGGACCAATTGGAATTAGACCAATCGTCGTTAGACCAATCGTCCGGGACCGGTGGGGGGGAGGTGCGCGCGCGCGCGTGTGTGTGTGCGTGTGTGCGTGTGTATGTATATGTCTTTTACACATACACATATGTTATACACATATACACACCTACACATGTACAAACTCGCGCACGCTAGTGCACCCACCCACATAAACCTCTTTTCACCGTTATGTTTATCCAGTCCACAAAAGCGAGAAAAAAATGGGAAGATGGTTTTAGTTTACCTTAACGTCACAAAATGACAAACCAAATAAAAGGATGATCCTCCCTCCTCTTCCCTTTCATAACACATCGTCCATTCTGGGAACCAATGCCACTTTCTCATTCACTACCCTTTTCCCACTCATACCTTTTGTTTTCCTATTTTTGTCTGTCGTCCTAATCTCTCCGCTTCCATCACTCACCAGAATGTCTGCTTCCTCCACTGCAACGACAAAGATGGTATATCAATTGATCTTCTGAAAGATGTAGGGAAAGAAATTCATTGCAGATTAGCTCTACTATACACCCATTTCATACACCAGAAAAGTCTTCCTGAATCATGTTGCAATGCTGAAATAACTTTACTCCATCAGAAACGAAACCAGAAAGACCTTAGTAAATACTCACCGATTAGCTTGCTATCAAACATACGATTTTTCTTTCAAGATGATTACAAATAGACTGAAAACCACCCAAAAGAAAAGACAGACTTTAGAAGCGGACATTCGATTATAGACCATCTGCAGACATTGAATAAACTAATCGAAAAAACGGCAAAATACAATAAACCTTTGACTCGGTAGAACAAATGACAATACTAAACTCACTACACAAATAGGGTGCCGTGAGTACAGAATGGCTTTTGAGCGCGCATAATATTAACGACGTGGCCGTGATCTGACATACACACCTGCCTTTACTGCTTGAGCCCCACGGGCCGTATGTAAAATCAGTTCAATTCTAACCTTACAAATAAAGGACGGTCTCATTAAATTTGTTCGTTTTCATCATAGCCCCATCATCACCACACTAGTGACCTTACAGAGCGACAATGGACCTATCTACTGCTACTACTGCAACTAGTGATTTATATTAGAGTTCATCTTCAGGGGTTACATTGAAAGGTTGTTCGATCCTGACTTATACTGTCAACATGGGGTGCACTAGGAGAGTACATATGTAAATCCCCGCCACGAGGTCAGGCATTCCACGTCATTCCCACCCAGAAAATCCCCAGGGACAAAATATCACAAACATCTATAAGGACACACAACCACCTAGTTCCTCGCTTGTTGAAGGTCAGATTGTCCTACCAACTATCTCCCTAGCCTCTCTATAGATTGGGTTTAGCGTGACACATCTGCAAGGCGGACCAGACCGGTGCTGTATACAATATGAAATGCAAAGGCTGCAATGTTGGGAAGACTGGAAAGAAGCCTGCAAAGAGACTACATGGGCGTCATAATACATTGAACAGGAGTAAACAGAGTTCAGCGGTACTTAGGCATTGTGGGGAACATTAACATGAAGTGGATTGCCAGGACGGTAACATACAATATAAGGAAAGCAAAAAGGGTAGCAGGCTGTTTTAGGAAGTTTGGGTCAGTAACAAGGAGAGTATAAACAAATGTGTCATGCTAAATCCTCCCCCCTCTCCCCCACGCACAATGTTTTTTTGAACACTTGTACTCGTATACATCCCGTGCGGGCAAAGTAGTACCAATGGAAATAAATGAAAACGTGATGTTGTTTGATCTCTCACAGGAACAGAGATCTAAAGCAGGAGCGTTTTGTTGAGCGCTTTATATTTTCTTTGTATGTGTAACAAGGGCTTTTTGCACCTGCCAACAGTAAGCCTGTTCAGGCTATACACCTGCGACCGAGAGAGTGAACCCTCCCTTGGTGACCCTGTTACTCTAAAATGGAATTGCATATATGTGTAGCCTTAAAAAAGGGAAGAAGAAGAAGAAGAAGAAGAAGAAGAAGAAGAAGAAGAAGAAGCAGAAGAAGAAGAAGAAGAAGAAGAAGGAGGAGGAGGAGAAGAAGAAAAAAGAAAAAAAAAAGGAGAAGAAGAAGAAGAAGAAATACAGCATGGCTAAAACCAGAGAACAAAGTGAGTACAATGTGATTTATAACATACCAGACATGAAATTGTTCATACCTTCGAAATACTCACATTGGTTTCACCAGAATTTCTATAGAAAAAAGACCTTACCACCACCGTTACAAAGGTGGGAGTTTTGCTCACTACATAGGACAAGATGACAAAACACCACAAGCAGCAGATTTGAGAGATAATATCTCCATCATTTACCGGACAAATGATCACCGCAATCGAAATATTCAGACCACTATTAAATATTCAGCAAAATACAATAGTATTTCCCTCTATGGAAAATGACAAAAACCCCAAATTGACAGGCTTCTCAGATCATTTAATGAACAATAAGTCACAAGCTACACTGGGGAAGGTCACTTACTCCTCTGAGCATATATACATAGATTATTGACATCTTTAGTATTCCACCCCAAATGAAGAAGTAAGAAATCTATAGATACTGATCTTACAAGTAAATAATTGGTAACATCTACTTCACGTGGCATTATAAAAAAAAAAAAAACACTTCCACAATTTTGAGCGATGAGCTATACAGATCATCAGCGGCTATCCAATTTAACAAGTATTATCATTATCATCATTATTACCACTATTATATATCATTATTTAAGGTGTAGGTAGGCAGTAAGTCTTCTAATAGACATATTTTGCTGAAGGTGATGCTATTTTCTACATTGATAATTTCCTGCAGATAATTTCTTTAAATCTCACCAATCGCCGTATTGGAGGGTCAAATCTCTGTAGAATTTGTGCGTAGACGGTCATGATCTCCGATCCGGATTTCAGCTTAACTGAGCCTTCTTCAGGGAGTGATACAAGTGTCATCCATGAGTGGTATTTGACAATAGAATAAATACTGACTAGGGGGAGATCACTAGATAATTGGAAGATGTTCATAAATTAAATTTACATTTTACATCTTATACTTCTGGCCTACCCTGTGTTCTCATGTTGGGTAGTGCTAATAAGTCGAGTACCTGCATATTCAACCTTGATGTGAATTACCTCAATTATTTTTAATTTCCTTGGGTCCATGCATATCTCCAGATTTTTCGTGTTCTTTTCCAGCTCTTCGTGAGTAATGTGGTATCCGTGTGATGCCATAGCATAGTTCTTGGAGGCCTCTGTGTATCTATGTCTAACTGTAACAGGGTTACTACATAAGAGACTTGATGCGGGCGAGAAATACCTTGATGGTGATTTCTTCGTTTTATTAAGAATATGATCTGGCGATTACAGGTTGGGATTTCAAGTGAGATAAGGTTTCCCACCTAGGCTGGCCTTCTGTCAGGTCCTTAATCTGAATAAACCTTCTGTTAGGTCCTTGACTTGGACAGACCTATGCCGGGTACGTGACCTCGGTGGTCTTCCTGCCAAGTCGGTGACCTGGGCAGTCCTATCTCTCGGCGGTACAGCCGTCGTAAAAAAAAAAGGGGTTGATGGGTTGTCGTATGTTAGACGTGTTAGTTATCAATTATAGGCATGAGTGTTAGTTGTTATATAGGGGTTAGTTGTATGGTTGGTGGGCTTGGCTAGACATGGTGTATATATGTTAACTTACGGTAATGTAATTGGGGTAGGTATGAGAAAGATTTTAATGGGTCTGTGTGGTGACACTAGGCATCTCGTTTTGTGACACCGTAGGGGCGTCGTTGTTTGTCTTATTTTGGGTTTAGTCAGGTGTTTGAGATGGGGAAATCTGTGAAGTCTGTAATACCATGTTGCATATGTGTGGATCACGTGCGTGGCTAGTGATTGTTAATGACGGTTACACCAACCAATCTAGATTCTAGCTTCATAGTCGCCATGCCAATATACAAAGATGGAAGGGCTTCACAGTTCCCTTTGGTGCACTTACATTTGTATATAGCATGTTATTTTTTCAGCTCGTTCTCTTCCTGACGGGTGCTGTCTTGGAGAAGCAGATTTGGAAGTTTTCTTGTTTTTGTACATACATACATACATATATCAAGGCTTTTTCCCCCTTACAAGGGAGGGAGCCAAAAAGGGAAAGGCATGAAATCATTTCCACCCATTTCATCTCTGAATACACTCCACACCCCTCCACCCTCCCTCTTATCTTAGCACCTCCTGGATGACGGGTCATCCCTGCACCTTGTCCACTGCCCTGGGTCAGAAGCAGTGTCGCAAGACACAGCACATCCACAGCAAGGCCGCTTCATTAAATCGGCGACCCCCCCTCTCCGTCCCCCCATTGCATAAAAGAAGATGGGGAGAAATCCCTTCGGGCTGCGTCAAATTTTGCTCACACATACTACCTCACCCCCATCCCCCCGCCCATTCTACCTCATGCAATCACAACATCATCCATATACAACCATTCTCCATTCACCCCTATCTTCTGTCCTCTCCCGTCCTTCCTCAACAGACATTCCCCTCTTCCCCAAACCCCCCTTCACCCCATCCATCCACCTCATCCTAGGACGTCCCCTCATGTTCACTCCCTCCATATCTGCCTTTCATACTTCTTTTACTTGTCTTTCTTCACTCATTCTTTCCATGTGTCCAAACCATCCTAATATTCTTTCATCAACCTTATCTCCCAACTCCCTTTCCACCCCTGTTCTCCTCCTCACCTCCTCATTTCTCACTCTATCTAGCCTAGTAACCCCCATCATACTTCTCAGACACCTCATCTCAAACACATTCAAACTCCTTCTCTCTTCTTGTCTTATGTTCCATGTTTCTGCCCCATACAGTGCTGTTGGCACAATCACTCCTTCATACAGTCTCCTCTTAGTATCCATTCCCAAATGTCTCTTCCTCATCACACTCTTTAATCCACCAAGGCATTTACTCACTTCTCTCTATCTACATTCTACCTCCACCTTCACTCCACCTTTTCCTGCCACATTTGCACCCAAGTATCTTAAACTATCCACTTCCACCAGTCGCTCTCCCTTAATGCTCACTTCCAGTCTACTGCCACTTTCACCCCTTGTACATCTCATCACCTTACTTTTACCCACATTTATCTTTAGCTTTCTTCTATCACATACTCTCCCAAACTCTGCCACCAACTTCCTCAATCCCTCCTCCGATCCTGCCACAAGCGCAGTGTCGTCCGCAAACAACAGCTGGCTTACCTCCCACTTTTCTCCATTTTCTTTAACCATCTCTGAAGTACTATCATCCATGGGTTTTATGTTTTTCTTGGCGATGCCTTTGATGGCCTTCCCATCTTTTTTGTACGTTGATGAAAAATGTGATTTTTAGTAGTCTTATTTCTTTTCTGTTTGGAGTATGGTTGGAATTAGTGTACCATTTGTTCATAATCTTTTCAGTTACCTTTTGAACCTTTGTTGCTGTAGCCGTTGTTTACTAGGTTAGACTGGTTGAATAAAGATACACAGGACATAGATACACAGGAGCCTCCAAGAACTATGCTATAGCATCACACGGATAACACATTACTCACGAAGAGCTGGAAAAGAACACGAAAACTCTGGAAACATGCATGAACCCAAGGGAAAAAAAAAAAAAAAAAATCGAGGCCCTGTACATCAAGGACAGGGACCCAAGGTTGAATACACAGGTACTCGACTTATTAGCACTACCCAGTATGAGAAAACTGGGTAGGCCAGAAGTCTGAGATGTAAAATTTTACTCTAATTTATGAACATCTTCCAATTATCTAGTGATCCCCCCCGTCAATATTTATCCTATGATCAAATACCATTCATAGATGACGCTTGTACCACCCCCTGAAGAAGGCTCAGTTAAGTTGAAATCTGGATAAGAGATTATGACCGCCTACGCACAAGTTCTACGGCGATTAGTGAGATTAAAAAAAAAAAAAAAAAATACAAGAAAATTATCAATGTAGAAAATAGCATTACCTCCAACAAAATATTATTATTGCTATCATTGCTATTATCATCGTTGTCGTATCACGTGATTTGATGTAATCCTTTTCTTTTCTTTTTATAGGTACGGGCACAAAAAAACTTAAATTCTTGTTGCAATAGAAAAAAAATCTAATTAGAAACAAAATGCTTTTTAAATTTTTGAAATAGCTTGAAAAATAAGGGAGAAACGATTTTTTTTAAATTATTTTGTTTTTCATCCCAAATTTTTGGCCAGACTTTAACAATACCAAGGTTAGAATTAAGGGTGGTAATTTGTAAATATTTTGGTAAAGAAATACACATAAACTCTAAACCACTGGTCCGCTTTTATTAAAATTTGGTATACTTGGGTTTTATGGGTCAACAAATTACCTAAGCATGTCAAAAATAATGTGGAACATCTCCATCATACCAAATTTGCCTTTTCATGGCAACTATTAAGTTGTACAATCCAAACCCCTGGCCCAATTGACATGCAACTTGGCATGTGAAGGATTTTTGAGTTAACAAATCATCTGAGTATGTAAAAAATAATGCAGTACCTTCCTTTTATACTATTCTTATTAACACCTATCATATTGCCATGGCAACTAATGTCAATTTAGAGTTAATCATCCATGAAATCCAAACCCTTGGCCCAATTGACATGCAACTTAGCACATGAAGGTTTTATGGGTAAAAAATCACATGAACATGTAAAAAATAATGCAGGACCTTCCTTTTATACTACTCTTACTAACACCTATCATGTTGCCATGGAAATTATTGTCAATTTAGAAATAATCATCCATGAAATCCAAACCCCTGGCCCAATTGACATGCAAATTGGCATATGAAGGCTTTTTGGGTAAAAAAACACCTGAGCATGTCAAAAACAATGTAGGACCTTCCTTTTGTACTATTCTTATTGACACCTATCAAGTTGCCATGGCAACTATTGTCAATTTAGAGATAATCATCCATAAAATCCAAACCCCTGGCCCAATTGACATGCAACTTAGCATATAAAGGTTTTATGGGCTAACAAATCGCCTGTGTATGTCAAAAACAATGTAAGGCCTTCCTTTTATACTATTCTTACTAACACCTTTCATGTTGCCATGACAACTATTGTTAATTTAGAGATAATCATCTGTAAAATCCAAACCCTTGGCCCAATTGACATGCAACTTGGCATATAAAGGTTTTATGAGTCAAAAATCACCTGAGCATGTCAAAAACAATGTAGGACCTTCCTTTTATACTATTCGTACTAACACCTATCATGCAACATGTTCCATCAATGTAGTGTATGCACAATGTAATGTATATGCAGCTAAAAGAACTCTACTATCACATTAAAAAGTGCATATATAGGTGCCTTAGGCCTTACCCTTAGATTGCCTCTCAGTACACTAACCAGTCAGTACTGAAACTATCCTAAGACCTAACTTAAATTTACGTTGATATCGGTGCATTATTTTTATACCAACTTACTGAAATAGAAAAAAGGATAAAATATTCTTACTTTCAAATGAGTTATTTTGTTTAATCATGTTATCTATAATCATGATAATCTAAATGAACAGCCTTATTTCAGGAGCTCATGTCTATTATCAAGAAACCAAGAAGAAAATTAAGTCTTGTCTCTAGACCTCTACTAGTCTAGACTCATGGTCATGGACATGGTCCACGACATGGAATACTGACCATATTATTAATAGTTATTTCATATATTTGCTATCATAGCCATAGCCAGCTATGCAATAGGCATATCATAGCCTGTTTAACATCTTAGAATTCATACCAGAATGATGTATTAGTTGTCAACAACACCCTCTATGACTACATACTACGACTACTACAAACAAGAGTATCAGAGAATCTCGATATGTCGAGTAGGCATCTAAGTTATCGTGATTGCACAGCTGCGCTATTACCAACGATTTCAAAGTTGCTCATATCCGGGAGAATAGAGGCTAATGAAATATTTTAAATTCTCACCATACACCAGGTAGGGCGATGCCCTGTCAGCGATGATGCCTCACGAAGTCCCTCCACAAGTCCCTATCAGCATACAGCTGCACACTCTCCACCTCTTCCATAGTTCTTCCTCTTGACTCTATGGCTTGTCTGATACCGTCTCTCCATCTCTTCCTGGGTCTTCCTGTTGGACGCTTTCCTTGTGGCTGCCACTGGTAGTATTTTAATGGGTACTGCTAATGAAATATTTTAAATATTATATTTTATAGTTTCTTGTCTTTAAATTTTACTCGGAAAACTAATTAGCCAAAGCTAATATAAAAAATTGCGTTTAAATCGGTAAAAGTTAGTAAAATTAAAAACTAGGCATACACTTGCTGAACAACAAAATAATTTGAATACCCTGCGCATGCGCTGAACGCTACAAGCATTAAAACTGATGCATACGTATTCCAACCGGCCGCCAAAGACGGCCGTGTAAACAATACGTCGGCGATTGTCTCGCCGCACTCGGATTCGCGCGTATCTACTTTTTATTACAGTAGCACATGCGCCTATACCACAATAGTCAAACATAAAATCATTGTTTTGGTGGGTTTTACTACAGGTTGTTGTTGAAGCGGAGTTTTGATGGTCAACATGCCCCGAGTAATCCATAATGAACCAGGGAAAGCGCGCTTAGCATTTCATATTGGCCACCACCAGGGTATTTTACTCAGTCCACTTGGACCATCTTGAGTAAGGATAGAGGGACGGAAATTAACGAGTAATGATGACATTGCTAGATATCGCAATGTTATTTTTTACAGGAGACTATTTTCCTCAAATTTCTAGTTTAAGTGCTTAACAGTCACTTTCGGAATAGGGAGATACGAGGTAAAAGAAGGTTAAGGTTGTCGTTTATTTTCTATCATTATTGATAAAAATTACTGTTACAGTTTTGGAAATGAAGTTCTTTGACACTATCAAACATCAGTAGTGGCATCTGGCAAAAACAAGGGGCTTTTGATGTGAATGATCAAAGGGATTGATTTAGTCTATAACTGAGACTAATTTGTTTGCTCTCTCTCAGTAGTCTAGAACGGAGCCCTTCAACTGCACTTTGCAACCATACTCGTTTATTCTGATTGCCTCCAGATGACTTCTCGACCAAGAGAAGGAAAACTTACACAGCAAAATGTTTGCAAATAATCTCGAGCCTAACTATTCTCAATCAACCCTTTCGCGTCGTTCAACGACCTTCATCATGTATCTTATATACCGCCTGTTGATTTTTTTTCATTGAATGTGCAAGCAATGTCGAGGGACTATAGTCTTGTTGACACGGGGCTCGTTTAGTAGCCGCTGGTGCTAGGTGCAAGTTAACTTACCCGGCAAATAAATGTTGGCACTAGGATAATTTGAAGGCAAATTTACTTACTTCCCGTTGACATCGGGAAAATAGAGGAGTAGTTTACAGGTCCCTAGCTCTAGCGGCTACTAAACGGATCCGGGACGTAATCCCTCCCGGACACAATCCCCCCGGAAAAAATACCTCCGGACAATATCCCTCCTGGACAGAATCATTCCACAAAAGTGAGCGGGCTGGACAGAATCCCCCACATTGTTGTATAAAAATTATTTGGAAACTAGAAATGAATATGCAATTGATTGGTCATAAAATGTATTTATTTGTTACCTGCTGTAATCCTGAAGTCAAAGCAAGTCATTAAAGACTTTATGATGTTAGCTGGCTATTCTTGAAAGTTCAAGACCTAACGAGATTGGCTCAAGATCGGGAAAGGTGGAGCTCCATGGTCGCCGACGTCAGAGACCTGGCATCTCGGTAAGGTAAGGTAAGATGTTAATTGCTTTACATGTGATGGTATATAAGGTGTAGAGCTGCTAATCTGAAGTCATACAGTTATCTGTAACCACGGAAGATATTACTAGTAACAAAGGTGGTCTAAAACTATTGTTTGAAGGCTATATGTACACAAAGAAAAAAAGTACTAAGTCTACTATTCGTTGGGAATGTTCTCAGCGTATTACTGAAACATATCAAGGTGCCATTGTCATAGATTTGAATATCTCTACAACTTCCAAGAACACTCCTCACAGCCATCCAGCATAATTAGAGCTCACAGTTGCTGCCAAGATCCGCTCCAACCTGAAAGTTTAGGCCTCCAACTCCAGAGTCACCCCTTCACAGATCCTTGCTGACACCACTTCCATCCTTCCTATGGAGGTATGTGCTGCACTTGGTGAGAACGACAGCATCAAGCGGGACATCCACAGACAGCGTTCCAAGATGTTCTCCCCTGCCCCTGAATCAGTGAAGGACCTGGTTGTGGATGGTGACTTTGCTAGCACCATTGGCCCCAACCCTCAGCAGTTTCTGGTCCATGACAACAACTCCTTCCCCAACCGCATCATAGTGCTTGCATATGACTCAACCCTCCGCCATCTCTCTGCAGCCGATGTCTGGTACATGGATGGTACCTTTACCACCTCACCACCTGGTTTCAAGCAACGCTGTGATATCCATGCCCAGATTGGTGACTACTGTCAGCTGCATCTATGCCCTCCTGTCAGACAAGTGTGAATCGACCTACATAGATGTCCTCACAGCTGTCATCGACCGCTGCACAGTCCTTGGATACCAGCCTGATCCAACAACTATCATCACTGACTTTGAGCTTGCTGCCATCAATGCTACCAGAGCTGTCTTTGGTCATCACATAACAACCCATCTGTGTTTCTACCATCTGACATAGTGCACCTGGCGTAAGGTTCAAAATCTTGGCCTCGTTGAGCTCTACCGTTCCTCAGAAGAAATCAAGTTGTTGGGATGTTGGATGGCTTCGCCTACCTGCCTGAAGATGATGTCCCCCTTGGCATAGAATATCTCAAAGACAACACTCCTGATTGCCTGGAGGGATTCTGTCCAGGGGGGATATTGTCTTGGGGGATTCTGTCCAGGAGGGATATTGTCCGAAGGGATTTTGTCCAGGAGGATTATGTCCGGACACCTACTAAACTAGCCCCGTGTCAACGAAGCTCCATGTACCCAACTGCACAGAACATCAAGCAAGTGACGTTAACGCAGAATTCCGTACTGATATGCCTCGTGTATTGCTCAGTAGAGTGAACGCTCGCGAAGTACAAAACTTGTGTATATTTACAGTTTCAGTTACAATATATTTTGTGACTGGGCTATCAAATCATAAAAAATAAAATACAACTATATATTTGTAAGCTAGAATTAAGTTTCCTTTAATATATTAATGCGCATAAATAATTTTTCACACGTTAGACCGAAAGTGTTATCCTATAAAGATATCTAAATCATTATTGGTTGATATTGAAAGCACGAGAGAAATATTATTATCAATAATGTTGTTTATTGTCAGTTAACTTTGTTCAAACGTGGGGTTTTATTACCGTTGTACAATTGAGAAATGCAAGAAATTACCAATTTTACGTCACTGCCCTCACCGGAGATATGGCCTTATTTAGGACACTATAAAAGATGGATGTCCCTTGCGCAACAATTGTATTACCGCCTGTACAACCATCAAAAGAATCTCTTATCCTGAGCAAAGGCAAATATTTCATATATATTCTTCTGTTCGAATATCCATACTTCTCGTTAAAGGGTAAGCATTAGAAACACCTACCAAACACTTAGCAACAATATTTATATTTGTAGAGTGAAGATTATGGCGTGGACCAAGACTACCATCCGTCTAAATGTGTGGGAAGGAGGACCAGTGCTGCCAACCGTGGAAGATCTCACAACAGCTTTTAGATCAGTGTTACCAACTATGAGATATCCTTAGAATAGCTAATGGACAAGCATCAATGGTTTGTTGCTCCGTAGTGCAAAACTCATAAGGAGTTTCCATACGACTACCAATATCCATATATATATTTTTCCTTGTTGAGGACGGGTGATTCCATGTTGATTGGTGAACTATGGTTGAATAGGATCCCAATTGAGTTTGTGATTCTCTATGATCTTGGAAAAGTCGTGACAATTTAACACCGCAACCCCTATGAATGAGAGCTCAGAGCTCATATAGTCCGATCGATGAATAATGGTGTGATCATACACACACCTCACACACATTCCTTTGCTGAAGGACAGTAACGGCTTGCAGTATTAGCAAAGCTTTCATATCCTAGACAAGGAGCGTTCTCGGAATTCCAGAAGGAGAAACCAGGACGTTAACTACGACACCAGCAAGGCGCGCACGCGTGTGTGTGTGTGTGTTTGTGATTTACCATGGTCTTGGATCAAGTGATCGACAGTTATTAACCTCCCGGATGAGAGCTCAGAGCTCGTATGACCGATCTATGGGTAATACTGTGACCTTACACGCACACACACTCCCAACTCCCCGCCCACGAGAGTTGGAGTAACACCACGCAGCGCAGTGATACTGAAATTATTTCAGCCCTGGACGGGAGTCGAATCCGGACAGCCGTAGTGGCAGGCGAGAACTCTAACTACAGCGCCACGAGGTGTGTGTGTGTGTGTGTGTGTGTGTGTGTGTGTGTGTATGTGCGTGTGTGTGTGTGTGTGTGTGTGTGTGTGTGTTTGAGTGTGTTTGTGTGTGTGTGTGTGTGTGTGAGAGAGAGAGAGAGAGAGTGTGAGTGTGTGTGTGTGTGTGTGTGTGTGTGTGTGTGTGTGTGTGTGTGTGAGAGAGAGAGAGAGAGAGAGATAGCTCCATTGCCACTAACACTTTCAGTAATTCCTCAGTCACTTAAGTTATTCATCTGTAGGACCTATGCCACTTCCTTCTCTTAAGTATGTTTCCACCAAATCTTCTGTAACAAGTTAGTAAAGTTTCTTGATGGGGTGAATAACGGAGATATGTTTTTTCTTCTTTTCTTCCAATTAATTACACTTGGTTATTCAAGCTACACCAAGGGACTCCCACTTGGGATCCTTGTACACCCACCAAGCCAAGTCTGCTTTGACGTCACTATTTAATTCATCCAATAACTTTGAACGTTACAAATAAGTGCCACCCTTTAAGGGCATGACTTTACCTCCGTGCACCAATAATTTCTCTCCTCCTCCACCCTTTTCTTCAATCAGAAAGGCTGTTATACTGTCTCAAGCAATACTGAATACGCAAGCACTTCTGTCTCAAGCGGAACGTGGCTTAATGTTTACATTTTTGTCATAGCACTTCTATTGATACCCTAGCCTATCGGACGGCAAGCGAGAATATGCAACTCAGCAACCTCCTCTCGGCCATTGTTTCAAAACATCCAGGTAATAAAATGAATAAATTTCCACCTACCTCTCTACCTACCTAAAGGTCTACCTCAATCTACCGGCCTCTTACAGGGATCGGCAGCTACCCTTGGTCGTCTCGACCAATTATTTCTACTACCCTCTTACAGGGCTTGCTAGTATATACTTGGAAATCATTATATATAAGAAGCTAATCTACCCTTACATAGACTGGTAAAATGGCATCAGAAAAACATATCAAACATATACATATCAAAGAAATAAGCAACCCTCCAAAATGCATAAATGTGAATAATAATTCAAGCAGAAAAATTGTGAATTTCATACTTGTCAGAATAACAATGCATAATTCAAAATAATTTGCAACACAGATAAAATTACAAATTCAAACAAATTTGCAAAACTCACTACTTTGACTAAGAACATTTGATCTTAATGGAGAATTGTTTCATCATCTTTTCAAAGATGTTGAGATAGCTAGTTGTTATGAAAGTTATAGTATTGTAAAGTGTCTCTTCTTGAATTTCAATTTTTGTTAACACACTTAATTCACTTTTTTTCTAAGACACACTCTTAATGCTTTACATTTTTTTTTTCAATACTTATATGAATTGTCCTTAGGTATTGGCAAGAATCCAAGTCTAACCACAGCAGATCCAAGATTTTCATGTCCCTGCTGACACCAAGTTACAGTAGTTTAGGTCTCCCATCCCAAGTACATGCATTTGGTCAAATTAATACTATCTGTAAAATACATCAAGATTAATATTCAATTGACATATGATTTTACCAAAATATTCCCTATAATCTTCTGGTTCATTGAAACTGATACATAGGGTATCACAACAGTCATTTTCACAAAACTGCTACCTAACCTTCTTCATATCATCTAAATGGCCTATCAGTTCTTCCCTATTTTCTAAGTGAAAAAGTTTATATTTATTTCCACCTGCAGAATCAATTACCCTATATGGACCTGAGTACCTTGGTGAAAGTTTATTATAGGGTGATTGTAGTCTGACCATGACTAATTCTCCTATTTTTAATTCTAGTTTATGTGCTATTTTGTGTTGTTGCTTTTTCATCTCTCGTGAATATTCCTGCATATGTTCCCTAACTCTTTGGTGAATACTTTGAAAAGTATTTATCCTATCTGAGATGTAATCATCTATATTATACACAGGCTTCTGCTCTGCAGTCAAGATTTCATATGGAAGAGTTTTGTCTTCCCCAAAAATAATAAAATTAGGTGTTTCACCTGTTGCTATGTTAATTTGGTTGTTCAGAGTACATTTAACACAAGGAATCCAAGTATCCTAAAGTATACTATGAGGACTTATCATACTTCTAAGACATGTAATAGTTTTCTTATTTAACCTCTATACAACTCCATTACTTTGTGGACGATTTACTAAAATGTTTATTTTGTTTGTCTTAAATAAACTACATAAAATTTCCAAGATTGTTAAATTCAGTTCCATTATCTGAAACTAAGATCTTAGGTGTAGTGAAATTACAGATTATCTTATCATAGATTACTGAAGCAATAGTTTCAGCTTTCTTATTTGAAATGGGTTGTAAAATACAAAATCTTAGAAAATAATCAATGACAACAAATACATATTCATATTCATTCTCAGACATAGGTAACTCCAATGGATCTATATGAACTCTTTCCCAAGGTTTCTGTGGAATGAGATAGGTAAACATAGGAGCAGGTTTTGGTGTATTTCCTTTTACTTTAACACATTTCAAACACTTTTCTATATAATTATATATTTCTTCATACCTGGCCAAAAGTATTTAAGTCGAGTTTGTCTATAAGTTTGATCCTTCTCTGGATGTGAACTACAATCACTATCATGAAATAACTTCAATATCTCTTTTACAAGAGTTTGTGGTATTACCAACTGATTTACTGGACCTCTAGAAATATCTTTCCCACTTACAACTGTTTTTCTATACAAAAGTCCATTAGTCAAATGAAATTCCTCTATCTTATACCCCTTTGGTAGTTTTGGAGGATTTCCTCTTGGGTTCATCAAATACTTGGCTAATGAGTCACATGTCTTATCATCTAAGGTGACTAACTCCTCTATACTACAAACAAAATTAATCAACCCTGTCATTGGTTTCTAGAAAGTGCATCTGCCGCAACATTCTTTTTACCCCGAATATATTAAAATTTAACTTCATAGCACTGAAGTACTGCAAACCATCTAGCGAGACTGCTCCTAAGATTGTTATGCTTAAATAATTTCTGAATAGCTGTATGATCAGTCCACACACTGATTGGATATCCCAGTATCATATCTCTAAAACTTTCTAATGAATATATCACTGCTAATGATTCTCTTTCTGTAATAGAGTATTTCTCTCTGCGCTATTACAAAGTCTTGCATAAGTATTCCTCCTAATTCTATGTCAGATGTATCAGTGCAAAGAATGAATTCTTCATCATAGTCTGGAAATATTAAAATTGGAGAACTCGTGAGTTTATCTTTCAACTTGTCAAAAGCTTGCTGTTGTGTAGGTCCCCACATGAACTTTGAGTCCTTCCTCAACAAAGAACTTAATGGATTAGCAATGTCAGCATATCGTTGAATAGATTTTCTATGATATCCTGTTAATCCCAAGAAACTTCTAACTTTTTCTACATTGTTTGGAACTGGAAAATTCTTTACTGCTTCAACCTTTAAATTCACTGTACTAAGTCCATATCTATCTATCTTATGTTCCAAATAAATAACACTGTCCTGCAAGAACTTACATTTTTCAAGTTTCACTTTCAATCCGGCTTCAACTAGCCTTGAGAATATAAAATCTTATTTCTTAAAGTGCTCAGCCGTTGTCTGGGAACTATTAAAATATCACCTATAAATACACTGGCAGTGTTTCCTAACAACCCATCTAGAACTGTATTCATTAATCTAATGTATCTATTAAGTTAGGAAACTTATTAAATCCTAAGGTGTTTTCATCACCGGTGAATTGGAAATGTTTATAGTTGAGGTATGAACCTCATGACGCAAGACTGTGTTATTCATACCTTCAGTAAGTTGATTTGACTTGACTGCCTCTACGTTAGTCTTCCTTACGTACTTCAGCCTCGTCTTTCATCAACCTTGTCGTTCGTCAGCCTCGTCGTTCGTCAACCTCGTCGTTCATCAACCTCGTCGTTCGTCAGCCACGTCGTTTCTCATCAATCTTCGTTGGAGATCGTCTTGTTCCACTCGTAGTATGAAGAATCCTCGTTCTATTAACACAGGCTTGGTTGTGTTTGTACTATGCGTGGTTATTGTGCTTGCACTGTCAATTGGTGTACTCTTCGGAGGCGTTCGTCTAATCACTTCGGAGGAGGTTCATCCCCAGCTGCCGCCACTGTTGGCTCCACTGCCACTAACAATTTCAGTATTTCCTCAGTCACTTAAGTTATTCATCTATAGGACCCATGCCACTTCCTTCTCTTAATTATGTTTCCACCAAATCTTCTGTAACAAGTTAGTAAAGTTCTTGATGTGGTGAATTAAAACGGATTTATAGTTTTTCTTCTTTTCTTCCAATTAATTACACTTGGTTATTCAAACTACACCAAGGGACTCCCACTTGGGATCCTTGTACACCCACCAAGCCAAGTCTGCTTTAACGTCACTATTTAATTCATCCAATAACTTTAAGGGCGTGACTTTACCTCCGTGCACCAATAATTTCTCTCCTCCTCCACCCTTTTCTCCAATCAAAAAGGCTGTTATACTGTCTCAAACAATACTGTTTACGCAAGCACTTCTGTCATAAGCGGAACGTGGGTTAATGTTTACATTTCTTCATATCAGCATTTCTATCGATACCCTAGCCTATATTTATAAACATCGGACGGCAAGCGAGAATATGCAACTCTGCAACCTCCTCTCGGCCATTGTTTCAAAACATCCAGGTAATAAAATGAATACATTTCCACCTACCCCTCTATCTACCTAAATGTCTACCTCAATCTACCGGCCTCTTACACACACACACACACACACACACAGAGAGAGAGAGAGAGAGAGAGAGAGAGAGAGAGAGAGAGAGAGAGAGAGAGAGAGAGAGAGAGAGAGAGAGAGAGAGCGTGTGTATTTTTGTATGCGTGTGAATATGTATGTGTGTGTATGTATATATATGTTTAAGCGTGTATGTGTGTGTGAAAGAGTCTCAGTAACGCCATTTTGTGCCAACATCTCTCTCTTTCTCAGGTGATTTCAGTCACTTTGAAAAAATATCTATTGCCCAAAGGGTAGAGTGAGAAAGAACATAGAAATAAATTCTCAGCTTCGCAGTCATTACAGAGTCTAAATCGAAACTGATCGCAAAATATACTATACAAGACAAACTGTCAGCTTGACCCGAGTCGACCGTGGAGGGGCGAGGGGGGACGCGTGTGCAGTAACGAACGATTATCTTTTTCTAAATAACTTTCCTTGTATATCTTTACTTCATGCGTTCGGTGCTTCAGTATCTTGGAGGCGAGGTGGGCGAACATGATGTATGACGTCATTCCCCTTTCTGCCTCGTTTGTGAAGTGGGTGGGTTGGCGGTTTCCAGGCTACTCTTAGTTTTTCTGCAATACTTTTCCAACAGCGCTAATAAAGTCACGTATCCCTAAACTGATTTTTTTTTATTCCGAATACCTCCCCCTTCAAATTAAAAATAGTATCGTTGTTTGATATAAAACGAAATATGGCGTTGTCAAAGCAGGACTTAATTACATTAGATTTTTTTATGATATATGTATATATTTTGTATATATATATCCATATATATATATATATATATATATATATATATATGTGTGTGTGTGTGTGTGTGTCTGTGAGTATATATATATATGTGTGTGTGTGTGTGTGTGTTTGTGTATATATATATGTGTGTGTGTGTGTGTGTGTGTGTTTGTGTATATATATATATATATTCAATTGATTTTATACTGTATTGTCTATCAGAATTGCGTAGCATTTTTTACACTATAAAATGGCGCCACGGGGCGTGGAAGAAACCAAATTTGTAATATTTTCCATTTGAAGTTTCCGTATTGTTTCTAATCAAGTAACACACCACAGCAGTATATAAGTTCAGCGCAACTTTTCTTATATATTTGTATGCTCGAGTTACATTCACGCAATTTTCGAACAACCCATCTCCACTGTGATAGTACAATTGGTAAGTATACGAACTCGGGAAAGTGTTTGTACAACATTGAATGGGTCCCAGTGAACAGATATAAATTTTTATCAACCTAATTTGAGCATACAACTATATAAGGAAAGTTGCGCTCAACTTATATCTCTCTTGATGGCCCAATCGGAAAAGTGACTAACACTTGTCAGGTGCTAGCACAGGTTCAAGTCCTTAGCCGTACCACGTTTCAATTTCTGCAAGTTGGCCTCCGCGAGTCTCTCGATGTTGATGGCTTAGAATTAAAGTGTACTGTGGTTGATAAAAATGTATATCTGCTCACTGGAACCCGTTCAGTGTTGTACAAATACATTCCTGCGTTCGTATACTTACCAATTGTACTATCATAGTGGAGATGGGTTGAACGAAAAATTTCGTGTATGTGTATGTAATCGAGCATACAAATATATAAGAAAAGTTGCGCTGAACTTACATTTTTCTTGATGGCGCAATTAGATAAGTCACTAACACTTGTCACGTGCTAGCCCAGGTTCGAGTCCTTGGCCGTACCATGCTTCATTTTCTGCATGTTGGCCTCCGTGAGTCTCTCGATGTTAATGGCTTACAATTAAAGTGTATTGTGGTCGATAAAAATGTATATTTGTTCACTGGGACCCATTCAGTGTTGTACAAATACTTTCCCGCGTTCGTATACTTACCAATTGTACTATCATAATGAAGATGGATTGAACGCAAAATTTCGTGTATGTGAAAGTCGAGCATACAAATATATAAGAAAAGTTGGGCTGAACTTATATCTCTCTTGATGGCGCAATCGGATAAGTTACTAACACTTGTCACGTGCTAGCCCAGGTTTGAGTCCTCTGTATGTTGGCCTCCGCGAGTCTCTCGATGTTAATGGTTTAGAATTAAAGTGTATTGTGGTTGATAATACACACACACACACACACACACACACACACACACACACACACACACACACACACACACACACACACACACACACACACACACACACACACACACACACACACACACACACACACACACACACACACACACACACACACACACACACACACACACACACACAGACATATATATGTAAATATGCATACATACATACATACATACATACATACATACATACATACATACATACATACATACATATGTATATATATATTTATATATATATATATATGTGTGTGTGTGTATATATGTATATATATATATACATACATATATATATATATATATATATAATATACATATATACATACATATATATATATATACATATATATATACATATATATGTATACACACACACACACACATATATATATATATATATATATATATATATATATTTCTAAACATGAATGTAGTAGCACATTTGTAAATGACACACAGGAAACCCACAGTCGGAGAAAATAAACTTCGAATAAAGAAGAATCCTATATTTCGGATATCAACTGTAGCCCTCTTCAGGAAAGTACTTTCCTGAAGAGGGCTACATTTGTTATCCGAAATATAGGATTCTACTTTATTCGAAGTTTATTTTCTCCGACTGTGGGATTCCTGTGTGTCATACATATATATGTATATATATATACACATATATATACATATATATATATATGTATATATATATATATGTATATATATATATATATATATATATATATATATATATATATATATATACGAGGAATTCGCTAGTGGACAGCGACATTAATCAGATAATTTTATGACCATCGCGCAAGGACTCGAACCTGCGCTGTACATGACGACAAGAGGCCCCCATGACTGCCGCCTTACACCGCTCGACCACTGATGCTTAAAATCGTACGAACTCAGAACACTTACTGGTTCTCGAGATTGAGAAGGTCACTACCTGCAACCCTATTCTCATTTTTACCATACGACCAAGCACGCTCGTGGGAGGGGTAAGGACCAGATCGAATCCTTTTCACGCTTCTCGTCATTGTAACCATACGAGGAATTCGCTAGTGGACAGCGACATTAATCAGATAATTTTATGACCGTCGCGCAAGGACTCGAACCTGCGCTGTACATGACGACAAGAGGCCCCCATGACTGCCGCCTTACACCGCTCGACCACTGATGCTTAAAATCGTACGAACTCAGAACACTTACTGGTTCTCGAGATTGAGAAGGTCACTACCTGCAACCCTATTCTCATTTTTACCATACGACCAAGCACGCTCGAATTCCTCTTATGGTTACAATGGCGAGAAGCGTAAAAAGGATTCGATCTGGTCCTTACCCCTCCCACGAGCGTGCTTGGTCGTATGGTAAAAATGAGAATAGGGTTGCAGGTAGTGACCTTCTCAATCTCGAGAACCAGTAAGTGTTCTGAGTTCGTACGATTTTAAGCATCAGTGGTCGAGCGGTGTAAGGCGGCAGTCATGGGGGCCTCTTGTCGTCATGTACAGCGCAGGTTCGAGTCCTTGCGCGACGGTCATAAAATTATCTGATTAATGTCGCTGTCCACTAGCGAATTCCTCGTATGGTTACAATGACGAGAAGCGTGAAAAGGATTCGATCTGGTCCTTACCCCTCCCACGAGCGTGCTTGGTCGTATGGTAAAAATGAGAATAGGGTTGCAGGTAGTGACCTTCTCAATCTCGAGAACCAGTAAGTGTTCTGAGTTCGTACGATTTTAAGCATCAGTGGTCGAGCGGTGTAAGGTGGCAGTCATGGGGGCCTCTTGTCGTCATGTACAGCGCAGGTTCGAGTCCTTGCGCGACGGTCATAAAATTATCTGATACATACATACATATATATATATATATATATATATATGTATATATATATATATATGTATATATATATATATATATATGTGTGTGTGTGTGTGTGTGTGTGTGTGTGTGTGTGTGTGTGTGTGTGTGTGTGTGTGTGTGTGTGTGTGTGTGTGTGAATGACCGAGAGGTTAATAATTTATTTATTTGCTCTTTCTCACTCTACTCTTTGGGTAATAGCCCTTTCTTCGAAGTGGCTGAAATCACATGAGAAAGAGAGAACTTGGCATAAAATGGCGTCACTGAGTCCCTCCCTTTCCCTCTCCCTCTCTCTCTCTCTCTCTTTCTCTCTCTTTCTGTCTCTCTCTCTCTCTCTCACACACACACACACACTCTCTCTCTCATAAGTACATACACACACCACTGATCTAGAAGCTGTTGTGAGATCTTCCACGGCTGGCAGCACTGATCCTCCTTTCCACACATTTAGACGGATGCTAGAGTCTTGGTCCACGCCATAGTTTTCACTCTACAAATATAAATGTTACTGTTGAGTGTTTGATATGATCTATACAGTACTTACGCTTTACCGAGAAGTATGGATATTCGAATAGAAGAATATATGTGAAATATTTAACAATGAAAATTACATTTGCCTTTGCTCAGGATAAGAGATTCTTTTGATGGTTGTACCGGCGGTAATACAACTATTGCGCAGGGGACATCCATCTTTTAAAGTGTCCTAAATACGGTCATATCTCCGATGAGGGCAGTGACGTAAAATTGGTAATTTCTTGCATTTCTCAATTGTACAACGGTAATAAAACCCGTCATTTGAATAACTTTAACTGACAATAATCAATATTATTGATATTAAGATTTCTCTCGTGCTTTCAATATCAACCAATAATGATTTAGATATCTTCTTTATTGGATGTTTGGTATCATTCTGACAGGATCGGTGTAAATGAAAGTAGTCTAACAAGTAAAAAATAACACGAACAATTTTTCATGTGCATAGATCTCATAAAGGAAATCCAATTCTTTATAATTTGACGGCCTAGTTACAAAATGTATTGTAACTGAAACTGTGGATACACACAAGTTTTGTACTTCGCGAGCGTTCACTCCTCTGAGCAATACACGAGGCATATCAGTACGGAATTATGTGTTAACGTCACTTGCTTGATGTCCTGTACATGAAACCTCGTTGACACGGGGCTAGTTTAACCCATTCAACTCCGATGACAAGATGTCTTGTCATTTGGTCAAATAAAACAAAAAATCATAAAACACCAAAATGTTTGATCAAACACCAGAAAAATATGACGTCAATCCTCGCTTCGCTCGCAGCGAAGCGAGGATTGACGTCATATTTTTCTGGTGTTTGATCAAACATTTTGGTGTTTTATGATTTTTTGTTTTATTTGACCAAATGACAAGACATCTTGTCATCGGAGTTGAATGGGTTAATAGCCGCTAGTTGATAGCGATTTGTAAACTACACCTCTACTTGGCCAGTGTTAACGGAAAGCTTGCCTCCAAAATATCCTACTGGCAGCACTTACTCGCCGGGTAAGTTAACTTCCAAGTAGCACCAGGGATTACTAAACTAGCTCCGTGTCGTGTCCGTCGACATTGCTTACACATTCAGCAAAGAAAACCAACCGGCGGCATATAAGATAAACGATCGAGAATAGTGAGGCTCGAGATCATTTTCAAACTTTTTGCTTTTGAAGTTTTTCTTTTCTTAGCTGAGGAGTCATCTAATGATAATCATAATAAACGAATAGAGTTGCAAACCGCTGTGAATTACTGAGAGAGAACAAGCAAATTAGTCTCAGTTATAGACAAAATTATTCACTTTGATCATTCTCAACAAAAGTTCCTCTTTTTTGCCAGATGGCACTACTGATGTTGATAGAGTTTCAAAGAACTTAATCTCCAAAACTGTAACTAACTTTTATCAGTGCTACGTAGGTATCATTAATGATAGAACATTAATAGCAACAACAACCCCCTTTTATCTCGTATGCTCCTTTTCCAAAGTGACTGTTAAGAACTTAGATTAGAAATTTGAGGAAAATAGTCTCCTTGAAAAGACATCGCGAAA
>NC_134781.1:45720378-45730378 GCF_046742065.1 Oratosquilla oratoria | reverse complement strand
AGCAGTGTATTTCAGCCTCTGAGAAAGCAAATAAGATTCTAGGACTGATTGCGCGATCTTTTGATTTCAAAAGTCCATCACTCATTAACAAGCTATATAAATCGTTAGTTCGTCCACATTTGGAATATGCTGTTTCCGTATGGTCACCGAATCTCATTAAAGACATTGACAGACTGGAAAAATGTACAACGGCGAGCCACAAAACTGATTCCAAATATAAAAAATAAATCATACGAAAATCGATTAAAACATATGAATCTGTTTTCCCTAAAAAAGCGTAGACTCAGAAGTGACTTGATACAGGTCTTTAAGACTCTAAAGGGAATTGACAACATCAAAAGTGACCAAATTTTCACATTGAATGAGAATCAGACAAGAAACAATAGTCTCGAACTGTCCGGAAATAGATTCAATTTGGAAGTAGGTAGAAACAACTTTGCCAACCGTATAGTTAATGAATGGAATAAACTTCCTGCACAGGTAGTGCAATGTAGTTCAGTTCGAAGCTTTAAGAATCATTTAGATAAACACCTAAGCAAGATGCTGTAATGATTATAATTTATTTTATATTATTTGTTTTTATTTTGTTATCATTTGTCTGTTTGGTTTTCATTTATTATTAGTTATATGTCTATTTATTATCATTTTCTATTTACCTGTTTGTTTATTATTTAACTATACCTATGCATTTATTTATGTATTTTTTTATTTACCTTATTATAGTTTTTATTTGTTATATTATTTTATCATTATTATGATTTTTTTCGCATCCGACCTAGATATGGACCAAAAGGTCTCCTGTCGGCATGCTCCGCCTTTGTAATCCTTTGTGTGTGTGTGTTTCTAGTTGCTATTTTTCACTTGGTATACATCCCTAGATGACGTTTTGATATGATAACACATGCAGAGGAGTAGCTCATTGTTGGTTATCACCTCTGAAAAGACACACCCAATATCGCATTGTCTGAGGGATATTTTCCCGTAAAATCCATTGTATTGTCATTATTGTTCTATGCATGATCTATCAACCGCCAACAAACGCATACAAGAGCCCTATACACTAGCCCACTTACATACTACCGTGTACACGTAGATATCCGGCCTAATCGGAGCAGATTTTCAGTGAAATTTACAATATTTGTTCAGTACGTCAGACTAAATCAGAATATATCTTATGCAATTTTCCTTTGTTTTCTACTAACTCTATTGCACATACAACGATACAAAGATAAACAAGAGAATTAAAGAAATAATAAAAAATGGCATTGAAACAAGTTTATTTGTTATTACAAATAAATTTCCAACCACTGTAATAAGCTTACATGTGCGTGTAACGTTATAGAAGCTAAAAGTTACATTACTGAGAACTAGTCAGTATCATCATCGTCCATCGCCTGTCAGCTCTGCAGTAGGTTCGTCTTCACGTGGCTGGTTGCTACACATTTGTAGTTTGCACATATGTGTGCACTTGAGGACGTATGCACTCTGGCAGTTTGCAGGACCTTATACACTTGCAGGAGAGAAGTTCCAGCACGGTATCTGGAGACCCACTCATCCACTCAATGGTCAGTTTCCCATCCTCATCCGTTGTCCAGCCATTGTCCTTAGGGTCTGGCAATGAGGGGTGGGTCTGCAGAGACCGCCTCCATATAGCAGCCTGGTAGTTTGCTTGGGCTGCGTGCATTGTGAGGGTGTCTTCATATTGTGGGAGCTGGCCAGATTCCACCTCACCACGCCTGGCGCAGAACTAACAAATAGCGGAGGGTGTTGACATCTTATGTGTGGATGGATGGTGCTTACATGCGGCGTGTAATTTCTTGCAGCTTCTCAAACAGCTCTTCTGACACAGACCATGTTCGTCCCAGCTCACTGAAGGGGTCTTGGAAGGTCTTGTCAGACTTCAGTAGCTTGAAGTTGCCCATCTTACCAAGGCCTACAAATGCACTGACTGTATCGCAACCAGTGAAAGCATGCATACCAACCAGAGAATGACACACATTGTTCACCAGCGATTGTCCCAGGAAGCTTGTTGATGTCTAGGAATCTTGTCCTATTCTGGGTTCATCACTTCTGGTACACGAGACATGGTATGTCATTGACGAAACCTACGCATAGCACCAAAGCATCTGTGTCCTCAGCAGTAATGACCACTACCTTGTAGCCAGACTCTGCTGCATGAAGGGCATGCAGCAACATACGTATGTCGGCCTCTTTCTGGGATGATTTGAGGTCTCCTCCCAGTGAACTTTGTCGATGCGCAAGCAGTCGTTCTCACACGTGACATACAGCACCTTGTTGTGAAGTTTCTCTCTGTGCTTGGGACCTTTCCACTCGTCTACCAAGAACTTGATTAGGCTGGCCTTGTTAGCAGAGCTGCATAGGATATTCCTCCACTGTTGGATGTTGTGGCCTGGTGCAATGTTCCTGAACTGGATGCCTGTCATGTCTGCTCCTCTTTTCACTCTTTCTGCATCTTTGATTGACGTCTCCTTGTACATATCAAAGACAACATCTATGCGCTGGCTCATGGCTCCTTCATGGAGAACAGTGTTTAGTGCTAATTCTACAAGCTCGGCAAAGGTTTTGTCATTCCCTTTCAGCTTCTGCACCAGGCTCATCCCGTCAATGATGGTTGTTGATGGTTCAGGGATCACCTCTGCAGGGGAGACACTCTTCTCCAGGTGTCTGGCTAAAGCTGCCTAATTCATCTTTCGAAGAGGTTCATCGCCATTGGCAATGGCCCATGGTAGGAGA
Source organism: Oratosquilla oratoria (assembly GCF_046742065.1). NCBI lineage: Eukaryota > Metazoa > Arthropoda > Malacostraca > Stomatopoda > Squillidae > Oratosquilla > Oratosquilla oratoria. Next base: position 45,727,624 of record NC_134781.1, on the reverse strand, counting down.
CCCAAAGGATGAGCCAAGACATCACGCATGGGGAGCTTTCGGCTCTCAGCCACTAGAGTCATATGGCCAAAGAGGTTCCTGTCAGCTTTCAGAACTACTTGGTTGGCTTGTCCCTGGTTCGGTGGTTTCTTCTGAATGTTCGTGAATGTGTTCAGTTTCTTTTTTGTCATTTTGTCATGGAGCTGTGCAGTTGGTGGATGTGCCTTCAGTCGTTCTTGTTTGAAAGCTTGATATGCTTCATCTCTCATCTTGTGAGTATCAAGAAGATCATGGGTTACATCTTGTGGTGCTACAGTTGCAGTTGACAAGCTGACCAGCTCTTCGTTGTCTGGGCTGAATAGATTCAACCAGTAGGTCTCCATGAGCTCAACAATAGAGTGGACATCAGCCTCATCTTTTCTTTTCTGATCCTAGGCAACTGAAGATCTGGGTGATTGAGGTGCGCTGCACTTTGGCCTACCATTTCTCTCAACAACCGCAGGTAGGCACTTTGGTACTCAGATGTCAAGTAGTATTTGGCGGCAGCACCATATTTCAGGCTGAAGCCTTTTGTTCCTCCTGGTGTCTGTGTGTTCTTTTTGACAGTTTCCTCGATGGTCTGGTCCACGGGTATGTGGCCGAAATGGATTTGAGCGGCCAATCTGGACTGAGAAATCACCTTGCATGAAGTGCGTATGCACGTCAGGGTGATCAATAGGCAGTCTTGACATCGTGGTATGGCAGAAAGTGGGCATAGCTGAGCTTGTCAAAGGGATCATCTGGCGGATTGATGCAAGGTGAAGGATTCAACCCCCTTCTCTTGAAGCACGAATCAGTCCCAGCATGATCTCTGTCATATCCAAGTAGGACATCCAGAATGCTGAAAGACCTTGTCTATCTCTGAGTCCATGTAGACTTGAAATAGCTCCATGGTGCGTGCGTACGATGTATTCTCCAGGAAGTGTGCGAGTGATAACTCAGAAACATCTTCATGGAAACTAGCCAAGCTCTGCAAGGTTTCTTTCAAGTGATGAATCTCGTTGGGATACTGGACTTTTAGTCATGGAAGGAAGCCTTTCCAAATAAGCCTCATTATTGCTTCATATACAAGCTTGTGCAGTCTCACCGCACGGCTGTATTTGCGGCCTTCCATCACGCCTGCTACAGACCCCTCAGCAATCACGCCTGACTCCACACAGAGATCCCCCAGCCCTGCATCCCGGAATAGCTTACCCAGAATGGAGAGCAAATTACAGATTGTGTGGAACACCCCCATCCTAATTATGATGTTGCTGAACCTCTCATGCTTCCACATTATTTCTGCTGCCTTGGCATACAGTGCCTGATCAAACACACAGATATTTTCTTTCAACTGTAGCGATTCCATGATGCTGAGTGTCTGGTTTGATACTTCATGCACCGTCGACAGTTCAGTTGTAGGGTCGTTGATAGTTGGCAGGTAGTTGATCACGATTAATATTCAATTTCCGTGTGATATTATTAACATATTCTCAATACTCTTCTGAATTTAAAGATTCTTGATAAATTATACATTAGGTGTCACATGTATCCTCATCATCACATTGTGTCCTATTTGAGATGTAATCATCTATATTATACACAGATTCGATGATATCCTGCGATAACATTTCAGTGATCAATTTATCTACAATGGGTAGTTTAGAATGTGGTACTCTGTAGGCAGGTATATAGATAGGTTGAGTCCCTGGTTTTAATTTGATCTGATGTTTTAGAACAGTTGTTTTGCCTAAGGCGTCCCCCGGCAAAGCAATTGCTTTATTGTGCTTCAAGAGTAAAGCAAATAAGCTTTCATCCAACTCAGGACAACTAATAGGTTCTAATTGATTTTTGTATTTCTCTCGAAATTCTATTTATTTCTGAACTGAAGAGATTAATGAAAATGGTAATTCCACCTCCTTAGTACTCTCATTTGAAATCTTAATGAGTTTTGTACAAAGTTGAAAACATCGTATTTGTGTACCTTCTCTTAAGACTATGTCTTTATTCAAAGTATTAATCACTGATATTTCTACCATGTTCTTATTTGACTTATAAATTTCTGAGTTCAATTTCAAACTTTTAATCTAATTGAATCTGGGATGGTTAAAGTTTCAGAGTCTACAGTGACTCCTTTCAACTGCATCCTACCCTGTTAACTGCTCTGGAGTGTAATAACGTCGACTTTATTGCGCCACCTTCCACAATTAGGAAAGCTTCATTTGTAGTTGATAAATTAGTAATTTCTGGGATTTCTTGAACATCTGAGTTGGGTTTACTATATGAGACTTTATTTTCTGTTGGTTTGGACCGCTCTGCGTCGCTATCTGAAATGTAATTGTTATCTTTCCTATCTATTTCTAGGGATTCTTTAATTCCTGCCACTGGCTTTAAGTCTGGTTAATTAAAAAACGGGATTAATTGTGATTTCACTAAGATCCCTAACTCACCAGGACATATGACCATGTTATCTTTTCTCATAGTTACAAATCCTATCAGTAGATTTCCTGAGAAAACAGATTCTTCTACAACTATCACTGGAATGTGCAAATGTTCATTTGTATATAAGATGACTTCTAATTCAACTTTATCTAATGTTTTAACTAATTTCCAGTTACTCCTTGCAATGAGTAATAGATTGGTTTAAAAAATCAAACCTGGATTCAAATGGTTTAAAACTCTACTAGTTATTACATTAACTACAGATCCTGTATCAATAAATATTTGAATAGGTTTATTGAGCACTCTACCAGCAATGAGAGGTCCTACAGAAGTCCTTCCAATTTCTATAGTCAGTTTACAACTATATTTGATGTTGGGGTTTTCTTTCACCCTTCTATGACTCATATCCCTAACACAATGCTGCCTATTTGTATTTCTATGGGTAGCTCTGTAGTGCTGCTTTATTTTGTGTTTGTGATTTTCCTCTTGTTTCGGGGTACATATGAAAATTTCTACATTCCTGTGTTCTATGTCTAATCCTCTGATGATACACACAGAAAGATGGGTTTCTACAATGATATTCATCATGACCATTATATTTGTAATTTCTACAAATGGTTTCATAATAACAATCTTGTGTTTTATAGCCCCAGGTACTACAAATGTAATATTCAATTCTAGCATTCCTTGAAGTACTTCTAACTCTATGTTCAGATACTCAGTTTCTATATTTTTTTCTAGAGTTCCTAGTTTCTACAAAGCATTCCCACAGTCATCACATATGGACTAATTGCTTTAGATTCACTATACCCTTGAAGAAGATAATCTACCTCCCCTAAATTCATAGTTGTCTGAAGGTCTTTATACAGCTTTTCTGCCATTAATTCGTCAAAGCTGTCGTTAGCAAGGCAAATGTGATTAACTTGATTACCTAAGAAACTTTCATTTTGTCACTAGATCTTTCTATCCAATCTGAACCTTTCAATATAAAATTCATATCCTTAGATCAACTGTCTAATTTTGCTAAATATTGCATGTCTGATTCACTTGTTTTTACTTTTTTTTTATCATTCTAATCAAAGGCCTGATAGGATCCTGATCAAACTTTGACCTAAAATGTTTAATGAATGCCTTCTTATAAGCTTCATATTGGTTAATATCTTCCATTTACTAGAAATTTATCATAAGCCTAGCTATAGCCTTCTCAGGATCTACATTTGCTTTTAAATTTTCTATTTGCCCTTTTTCATCTGTAATGTTTTTACTTATGATTACTGTGTCAATCAAAATGAGAAGCCTATTAACTCTCAAGGTGTTTTCATTACCTGTGAATTTGGGAATATTGACATTCGAGGAATGAACCTCATGCCTCAAAATACCACCTGTATTCATGTTTTCAGTGTTTTTAAAGTTTATTTGAATCGACTGCCTCCACGTAGGTTTCCTTCACGTACGTCAACCTCGTCTTCCTTCAGTCCTTGGTTCACTACCTCGTCGTCCCTCGTTCACTGTTGCTTGTAGTGGTTGTAGACCTCTTCGTTCCCTGTTGCTTGCAGTGGTTCCCTCTTAGTCAGCATGCACTTCGTTGTGGTTGTGGTTGCGGTTGTGGTTGTGCATTGCGTGGTTGTAGATGCGCGCATTGTATATTGATGTACCCTTAAACTTGTAGCAATATCTTACATTCAGTCTTGTAGTTTGATGCACTCACCAGTCTTGTCTCTTCGAAAGCGTTTTCTATTCACTCGTTTCATCCCACCGCTGCTGCCTCCGTCTCTTCGTGATTATTGGTTTAATTATGTTTACTGTTTCCTTCTATTGTTGTGTATTTCTTCTTTTCCTTTCAACCTTTTTCCATCACTTGTTTTAAGTATGTCTTTCACTATATCTTTCTGTAGAAATTAAGTAATGTTTCTCGATGGGGTGAATTAAACGGAGGTAGAAAAAAATCTTTTTTTCTTCCTGAATAATATTACACTTGGCTTATCAATTTACACCAAGGGACTCCCCAGTGGGATCCTCAATCCACTCACTAAGCCACCTCTGCACCGACGTCACGAATTTCTTAGTCCAATTATTTTTACTGTTACAATTAAGTGCCTCCCTTAAGGCGTGACTTAACTCTCATGTACCAATAAATTTTTCTCCTCCTTTTATCCTATCAGAAAGACTGTTACAACTTCTTAAGAAATACCGCTTACACAAGCAATCACGATATCGATGCATAAATGGCATAATTTACATATTGTCACATCAGCATTAAAATCTTGTTCCTAGCGGTTGTTTATCAATTTTAGACGAGGAGCGAGATTATACAACTCCTTCACGGCTGTTGTTACCAAATATACACATAAAAATGGAATTCTCGCCACCTTACCCTCTATCTATCTTACCTGTCTACCTTATCTACTAGCCTCTTACATAGTATCCCTCAGCAGGAACAAGTTCTCGACTCGTGATGGCAAGCATTCTGTTGTCCATTTTTCTGGCTGCTACAATGGGACCTTTCGGAGTCAGGCTCGTAGATTCCTATTAGCGCTAGAATTGTCAATTGTCTCAGATTTCACGAGGCAAAGGGATGACTTAGCTAATTTGGAAACCTATATAAAAAAAGGACATAAATTGCTGCATAAGTGTATTCAAAATTAAAAACATGACTCTTAATGTTATAATTTTTACTTACTGGTGTGTGATAAGGCTTTGTTAATTTAATTATAAGATAAAACTAAAAATAGGTAATTATTTTTAATGAAGTAAATATGAGCAGTAAAAATAAGAGGATGTTGATTTCGGTTTGTGCATTTTATCTGAGAGTGTTGAAAAAATAATGGATATCACTGTGATGTCCTGTATATGAAGACAATCAGTGAGATAAAAGATAACAACAGTGGTGGCGGACGTACGAGGTGAGCGACATTTGTATAAACAATAGCCTCTTAGATCTGCTGGGAGCTATTTTCAAACAAATATAAATAATTTTATGTGTGCCGTGGAAGACTGCACGTCAGATTCAAGAAAAAGTAAGAGAAAGACAAACCGTAATCGTACCGGAAAAATGAAGTCTTCGATGCAAAATTATATTTTCTATACATTACATGGATTTGCCTATTGCTTGGTCCATTCAAATGAAAGTATATATCAGTATACGTCCATTGAAGTCGGTAGAAAATGACAAATTGCTTGGCTTGATACAATTATGGGCTGTTTTACGAATATCATCTGTAATCATAAATAGAGGCTCAAACAATGCTATATGCCGTTTGCAATCATGAAATTAATTGACTTAAATTTCAGACACAATAATGTACAACAATACACCTCTGTAAGCTTGCCCAAAAAAGTATTTATTTTCCGGCAAGAATGACAAAATCCGGCGGTGTCTGGTATCAAATCGCTCACTGCGAAAGGTCCCATTCGGATTCGATCATCAGACCTCAACTCTGAACACTGTATGAGAGATTCTCTAGTCTTTTGACCCTTTAGGTATTTTCTTGTTTTTTTTTTCACAGAAAATGCACAGTTTGTCAAACATTCTTGAAGTGTAAGAGTTCGGTGCATCTCTAGATGATCTGGAACCATGTTCTGTAGGCTCAACACAGGCAGCTTCTTCGCGATACATTCTTCCAGAAGCCACTTCATGAAAATATTACGGCATTTACGATGATATTGTATCTCTGGCATTTCGTCATCAGGCAAGTCTTTGGCGAGTTTCAAAACTGGACCATGTTCCCTGATTTCTGCTGCCCTCAGAAGAGTTTTCCATGATTCCAGGTTCTGTGGTGATACCATATGATTAGTCTTCATCCGAGCAGTGTATCAGGCATGTCCTGCGTGGTCACTTTGCCGACAAGGTGCAGCCTTCTTTATCAGCGAGATTCATCATGGCCTCTTCAGGACATCAAACTGCAACATAAAGATACATGAAATGGAGCTTCAAAATTAACACAGTTCTGCAAATTAACAATATCATAGGACTTTTCGTAGCAATATTATGATATTATGCGATTTTCGCGCGTAACGGGAGTGCACTAATAGACGAAAATCTTAACCTGCAAATAAATATGAAAAGCTATTCCTCTGCAAATGTTATCACACATTAATATGCTTATATTAACCCTAAGAACAATTTAGTATGGGGTAAAGTTTGCCCACCCAGATGGTACTGACATCTGGTCTGGACCATGAACTATCATAGAAAATGAAAGATGGCACTGTACGCAGAAAACGGAGATTGTATCGGTAAATGTATATACACAGACTATCTCGTGTTTCCAGTGACCCCGTCACTCCCACTTAGGAGAATCTGGGCGGAGTCTGGAGAGCAATAACATCAGCAATTACTCGCGTCCCGGGAGAAATTACTCCGTAGAACGATGCAGAAAGCCAGGCGTGTGGGTTCATCAAAGGATGTTGTTATAGTCATGGCGTACATAGTCACACATGCGTGCGAACTGGGAGCTGCTGGTGCGCGCGCGCGCACACACACACACACACACACACACACACACACACACACACACACACACACACACACACACACACACACACACACACACACACACACACACACACACACACACACACACACACACACACGCACACACACACACACACACACACATACACGCACACACGCACACACACACACACACACACACACACACACACACACACACACACACACACACACACACACACACACACACACACACACACACACACACACACACACACACACACACACACACACACAGTGATCAAAGATTCAATATAATGGCCGCTGCTGGAACTGGAGAGGTAGAGGGTGCAG
>NC_134781.1:45692878-45700378 GCF_046742065.1 Oratosquilla oratoria | reverse complement strand
AGAAATCCAGTCTTATCTGTAAAAATAATCAACATTAATTCTCAATTCATAAATGGTACTATGTACTGTACATATTCCTGATACTCCTCTTGATTCAAGGTATCTTTAACAAAACTAATACATTGTGCATTTTTTCTCTCAGTGTCCCATTTCTCATCATCATCAAATTCTATCTTAGTCCTTTTTAAATCATCTACATATTTAATTAACAGTTCTCTAGTTTCTAAATGTAAAATATTGTATTTATTTCCACCTGGAAAATTAATTATTCTATATAGACCTGAGTACCTTGGTGAAAGTATATTATGGATTGTATGTAATTTGACCATGAACAAAACTTTCATGTGTTCCATAACTCTTTGATGCATAGCTTGAAATGTATGTATCCTATTTCAGATGTAGTCATCTATATTATACACATGTTTTTGTTCTCATTCTCACCATTCTCACCATACACCAGGTAGGGCCAGTGCCCTGTCAGTTGAGTTGCCTCACGAAACTTCTCCACCAGGTACGATCCTCGTAAAGTTCCTCTTCTTCCACACTCTCTATTGTTGATCCTCTTGCTTCAATTGCTTCCCTCACTCCAGCTCTCCATCTCTTTCTGGGTCTTCCTACCGGCCTCTTCCCTCTTGGATTCCATCGATAATATTCAGCAGAGTAGCTTTCTTGACTCATCCTCATGATGTGTCCATACCATCTCAGTTTACTTCTTTCTACAAATTCTAATATTGATTCGATATCAAGTTCATCTCTGATATCCTCATTTCTTAAGCGATCTCTTCTTGTTACTACCTTTATTAATCGCAATATTCTCATCTCTGCTGCCTGTATCTTGCTCTTTAATCTCATTGTTAGTGTCCAGGTCTCTGAGCCATATGTTGATACTGGTCTTAGTATCGTTTTATATATGTTGACTTTAACTTTTGATGGTATGAGTCTGTCTTTTAGTAGTGGATACATTAATCTTAGATTATTTGTATATTTTTCGATTCTGCTTGTTATTTCTTTCTCCATATAACACCTCTCATTTATTTGAACTCCCAAGTACTGAAAGTCTTCCACTTGTTTCAATTGTATTCCATCTATTTCTATCTCAATATCATCTTTCTCTCTCGCCAACATCATTACTTTAGTTTTATTTGCATTTATTATCATTCTTGATTTTTTCAATTCTTCATTCCATGCATTCAGGGTATCCTGCAATTTTGTACGAGACTTTGTGATTATCACAATATCGTCTGCATATGCCAATGTAGTTACCTCTCCCTCAAGTCTCAACCTCTTCATGCTCCTGTTCATGAACAGCACAAACAGTAAAGGAGATATCACATCACCCTGTCTTACACCCTCAGTTACGTCAAACCAGTTATCCTCTCTTAGCTGGGTCCTTACCGCGCTGACATTATTTCTGTAAAGACTCTTTATAGCTCTAATTAATGAGGGTTCTATCATATATGTTGGGTCTTCTAAAGTATCCCATATTTCATTCCTTGGTAACCTGTCAAATGCTTTTTCTAGATCTACAAAAGCGATGTGCACATGTTGATCCCACTCCCAGTTCTTTTTCTATTACCATCTTAAGTGTGAATATTGCATCCGTTGTTCCTTTCTGGGGTCTAAATCCATATTGTCCTTCTTCCAGCTTGTCCTCAACTATTATTTTTAATCTCTTCTCTAGTACTCTTTCATATATCTTCCCCACTTGTGACAGCAGTGATACTCCTCTATAGTTCCTACATTCGGTGCGATCACCTTTCTTAAAAATTTTACAATCAATATTTCATATGAGAGACTTTTGTCTTCCCAAAAATAATAAAATGGGGTGTTTCTCCTGTAGCTGTATTAATTTGGTTGTTTAGGGTACATTTAACACAAGGAATCCAACTATCCCAAGTTATACTATGTGGGCTTATCAAACCTCTAAGACATGTAATAATTTTCTTATTTAACCTCTCTACAACTCCATTGCTCTGAGGATGATTCACCAGAATGTTTACTTTATGTATCTTGAATAACCTACATAATTTTTCCAAGGTTTTGTTATTAAATTCGGTACCATTGTCTGAAACTAAGACCTTAGGAGTAGTGAAATTACAGATTACTTTATCATAGGTTACCGAAGTAATTGTTCCAGCTCTATTATTTGGAATGGGTTGTAAAATACAAAATCTTGAAAGATGATGGCAACAAATACATATATCCATTATCAGACATAGGTAACTCCAGTGTATCTATGCGAACTCTTTCCCAAGGTTTGTGCGGAATGGGATATGATAGCATAGGAGCAGGTTTAGGTGTATTTCCTTTCATCTTAACACATTTCAAACACTTATATATATGATCACATATATCTTTCTTCATACCTGGCCAAAAGTATTTAAGTTATGCTTATCTATAAATTTTATCCTTTTATGGATGTGAACTACAATAACTGTAATGAGATAACTTTAATACCTCTTGTTCTAGAGTTTGTGAAATTACCAACTGATTCACTGGGCCCCTAGAAATATTCTTCCCAATCACAACTGGTTTTCTACACAAAAGTCCATTGGTAAAATGAAATTCCTCTTTCTTATACCCTTTTGGTTGTGTTGGAGGATTACCTCTTGGGTTTATAAATTTCTGGGCTACTTTATCCCGAGTCTTATCTTTTCTTTGTTCCCTTATTATGATTTCCTCATCTAATATTACTAGCTCATCTATACTACAGATGAAATTGATCAACCCTGTCGTTGGTTGACTAATATTTCTAGATAGTGCATCTGCTGCAACATTCTTCTTACCTAGAATATATTCAAACTTAACCTCATAACATTGAAGTGTAGTAAACCACCTTGCTAGTCTACCCCTAAGCTTCTTATGCTTAAATAAGTTCTGATTACAAAGGATTACAAAGACGGAGCATGCCGACAGGAGACCTTTTGATTCATATCTAGGTCGGATACGAAAAAAATCGTATTAATAATAAAATAATAAATAAAAACTATAATAATGTAAATAACAAATAAAATACATAAAAAATGCATAGGTATAGTTAAATAACACTGGCCTGCGTTTAATTTTTTTTTCAAAGGTCGAAGGTTTTTCAAGTGATTTATAGATTTTTTGGTGCGCTGAATCCAAAAATGCCATACGTTTCCTTGGATCAGGTCTAGTTTTTGAGATATGAGAAGTGCGACTTTTGGGCCTTGTATAGTACTAAGTATAAGGAAAACGAGGCTGCAGGTATAGCCTATTCTTATTTTTTTTTGCATAAAAATTATACTGTAGCACCCCGAAACTGATACTGAAACCTAATGATGTTTTTGTTTACTTTCAGGAAACTGAAACCGAAACTGAAACTGAAACTGCATTGACTACATTGACAAACTGCATTGACAACACTGAAACTGAAAATGGTTTAGAAAAGTGTGATCTCCAATCAATGTGACTGATTTTATAAGAATCTGTGCTTTTTACAAGAATCTGTGCTTCTTGTGTTTCTATTTTGGACACGTATCTTAGATTGACAGAAAATGGAACGCAAATGCACAAATCATCCTGATAGGTTCTGCTACATATGTGGTAATGTGATTCTTCCTCGTCGACTAGCAAATATAACTGATTTTGTGAAGAAGGCATATCATGCTTACTTTGGAGTTAAGCTTGGGGATCAGGACAAGCCATTTGCACCACATGTTAGCTGCAAAACATGTGTCGAGAACTTGCGTGATTGGAGAAATAAAAAAAGGAAGAGTATGCCATTCGCTGTTCCAATGGTTTGGAGAGAGGGTAAAGATCATGTGTCAGACTGCTATTTCTGCATGACTAATCTTAAAGGAGTCAACCGCAAGAACAAGCATTGTATTCAGTATCCTAATGTTCCGTCTGCCAAACGACCAGTCCCTCATGGTCCAGGCCTGCCCGTTCCCGAGCCAGATGTTGCAATGGAATCTAGCTCTGAATCGGAATCTGATAACGCACTAGACAGGGCAGAGGGTGGAGAATACATGCCAGAAGAGAATGACCGGCCAGTACCTCTAACACAAGCAGATCTCAATGACCTGACACGGGATCTAAACCTATCAAAGGAATCAGCACAGCTTCTGGGTTCTCGTCTTCGTGAGAAAAATTTGCTAGCACCTGAGACAACATTCTTTTGGTACCGAGAGCGTGAAAGAGAATTTAGACAGTTCTTCACAACCCAGAAGGACTCGTCATTAGTTTACTGCAACAACATTGCTGGTTTGATTCAATCAATGGGTCTGGACTATGTTGCTACTGAATGGAGACTGTTCATCGACTCTTCCAGCAGAAGTCTCAAGGCAGTCCTCCTTCACAACGGAAATAAATACTCTTCAATTCCAATCGGTCATTCGGTGCAAATGAAAGAAACTCATGACAGCATGGATCAGCTACTGTCTGCTCTGAACTACAATGACCATGGTTGGTTGATCTGTGGAGATCTTAAGGTAGTTGGATTGGTTTTGGGACTACAGGGTGGGTACACAAAGTATCCATGCTTTTTATGTTTGTGGGATAGTCGGGCTGATGATCAACATTTTGTCAGACAAGAATGGCCACCACGACAACGTTTGGAACCTGGTTCACACAATGTTCAGGCTCGTTCTCTTGTTGAACCAAACAAGGTCTTACTCCCACCTTTACATATCAAACTGGGACTGATGAAGAACTTTGTGAAGGCAATGGACAAGGACGGCATGGGATTTACTTTTCTTCAGCAGAAGTTTCCTCGGATCAGTCTGGAAAAGCTTAAGGCTGGCATCTTTGATGGGCCTCAGAAAAGGGAACTTATGAAGGACTCAATGTTTGACGATGCACTGAATGCAGCTGAGCTGTCCGTTTGGTGGTCGCTTAAGTCAGTGATAAGAAACTTTCTAGGAAATAACCGAAGTGCAGAATACGAGAAAGAAGTCGATGAGCTCTTGAACAGCTATAAAAAATTAGGGGCTCGCATGTCAGTCAAAATGCACTTTCTACGGTCCCACTTAGACTATTTCCCTCAGAACTGTGGTGACTTCAGTGAGGAACAGGGAGAACGTTTCCACCAGGATATTCGTGTCATGGAAGAACGCTACCAAGGCCGGTGGGATGTGAACTTTCTTGCGGACTACTGTTGGTGTTTGAAACGAGACGTGGTGGCTGCCCAACACAGGAGAAAGTCACTGAAAAGGCCCTTCATCCATGATCAGATTTTTTGTAATATATCCTCTTTATCTTCTGAACTATGCAAGAAAAAAATATTTCTTTTGTCAAGAATTTTTTTCCTAAATTATAGGGAATAAATAGCACTAAATGGAGTTTTTAATTATTTTTACCGCTTCGTATCTCAAAAACGTGACCTGATTGAACAAAATGAGTGTGATTTTTAGATTCTGCATAGCAAATTACCCTAGAATCAGTTATCAGATGCTTTGCCTTTGAAACTTCGCAGGCCAGTGTAATAAACAAACAGGTAAACAGTAAATAATAATAAATTGACATATAACTAATAATAAATGAAAATCAGACAGACAAATGATAAAAAAAAATAATAATATAAGATAAATTATAATCATTACAGCATCTTACTTAGGTATTTATCTAAATGATTCTTAAAGCTTCGAACTGAACTACATTGCACTACTTGTGTAGGAAGTTTATTCCATTCATTAACTACACGGTTGACAAAGTTGTTTCTACCTACTTCCAAAGTGAATCTATTTCCGGACAGTTTGAGACCATTGTTTCTTGTCTTATTCTCATTCAATGTGAAAATTTTGTCACTTTTGATGTTGTCAATTCCCTTTAAAATCTTAAAGACCTGTATCAAGTCAATTCTGAGTCTACGCTTTTTAGGGAAAACAGATTCATGTGTTTTAGTCGATTTTCGTATGATTTATTTTTGATATTTGGAATCAGTTTTGTGGCTCGCCGTTGTACTTTTTCCAGTCTGTCAATGTCTTTAATGAGATTCGGTGACCATACGGAAACAGCATATTCCAAATGTGGACGAACTAACGATTTATATAGCTTGTTAATGAGTGATGGACTTTTGAAATCAAAAGATCGCGCAATCAGTCCCAGAATCTTATTTGCTTTCTCAGAGGCTGAAATACACTCCTTGGATGATTTGAGGTCGTTACTGATAATTACGTCGAGATCTTTTTCACTATCCACTTTTGTTAACGAATTTACAAATAACTTGTAATCGTACTTACTGTTATTTTTACCTATGTGCATTACCTTGCATTTACTTGTGTTAAATTTCATTAGCCACTTTTCAGACCATTGCTGTAATTTATCTAAATCTTCTTGAATATCTAATTGGTTTGAGTGATCATTTTAGTCCATGGTCTATATCATTTATATATACTATGAATAGAAGTGGCCCAAGAACGGAACCCTGAGGAACTCCACTTGTAACATTTTTCCATCTAGAAGTTTGTCCATTTAAAACAACTTTCTGTTTTCGACCATTCAACCAATTACTAGTCCAACCTAATAGGCTACCACTTAATCCGTGTAAAGCTAATTTAGTAAGTAGTCTTTCGTATGGAACGGTATCAAAAGCTTTTGCAAAGTCTAGATATATTATATCTATATTGTTTCTTTTGTCATAATTCGAGATAACTGTATTGTAGAATTCGAGTAAGTTAGTCACGCAAGAACGTTCTAATGAGTATATCACTGCTAAGGTTTCTCTTTCTGTTATGGAGTAGTTTCTCTCTAAACTATTACAAAGTCTCGATGTGTAAGGTATCGGTTTCAATGTTCCATTTCTCTCTTGCATCAGTATGCCTCCTAACACTATGTCAGATGCATCAGTATAAAGAATGAGCTCCTTATCATAATCAGGAAATATGATAACTGGAGAACTATTAAGTTTATCATTCAACTTGTCAAAAGCTTGCTGTGCTGCAGGTCCCCAAATTAACTTTGAATCTTTCCTCAACAAAGAAATTAATGGATTAGATATGCCTGCATATCACCGGATAAATTTCCTATATCCTGTCAATCCCAAAAAACTTCTAACTTTTTCTACATTGTTCGGAACTAGATAGTTCTTTACTGCTTCTACCTTTGATTATACGGTACTAAGTCCATGCCTGTCTATTTTATGTCTCAAATAAATAACAGTGTCCTGCAAAAACTTACATTTTTCAAGTTTCACATTCAATCCTGCTTCAACTAGTTTTGATAATACCAAATCTAATTTCTTAAAGTGCTCAACCGCTGTTTAGGAGACTATTAAGATATCACCTAGAAATACACTGTCAGTGTTTCCTAACAACCTATCTAGAACTGTATTCATTAAGTTTATGTAAGTTAATGGGCTATTACATAACCCAAATGGCATTTGTTTGAATCCAAAGTGTCCCTCTGATATGGAAAAGGCTGTGTATTCTCTTGAATGTTCTTGGAACTCGATCTACCAGAGCGCAGACTTGATATTTATAGAGCTAAAATACCTATTCTCGGTTCCCAAACTCCTATGAATGTCTTCTATTACCAGTA
>NC_134781.1:45675378-45687878 GCF_046742065.1 Oratosquilla oratoria | reverse complement strand
ACCATTTAAGACAGGAACATCAAACAACCCTCACAAGAGAAGTAATGGTGAAATATACGAACATCATAACGACATACCAAGATACCCGTCGCCTCCCCATCTTGGAAGCGCTATTAATCAAAGATATGAACACTAGTTTGAACATCCAGACGTCTGAGCTGTTAGCGCTACCGAGCATGAGGAGAAACTCTGTTGCCGGACAAAGCCAACACGAGTACAGGGAGAGATCACTCGATCGGACGAACCAATCAACACCAAGAACGAGTGCACAACACAGTTAGTCCAGCCTTTAAATACCATCCATCTGACGTTTTCAGTTCAGTAGTAACTCTAACATAGAGACAGCCACTATACTAAGCCATTGAAGAAGAGTCAAGAGAGTCGAAATCGCAATTTGGCAGCACTGATAACCTTCTACGGAGAAATCTGCTCAGATCTCAATAGAGACAATAAGACCACCTTAAGACACCTAGAGAATGTCTTAAAGAAAATATAAAAAGCAGAACTAGCAATTAAATTTTACTCTACTTGTTTAAGAGAGAATCTCCTCATTTATACATAATATATATATATATATATATATATATATATATATATATATATATATATATATATATATATATATATATATGCATACATACACATACCAAAGGTTTTTCCCCCTTACACGGAAGGTAGCCAAAAGAAAAAGGCATAGGAACTACTCCCACCTATTCCATCCCCTACATACTCCACTCCCCTCTACCCCCCTCCCTCCCTCTTATCTTGGCACCTCCTGGATGACGGGTCATCCCTGCATCTTGTCCACTGCCCTGGGTCAGAAGCAGTGTCGCAAGACACAGCACATCCACAGTAAGGCCATTTCATTTATGTGGCGACCACCCCCTCTCCGTCCCCCCATGCCTGAAAGGAGAAGACGGGGAGAAATCCTTTCGGGCTGCGTCAATTTATTTTTCATACATAATCCCTCACCCCCCATCCCCCACCCACTCCCCCTCATGCATTACAGCATCATCCATACACAACCCTTCTCTATTCACTCCTGTCTTCTGTCTTCTCCCGTCCTTCCTCAACAGACATTCCTTTCTTTCCCCGATGCCCCTTTTACCCCATCCATCCATCTCATCCGAAGACGCCCCCTCATGTTCACTCCTTCCACCTCTGCCTTCCACACTTCTTTTTACTAATCTTTCTTCATTCATTCTTTCCATGTGTCCAAACCATCTCAATACTCTTTCATCAACCCTATCTCCCAACTCCCTTTCCACCCCTGTCCTCCTCCTCACCTCCTCATTTCTCACTCTATCTAGCCTAGTAACCCCTATCACACTTCTCAGTCATTTTACCTCAAACACATTTAAACACCTTCTCTCTTCCTCTCTTATGTTCAATGTTTCTGCCCCGTACAGTACTATCGGCACAATCACTCATTCATACAATGTCCTCTTTGCATCCATTCAAAAATGTTTATTTCTCATTACACTTTTCAATCACCCAAGCCATTTACTTGCTTCCCTCAATCTACATTCTACCTCCACCCCTAATCCTCCCTTTCCTGCCATATTCGCACCCAAGTATGTAAAACTACCTGCTTCTTCTAGGCTCTCTCCCTTAATATTTACTTCCAGTCTGCTGACACATTCTTCACTTGTACATCTCCTCACCTTACTTTTAGCCACATTTATCTTCAACTTCCTCCTTTCACACACCTTCCCAAACTCTGTCACTAACTTCCTCAACCTCTCCTCTGGTCTTGCTACAAGCGTAGTGTCGTCAGCAAACAACAGCTGGCTTATCTCCAACTTTTCTCCATTTTCCTTAACCATCTCCAACCCCCGACCCACTACCTTTGCACCCCCCATCCATGCATAAATTGAACAGCCAGGGTGACATAACACATCTCTGGCGAAGTCCCGCCTTTACCTCAAACCATTCACTCTCTCCATTTCTAATCTTAACAAAAGATTTACTACTCTCGTAAAAACTCTTAACTGCTCTTAACAGCTTTCCTCCCATCCCATATATCTGCAATAATTCCCACAGTGCCCTCCTGTCTACCCTGTCATAAGCCTTTTCTAAATCCATAAAAGACCAAAAAATATCCTTATCTTTTCCCATAGCTTTCTCACATATCTGTCTTACCACAAAAATCTGATCTACACAACACCTACCTGTCCTAAACCACATTGTTCCTCACCAATTACTCCCTTTGTTCATCTCCTAATCCTCTCAATCAAGACTCTCCCATATGCCTTCCCAACTACACACAACAAGCTGATCCCTCTGAAACTACTACACTCATACTTGCCCCCCTTTCTTTGTAAAGTGGAACTATACAGGCACTCCTCTAGTCGTCCGGCACTCAACCCAGGTGCCTTACCTGCTCTCATCATCTTGACAGCGGCTTTCATTTCATCTTTGCTTATTTCTCCTCCATTTTCCTCACTCATCACTGTCATTTTCTTAGCACTTCCCACTGCAACTACTTTTCCCTTCCTATCCTCCTTCACATTCAGCAGCTCCTTATGATATTCTGCCCGTCTTCCTCTCACTGACTTCTCTTCCATTATCATATCTCCCACTGCACCTTTTACCTTTTCTTTACTACTTGATTTGCCTCCTCTTCCTCTTTTAATTTCTTTCCAAAACATCTTTTTATTGCTTTCAAAATTTTCTGTCATACTCTTACCCCATTTCACATCTGCTCTCCTCTTTGCCTCCTTTATCTTATGCTTTACTTCTCTTCTCTTTACTTTGTACCTCTCATACGATTTCCTCGTCCAAATTTATAACCAATCTATGAAATCCTGCTTCTTCTCTTCCACACACTTCTTTGCTTCCTCATCTCACCACTCACTACTCTTTCTTCTATTTCCTCCCGCCCTCCTTGTTCCACACATCATCTTTGCAGACCTTATGACTCCCTCCTTGAACCATCCCCATTCCTCCCCCACTCCTAGTTCTACTCTATCCTTCACTCCCTCCCACTCCTCTCTCAGCTTCTTCTTATACTCATTCTCCCTTTCTTTCTCATTTAAGTAGCTCACTATAAGTACCTCCCTACCCTCTGCCCTTTTTCTCTTTCTCCACCTATTCTCCACTCTCAACTTACCTTCCACCAGAAAATGATCTGACATTCACCCACTCTCTCCCCTTAGAACATGTACATCCTTAACTCTTCCTACCATACTCCTGGTCACCACTATATAGTCAATTAACGCTCTATCTGCCACCTTTGCATCCACCACCCTCTCCCGTGTGTACTTATGCTCGTCTTTCTTCCTAACCACTGTATTTGCTATCATCAACTCTCTTTCAAGACATATCTCCACCACCAACTCTCCACTACGATTTTATCCTGGAACTCCATACTTCCCAATCACTTCGTGTATTGGTTAATTTCCTACCCTAGCATTAAGATCTCCCAATGCAACTACATTGACATTTTTCCCTAATCCCTCTATGCACTAATTTATATCCATCCAAAAAGCCTCCTTTTCCTCTACGCTCTTCTTACTACCAGGCTCATACGCACTTACAAAAACCTTACATCTCCCTTCCCAGCTTCACCTTCATGCACATCAACCTTGAAAAAACCTCCTTTCACTCCACTACACGCTTACCTATCTTTTCACATACTAGTATAGCCACTCCTTCTCTCCCTCGTCCCTTTTCACTTCTGAGAACCTCCCAACTACACTCCCAAACTCACACTTACCCCTTCCTTCCAACTTAATTTAACTCAATGCCAACACATCTATCTTTCTTCTTACAAACATACTACCTATCTCTTCCCTTTTACTCTCATCTGTACCACATTCATGCACATTAAAAGACCCAAACTTTAGGGTACTGGTTGGAAAGCTCCTAGACCCTCTTATGGCTTTATTTTTTTAGGAATGTCCCCTTTGGGGCTACAGGTAGCAGGACTCCTAATCCTACCCCCCTCCCGTTTTTTGTCGCCTCTTACGGCTCAAGTGGGAAGACTTGGTGGTAGCATTCTTTTCCCCCACTACAGGGTAGGCGAAAAAAGGAAATTAATGTTCAGAGAAATGGTACAGGACAGTAACAATGGGTTGGGGGACAGCATAACGGAGGGACAGTCGAAGTCTAATAAAAGTGTCATCATTTCTCTATGAACAGTCTTCCCGAAGCACAGACAAAATGATGTGTGACTCTGGTCCATAGGGGCGTCCCATAGAGACCTAAAAGTGTCAACTGCATGCTACTTTACCAAAATAACATGCAGGCAATACCCCAGACGGGGTATTAGCTGCATGTTATTGTGGCAAAGTATATATATACATATATATTTATTTGAAACCGATGTCATTATGAACCATGATTTTTGTCGACATGGTGTCATTATAAATCGTTTAAATCCATACTGATATAACTATGAACTATAACAATTAGATGCTTCTTGTAGTCCTGCAAGACTATTGTAGGAAAGAAACGTTTTTCAGCTGCTCGTATTCAGATTCCATTAACTCTGGTACTCGATCTCCGGACAAGGCCAAAGTTGTCACTCTACTTGTTTCTATTTTTTTTTCTTATTTTACGGAAGGAAAAGTAATAAGAAGCTATAATGAAAAATTCCAACGTTTTTCTCGGAGAATTCTGTGAAAAGATTCCACATTGAAGTGGTTTAACCTAATTAGTTAGATACATCGGGCTGAAGTGGGACAGGAATAGACGTATACTGATATCATACTGCCACGCCACACGTCGAGTATCAATAACAACATTCTATAAACAGAACATAAACTGAAATGGGTCCCTCCGTTGGCAATGAAATATCATGCCGAGCATCACAAGTCTCATCAAAATGAGTTGAAGTGAAAAAATAGAAGTAGACAGGAATATAGATAGAAAGATGCATACATAGATAGATGAATAGACAAAGAGATAGATTGGTAGATAGAGAAATAGAGATAGAATGATATATATATATATATATATATATATATATATATATATATATATATATATACATACACATACATACATACATACATACATACATACATACATACATACATACATACATACATACATACATACATACATACATACATACATACATACATACATACTGTTACGAATCTCGCTCACACATCTGACTTGTAACACATTTAGAGTGAATGGAAATGAGTTCCCAAGACCCCATGTCTTTGGGATATCTCAAATAAAAATTGCAAGGCTTTCTGACTCGTAACACATAGTAAGAGTGAATGGGTGAATGAGTTCCCAAGACCCCATGTCTTTGGGTAACTTAAAGAAATCTCAAGGCCGCCACTTGATTTTGCACTATCATAAAAATCAAGAAAAATGAAACGCACAGATAACATTTAACACTATCCATTAAAGTTAATAGGATAACATGAATGATTACAATCACAGAACATACAAATGAGTAAATAAGTTTCAAAAACAGAAGATTCACGCTCGAAAACTTTTAACGGGGGTGAAAGAAAATCAATGCGTTGATTATTATTTTTTTTATTTACCAACGAAAACACTGTCTAGGTCTCGCGCGTCACTACCATAGACAATTACACAACACTACATGAAACACTACATGAAACACTAGCTGAGTTAAAATGACTTAAGAATAATACAGGGGGAGTACAGAGGACTTACTTCAGCCGACAATCCGCCCCGAGGCAACACACCTCTACATGGCACAAACTTCTCCTCAACTGACTCTCTGACACGCCCAAGGCACCCTGGTTGGCCCATAGGAATATCGTCTATGGAGATTGAACCTGATTGGTCAAATTAACTAAAACGTTCTGCGCCGCTCTAGGCTGAGTGTGCAAAACGAAGAACAAATACTTCATTGTATGGACGGACCTCCTTCCCACGCCTCCTCAGTACTCGTCCTGTAATCGGACACCCACGTAATGGCGAGGGACGCCTTATCCAAAGTAATAACTCTATTCCAACCTTACATATATGGGAATAAATGTGACACCTCCCTCTTTAAGGCAAAAAAAAAAAAAAAAAAAAAAAGAAAAAAAAATTGTTTTTGTTTAGTTGAGGGAGAATATACTTACAATATCTACAGGCAATTGGCTGTCACATTGTCCCTCGTACATGACTAACGTCTAAATGATACTCCTGCAAAAACAAACTCCACCTGGTTAAGCGGAGGTTCTTATCTTTAAACTTGTTAAGGTACTTCAAGGGATTGTGGTATATGAAAACCGTTACCTGGGCACCAACATGAACATGCGCAGCAAAATACTTAATTGCTAAGATCATTGATGGCAAATCCTTTTCTTTAACACTCTTAGTTTGAACAAAACGGAGTTATAAGTCTCAGTCCACTAGAACTTTGTTCCTTCCTCTTTGATAGCCACTTATTGCGGGTTCACACGATACGGGGCTTGCTTGATGGGCGTCGCATTTTCCCGTCCACGTCATGCAGCGTCAGGTGTGTCCTCCCAGGGGCAATGCGAAAGCTCTCCTGGTATCGTCTCGGCAACTCCAGTACGTCCTCTCGCTGCTCAGCCGAAAGATGACCCAGCTGGCTCACCCAGCTGGCCACACCTCTGCATTCGCCTTCCACGTCATCTCGAAGGTGGGGAAGGTCGAGTCCTCGTCTTCCTCAGGCCCAATGGAGACGGCATGCACACTACCGCCAGACACACCCACATCACTCTTGTCCCTCTCCGGGTACGCTTTCAGCACACCGAGGTGACACAACTGCTGCTTCCGTCTCCTACCAAGAGTGACAACCACTTTGTTCAGTTCCCTCACTCGTTTTGTCACGTCATATGGGTCGCTGAACCATGCTCCTTGTTTAAACTCTCGCACTTTCGCCTTCACTCGCTCTCAAACACTCTTTAAGGTTTCTCTAGCTCTCTGCCAACATGAGGTCAACCGACCTCTCACTGCCTCCCCCGACTTTATCCCTCTTGAATCACCTTTATGTCCTGCAAAAGAATTATCATGCCCTAACCGCATAACTCCTTCCCTGTAGACCTCGGCAACATTATTTGTCTCCTATCAGACCATACTGCGTCATCAGTAGGGCAGGTACTATCCACCCACTTGCGGAATAGTACTCCCGAATCTTTGCCTGTCCCTCATTTAGAGGCGATTCCATATCTACCTCTACCAGTGGCACCTCCTAGGAAGCCTATAACTACTCTCCCTTTTGTTACAGGTTTTTCTACTAAAATACTCAGCATTACTGATTGGAGGGCTCCTGAGTCTCTCAGAATGGTCACCCCTTTTCTCTTCTCTCCCTTTATGGTGACTGTTCCTTAAAAAAGGAACGGGTCATAACCTCTCAAGATGGTTTTATCTCATCCTTTTCCATGCCGTCTGTGGCAGCATTACTCATGAGGGCCACTACTTTGGTGGTCTCCTCTTCGTCCTCCCCTTCTCCTGTGCCAACAATCCCTCATCAGGTGGTCTACCCTTCCACAATAGCTACATGAAATGATCTGCAATGACTTACTTTAGTCACCTTTCTTGACCTCTAGGGATTTTGTAGGTCCACCTGAGGAGGTTGATTGTGGGATCCTCGGCTGTTCCTCTCTCCCCCTTGGAGTAACTGAGAATTTCCCTGCAGCAGGTTTAAGTATTTCATATTTATCTGCTAAGATTGCAGCCAACTTTGAGGCTTCTTTCTCCTGAAGGTACAAGGACACCTCTTTAGGGATGGATCTCAGATACTTTTCCATCAACATTAACTCAGCTAGTTTCCTATGATCACCATTTATGTTACGGGATCTTACCCATTGGTCCCATAACATTCTTTTCTCTCTACTAAATTCAACGTGTGAGATATTAGATTGCTTCCTTAGATTCCTAAATTTTACCCTATAAACTTCAGGCACTAATTCACAGGCTCGTAGGATGGCCGCTTTGATTTCATCGTAATCCTTTGTTTGTGAATCCTCTAAAGCACCATAAACTCTTAGCGGTTTGCCTCTGAGGCTTGTTCGCAACAATGCAGGCCAATACTGCTTCGGCCACTGATAATCTTCCGCTATTCCTCCAAACGTCCTAAAGTAAGTATCCACCTGTGATTCATCAAATTCAGGAAGCAATTTAGCGTTATGTACTACATCAAAATTGAGCCTCCTATGCACGAGTTGAGATTCTGATAGCACTCGTCTACTTTCTTGTAAGTTAATTTGAAGTCTAAGGTCTTCATTGTCTATTCTAGCCTTTTCAGTTTCCATCTTAACTCTCTCAGTTTCTTCCCTTTTTACTTCAGCTTCTATCTTAGCTCTCTCAGTTTCTTCCCTTTTTACTTCAGCTTCTATTTTAGCTCTCTCAGTTTCTTCCCTTTTTACTTCAGCTTCTATCTTAGCTATCTCTAATTTCAACCGTAATTCGCTTAATCGAGACTCAGTGTTTTGAGATTCACCCTTCTCTATTTCCTCCTCCATTTCTTCCTCTTCCTCACATTCTGAAGTAACAGACTCTCTATCTGCCCTTCCTTCATCTCTCATTGCCCCACTTTCATCTCGATTATGCACCATTTCTCCAACAATTCTTACTAATTCGGTTTTATTTGCATCATGTGCGTTCTCAACCCCCAGACTTTGTACTATGAATCTCAAATCTTTAATAATAAGGCTCTGTATCTCCTTTTTACTGGGTTGTTTGTGTACAAACTCCAATACCTCATCTGCGCTTGTCAACTTCATTTTCTCACACTATTGATCCTATTTAATACTAAAAAAATTCGTTGGTAATTCTTTCACTTTACCGTTAAAATCCTGGCAGGGTCGCCAATTTATATGTTACGGATCTCGCTCACACATCTGACTTGTAACACATTTAGAATGAATGGAAATGAGTTCCCAAGACCCCATGTCTTTGGGATATCTCAAATAAAGATTGCAAGGCTTTCTGACTCGTAACACATGGTAAGAGTGAATGGGTGAATGAGTTCCCAAGACCCTATGTCTTTGGGTAACTTAAAGAAATCTCAAGGCCGCCACTTGATTTTGCACTATCATAAAAAAAAAAAAAAAATGAAACGCACAGATAACATTTAACACTATTCATTAAAGTTAATAGGATTACATGAATGATTACAATGACTGAACATACAAATGAGTAAATGAGCGTGAGCGACCAGATGTCCGTGATGGGGGAAATATAAATTCTGATGGAGAAATGTTAATGAGGCATTGAATGTCAGTGAAGGACCAAATATCAACATAGAGCAAGGTGTCAATAAAAAACAAAATTATAATGTAAGGCATGATATTGAAACTCAAAACGTGTTAAAAAGAAATCATCACGAGTCTCTTAAAACCATGTACTTTAGTGCTCGTAGTATTAAGAACAAATTCCAAGAAATACAGGCGTACGTCAAAAGCGAAAATCTCGATATGATAGGAAAAACCGAGACATGGTTAAATGGTAAAGAGTTTGAAGCTGAATTTAACATTGCGGGATTTAAACACTTTCATCAGGATAGAAACCACAAGAAAGGTGGGGTATTCTATTGTACGTTAAAAACAATGTCCATGCTTGTGTTTTGGAGAAAGTGAAACAGGATGCATATGATAGTTTGTGGGTAGAATTAACCCAAACAAATGGACAAAAAATGAATGTAGGTGTAATATATACGCCAAAGACATTAGCATTGGCAGACGACAAACTGTTATTTCAAGAACTGCCAGTTTCTGTAACCGGGATTTATTGATAATGGGTGATTTCAATTTCACTGATATTGATTGGATGACCATTGAAAATGGCCATATAAGTATTCACTTGATTGATTTTCTCAGTGACAATTACTTAGTTCAGCATGTAAAAGAGCCCACAAGATATGGAAACTTACTCGATATCGAATGCATGATAACCGATGTAGAAGTCGGTGAAACTGATGCAAATAGCGATTACAATTTAGTTAGATTCAAACTACTAAAACATTTTAGAATAGATCCTTGTGTTTCTACAGTAAAAGATCTGATTTCAGTTCAGTTTAGTCCATAGGACTACACCAGGAGCTTCAGATTACAGATTGGGAGGCAAAATTAAGTGAAAGACCTGTAGATTAGATGTGGGAAATGTTTCAAAATTTGCTTACTAAGATGATTCATAGTTACATTCCTTTTAAGAACAGACGTCCCCCAAATCAGGCTCGCCCAAAATGGCTTAACAAAGTAAATGGAAAAAATATTGCTAAAAAGAGACAGTCTTATAAGAAATATAAGTACTCGGGTGCATCTAATGACTATCAAAGCTATGTATTAAAACAGAGAGATTTAAAAAAAGACAATAAAACGAAAACGACAATACGAAATTGATATCGCTGATAAATCCAGAGAATCCCCAAGATTTCTGTAGCTACATTAAAGATAAAAAGGTTGTTAGGAATCACATTGGTCCACTATTATCTGGTGACGGTCAACTTGAATATTCAAATGAAGGAATGTGTGATATTTTAACAATTATTTTAGCTCAGTATTCGTAAAAGAAACACCTCAAAGTGAACTCCAAACTGAAACCTGTGAAAAGTCTAGGGTAAACTTACTACGGTGAATATAACAAAAGAAAAAAATGAAAGGTCTATAGATAAACTCAAAGTTAATAAAACACCAGGGCCTGACGGTTGGCATCCAAGAATCTTAAAGGAAGTGAAAAATTAGATTGTTGTTCCATTATAAATTATTTTCAAGAAATCCATCATATCTGGAGATGTCCCAAGAGAATGGAAGCTAGCTAACGTTACTCCCATATTAAAAAAAAAGCTGACAAAAAGAATCCAAATAACTACAGGCCTATGAGTTTGACTTCAATCGTAGGAAAAATGATGGAAACTATCATCAGAGATGCTATCAAACATCATTTAGAAAGTAACTGTTTGATAAATGATAGCCAGCATAATTTCAGACGGAAACGTTCTTGCGTGAGTAACTTATTCGAATTCTGCAACACAGTTATCTCAAATTATGACAAAAGAAACAATATAGATTTAATATATTTACACTTTGCAAAAGCTTTTGATACCGTCCCCCACGTAAGACTACTTACTAAATTAGCTTCGCACGGAATAAGTGGTAGCCTATTAAGTTGGACTAGTAGTTGGTTGAATGATCGAAAACAGAGAGTTGTTTTAAATGGAAAAACTTCTGGATGGAAAAATGTTACAAGTGGAGTTCCTCAAGGTTCCGTTCTTGGACCACTTCTATTCATAGAGTTTTTACGAGAGTAGTAGAGCTTGTGTTAGGATTAGAAATGGAGAGAGTGAATGGTTTTAGGTAAAGGTGGGACTTCGTCAGGGATGTTTTATGTCGCCCTGGCTATTCAATCTTTACATGGATGGGGTGGTGCGAGAGGTGAATGCAAGGATAGTGAGTCAGGGGCTGGAGAAGATTGAAGAAAATGGAGAAAAGTGGGAGGTGAGCCAGTTGTTGTTTGCTGACGACACTGCGCTTGTAGCAGGATCAGAGGAGGGATTGAGGAAGTTAGTAACAGAGTTTGAGAAGGTGTGTGAAAGAAGGAAGCTGAAGATAAAGGTGGGCAAAAGTAAGGTGATGAGATGTACAAGGGAAGAGAGTGACAGCAGGCTGGAGGTGAGCATTAAGGGTGAAAGACTGGAGGAAGTGGATAGTTTTAGATACTTGGGTGCGAATGTGGCAGGAAAGAGAGGAGTGGGGGTGGAGGTAGAATGTAGATTGAGAGAAGCGAGTAAATGTCTTGGTGGATTAAAAAGTGTAATGAGAAATAGACATCTGGGAATGGATGATAAGAGGAGGTTATATGAAGGAGTGATTGTGCCAACAGCATTATACGGGGCAGAAATATGGAACATGAGAGAGGAAGAGAGAAGGAGTTTCAATGTGTTTGAGATGAAATGTCTAATAAGTATGATAGGGATTACTAGGCTAGATAGAGTGAGAATTGAGGAGGTGCTGAGGAGAACAGGGGTGGAAAGGGAACTGGGAGATAGGGTTGATGAAAGGGTATTAGGATGGTTTGGACACATGGAAAGAATGAGTGAAGAAAGATTAGTAAAAGAAGTGTGGAAGGCAGAGGTGGAAGGAGTGAATATGAGGGGGCGTTCTAGGATGAGATGGATGGATGGGGTGAAAGGGGCATTACAAAAGAGAGGAATGTCTGTTGAGGAAGGACGGGAGAGGACAGAAGATAGGGGTGAATGGAGAGGGGTTGTGTATAGATGATGCTGTGATGCATGAGGGGGAGTGGGTGGGGGATGGGGGGGTGAGGAAGTATGTATGAGAAAAAAATTGACGCAGCCCGAAGTGATTCTCCCCGTCTTCCGACAAGAAATAATGGTCTCAAACTGTCCGGAAATAGATTTAATTTGGAAGTGGGTAGAAACAACTTCGCCAACCGTGTAGTTAATGAATGGAATAAGCTTCCTGCAGAGGCAGTGCAATGTAGTTCAATTCGAATCTTTAAGAATAATTTAGATAAACACCTAAGCAAGATGCTGTAATGACTATCATTTATTTTATATTATTTGTTTATTTGTTTTGTTATCTTTTGTCCGT
>NC_134781.1:45660378-45667878 GCF_046742065.1 Oratosquilla oratoria | reverse complement strand
CATATACAACCATTCTCCATTCACCCCTGTCTTTTGTCCTCTCCCGTCCTTCCTCAACAGACATTCCCTTCTTCCCCAAAGCCCCCTTCACCCCATCCATCCACCTCATCCTAGGACGTCCCCTCATGTTCACTCCCTCCACATCTGCCTTCCATACCTCTTTTACCAATCTTTCTTCACTCATTCTTTCCATGTGTCCAAACCATCCTAATATTCTTTCATCAACCCTATCTCCCAACTCCTTTTCCACCCCTGTTCTCCTCCTCACCTCCTCATTTCTCAATCTATCTAGCCTAGTAACCCCCATCATACTTCTCAGACATTTCATCTCAAACACATTCCAACTCCTTCTCTCTTCTTCTCTTATGTTCCATGTTTCTGCCCAATACAGTTCTGTTGGCACAATCACTCCTTCATACAGTCTCCTCTTAGCATCCATTCCCAAATGTCTATTCCTCATTACACTCTTTAATCCACCAAGGCATTTACTCGCTTCTCTCAATCTACATTCTACCTCCACTGTCACTCCACCTTTCCCTGCCACATTTGCACCCAAGTATCTAAAACTATTCACTTCCTCTAGTCGCTCTCCCTTAATGCTCACTTCTAGTCTACTGCCACTTTCACCACTTGTAATTCTCATCACCTTACTTTTACCCACACACATATATATATATATATATATATATATATATATATATATATATATATATAATGTACTGTATATGTATATACATATGTACGAGTATATATATACATATATACAGTATACGTATATATGTATATATATATATACATATATATATATGTATATGTGTGTGTGTGTGTGTGTGTGTGTGTGTGTGTGTTTGTGTATGTGTGTAGATATAATGTATATACATATACACATATATATATACATATATATATACATATATATATACATATATGTATACATATATATGTATATGTATATATGTATATATATGTATATGTATATCTATGTATACATATACATATATATGTATATGTCTATATATGTATATATATATGTATATATACCTATATATATACGTATATATACATATGTACACACACACACACACATATATATATATATATATATATATATATATATATATATATATATATATATATGTTCAAAACTGAATGGGTCCCAGTGAATAGCGATACATTTTTATCAACCACAATGCACTTTAATTCTAAGCCATCAACCTCGGAAGCTCCGTGGAGGCAACATGCAGAAATTGAAACGTGGTACGACCGAGGACTTGAACCTACGTCTAACACGTGACCAGTGCTGTAGTGACTTAGACCACTGCGCAGTGGTCTAAGTCACTTTTAATTATTATACAACCAATAGAATGCCTCTTCAAAGCCAGTGGGTGTTACGCATAATATCAGAAATACTCTCGACAGTGTCAGAATGGAGGTGGTTGTAGAACTGTTTATGCTTGGAGAAGTCTAACTCATTACACTTCTGAACTTACGCAGACTGTAGTTATAGTTACTTTTTCAACAAGGAAAAGTGTTTTATGTGTTTTGTTCTGGCTCTGGCCATCAGGAGCTCTTAAGCGGAAAAAGAGCCAACTCCAGGCTGAAAGGTGCCTCGACCGACGAAAGTCCCACTCAGGACAGAATCTGCCCCCTAAAATGCATAGAACTCTCTTTTGTAAACCAGAAAATATATATGTACTCTCACGTTGCCTGCTTTGATTTTGGTTTGCAAATTCTAAACTCAAATAATTCGACACCATTTCCTAGACGATGCCATCGCGAAAGGAACCTGTTTCCTGAGGGAGGTCTTCGCAGCTAATCCCTCTTAGGAGGGAAATCCCTGACCGAACTTCGCAATACTCCCGAGGACGAAGCCCCTTTGCATTAATCCCTCCCCCGTCCCCCTCCCTCTTACCCGTGTGAAGAGAGGCGCAAATTATGTTACCGAATTTCTCTGGAATACTTGGAAGGGATAAAGAGAGAGAGAAGGATAGAGGGAGGAAGAAAAAAAAGGAGAAGAAGAGGAAGAGGAGAAAGAGGAGGAAGAGGAGGAGGCGGAAAAGAGGGAAGAGAAGGAGGAGGATGGGAAGGAAGAGGAACAAGAGAGTATGGAAGAAAAGGAGAAAGAGAAGGGAGAGGAGGAACGAGAGGAAGATGTTTAGTAAGAAGAGGGGGAAGAAGAGGGGGTGAGTACGAAAGAAGAAGAGGAAGAGAAAGAAGAGTGTAAGGAGGAAGAGGAAGAAGAAGTGATGGGAGAAGAAGAGGAAAAGGAGGAATAAGGTAAAGAAGAGAAAGAGGACGAAGAAGAAGAAAGGGGTAGAGAAAGAGAATCAGGAGGAAGAATTGAGCCATAAAGATGAGGAAGATAAATAAGAGGAGAAAGTCTTATGCGAATAAACACGGAATCGGACTGGAAACAGGGACCATATGTCTCAGGTGCGGACACAGAGGCCCCATATGTCTTAGGTGTGGGCACAGGCACCATGTTTTTTAGGTGTGAACATTAGAAAGATGACATAAAATATGCCTTTCATTGTCTAGCATTCACACCACAGGAAGATCAATACAATATATTTTCCTGTAGCCGTGACAAAGTGCCTCGGTTGTATAAGCATCTACTGTTATATACCTATAAGAAAATATTTGTAACATGATATATCCGACGCCATGTATTATAGCTAAATCAGCATGCTTTGATGTTTCTTGTCAAATGATGATTTGTTTACAACCGATTTTTACATGCGTACACTGACGCCGAAAGAAACCATGCCTACGTGTACGTGTACTTGTATGCAAAATATCCGAGGAAAATAAGAAGAGAAGAAAATAATCTCTGGTGTAATCACTTAATCTGATTGGAAATCTGAGAAAGCCTACGTGGAAAATTTGCTTCGCTGTGTGGAACTTTTGCCTCACAGTTCATCAAATTGTGGCTCTTTAGTTTTTTTCACTTCAGAACTGGTGATTGCATGATATTGATGGGTCGAATTCCGGCCGGAGATGGGGTCTCGATGGATTGAGTCCTCCTGTTTTTGGAAGGAAGGTCATATCTTAGCTTTATAAAATCGTCTGTCCTTATGCAAAAGAGAAAACAGAAGGAACGTCACCCTGATGAAAGAGTTTGAAACTTCTGAACGTTGATCAAGGGAGGGTGGTGATTCTTATTCCAATTAGCACGCAGCCACTTAAGTAATCAGCTGGCGCTTCTCCTCACCCACCATCCGCTTTCTCTCTCTCTCTCTCTCTCTCTCTCTCTCTCTCTCTCTCTCTCTGATTGGAAAACAAATATGGCGTGTGACCGGTCCTACAGTTTTGAGCTCCGTGCTCTTTGTTAGAATTCCGGCAGTGTTATTGTGTTCCAACCCTTCGTTGTGCGCTGTGAGATATTATAAGACCACCTCTACCATTTTTTGTGATTACGGTGTGTGAACATTAACTAATTTAGTCTATAGCTGTGAAAACATTATCCCTCCGACCTTCCTGGTCAAGGGCGGCCAAGTCTGCGCATGCGCAGTAAGAGGTTTGTGACGACATGGATGAATCGCTCTCCCCGCATACTGCCTCATAAATCCTGAACTCCTGTGAATTATCTTAACGTGTGGTAATCATGGACTACTCAGGGCCACAGGCTATTGCCATCGTTGAAGCCGATCTCGCTATGAGTGACGATGAAGATCTAATTAACATATGGCCCCCACTTACGACTTACAACCATCACACTCAAGGAAATTCTCCTGCATCTGGCAACTCTGCACCACAACCATTTACCCCCGCTAAACGCACTCTAAATGAAGTCTCCAATAATAGCAGCCCACCACCTTCTCCTGCTGCTAAATCATCGAAGAAGAATCCAATGACAGAGCCACAAGCTTATGATATCACACCATCTCCCACCCCTACCCCCCCAATCTCGTCCTATACTTCGCCGTCACAGGCTCCTGCCTTTGCTCCCAGAGAGAAATATGTCAAATTAACTTTCCCTGACAACTCAAGCTGTGACGTGAAACTTCGGTGGCTCTCCAACGTTGCCAAGTCTTTCCGTCTCGATCGTGAGCTGGCTGAGGTGAAGATGTCAGCTATCACATCTCGTTTCGTCTATGTTTCAAGACAACGACAAGACATCATTAAAAGTATCACGAGTGGGGAAATATTATCTTTACGCCTAGTCATCCAGGACTCCACGGAAAGACCACGTAAATTCCCTACATACCTCCTCACTCGATACCCTGTCAGCATCGATGCCTCTCATGCCAAGGAATATCCAGGGATACATACAGCTCGCAGATTCGTCCAAAATGGGACGCCAATCAACCGACTAGTCATCACCTGGAGCCTACTTGAACCACCGCCGCCTACCTTAGAGTTCCCCTTCCTACCTTTCCTCCCTCCCTGTGAGCTTCGCAAAATGAAAGATGAAATTCCATGGTGCTATAAATGCTGGGGCTTCAAACATATCTCAAGATACTGCTCCGCTCCCGCAAAGTGTGCCTGGTGCGCGGAGAATCATGACACTCGTTCCTGCCCTCACCGCCCACCCACTCCACCCACCACGTCCGACGACTCCGCATCTACCTCAGAACCTTCCATATCCCCACCACCAGACACATCCCGATGGAAGTGCCCCCGATGCCATAAACCAGGGGTCAACGTTTGGCATGGCTGTACTAAGCGAACACCCACGGCCACTTCCCAAAGACTTGGACCACCACCACTTCCAGCCACCTCTCTCACGACGCCCAGCACCACGGACTCTGCTGAAGTACAAGCTCTTCGCCAAGCTGTTGCATCTCTCGAATCCCGCTGTTCAGCCCTCACGAAGCGATTCGATGCCATAGATGCCCGTATCGAAAGTTTAGTTAACCAACAGGCTACCACAGCAACCACACTTGCCAGTCTAGTTGAATCTCACAAAGTTGTTATCACCTCTGTCACAGCCCTTACAGAGCGACTTGATACAGTTGCCTCCCATCTAGAGAAGCTCTCGTCGCCTTTGAACTCCTCTACCCATGCTCCGCCTGGCAGCGCCCACATTCAAACACCAACCTCATCCGGCTCTCGCAAAGCACATAGTAATAAGATTCTCTGATCTCGTATCGCTTCACGTCATCTCCTGGAATGCTTTCGGAATACGCCATAACACGAAACTCACTGCACTCAAGGCATATGTCCATCGCCATCACCCCCAGATAATATTTATTCAAGAAGCCTTTCCCGGTGGTGCTCAGCCTTGCGACACAGCACCTACGCTGTCTGGCTATGTCTCGTACATACATCCAGCCAGGAATGGCCTCATTTCTTACGTCCACGCATCCATGCCACACAAGCTCCTTCGATGCTCCAGGGATACTACTATGACCTTTCAGTTAATTGAAGTCACTGTGGGCAATGGTAAACTTCGACTTTGCAACGTATACTCTGCCCCTGGTGTTATTAATCTTGTTGCCCTCCCAGTACCTACAAATCGTGGAATGATTTATATGGGGGATTTCAACGCTCGACATCCTGCTCTTGGTGATGCCTCCCCTGTCCCCAACCGTAGTGGAATCCCTCTACTCAACTACATACATCGGTACCGACTCACACGATGGGAAACTGGTGGAGCCACACATGCACGTGGAGGCACAGTTGACCACATCATCACGTCTGGCCTCGTGCCATCCCGTGTCGCCTGTCAAGCAATTCCTTCTCTCTTCTCCGACCATATTGCTCTTAGTTTATACTACTCCATACCGTCTCGGATTCCAACTCCTCATCACCGGACCCGTATATCCATTCCTCCTAAATATTGCCCTACGTATATTTCGTACATCTCTAGTCTCCTTCCCACATTTGACTTCCTATCCCCCGACGCACTATACACGTCCTTAGTGAATACCACACACGACTTCTACAGCCGCTATGTAACCAAAGCTCACCTACCACGCCGCCCTGTACCTCACTCATGGACGTTGGACCACCGTATTATCCAAGCGGAGAGAGCTACACAGACTACTGGTCATACTTTTCAGACGCAACCCACACCTGATTCTTTACATCAGTACCAAATAGCACGGGATAATATGGTCGCCCTCCAGAACTGTGCCTACACAGAGTCTTGGCAGAAATACACTGATTCCATAAATCACCAGACTAGTATCGCGACCATGTGGCGCCTTGTAAAAAGGGTCGTTAAGAAGCAACCTCCCAGCGCCCTCCATCACAGTCCAGACGCCTACGCCCAGGACCTCATTACTTTATGGTCGTCACAGTCACAGACTAACAATCTTCCTACGCATATCCAAGAGGCACTCTCCACTCGTCGCAACACCCGTAATCTCCACCTAATGGCTGCTCTTCTCCACCCAGATGAAGAAGACGACGTCCCGATTACGGAAAATGAATTACGACTAGCCATGGCTAATACAAAAACTTCTGCCCCCGGGGATGACGGCATTACATACCAAGTGCTCCGACTCCTACTGGAAGTTCCTGGCAACCCCCTCCTTCGCCTCTTCAACCTCTGCCTCCTTCGTGGACATGTACCTGCAGCCTGGACTTTAAGCACGATTGTTCCGATACCGAAACCAGGTACTGATAAATTCAGGCCCATTTCCCTAACTTCATGCTTCAGCAAGATGCTTGAACGTATCATCCTTGCCCGGCTCATGAATCGTCTACAAGGTCAACTCTCCCCGCAGCTGTATGGTTTCCTCCCACGTCGAAGTACGCACCACTGCCTTACTGAGCTCTACACCCGCCTCTCTCCCACCAGCGTAGTTGCCTTCCTGGACCTCAAAAGTGCTTTCGATGTAGCCAACCATGAAATAATTCTTGACCAGCTGGTTACCTTCGGAGTGCAAAGAAACCTCCTTCGATGGATTCGAGGTTATCTGAGTAACAGGAAGTCACGGGTTCTCTTTCGAGGTGTGTGCAGTTCCTACGAGCAGTTCAAACTCGGTACCCCGCAAGGTGGCGTACTAAGTCCATTTCTTTTTAACGTCTTGATGCACCGCTTACTCTCACTTCTTCCTAACGTTCCCGGTACAACCCTTCTCTGCTACGCGGACGACATCTGCATCCATTCCAACTCGCCCGCTGACCTCCAATTCGTTCTAAATGGCTTCTATACGTCAACTACCGCTTGTGGTCTCATCATTTCCCCTGAGAAGAGCAGAATATTTTCATCTCGTACTCTCCAAGCACTACCGACGTTCAACATGGGAGGTGATGCTATCCCTCATTGCACACAGTACACATACCTTGGAGTACCAGCCCGGATCACTCCAGCCATACCGACTCGACAACGTATCCATCCCCTTGTTAATGATCTCCTTGATCGTCTGCAGGCCCGTTTTAACCCTATCAAGTGGCTTGCCACAAATTCCACCGGCGCCTCATTACCAATGGTCAGAACTCTATACACCACATTTCTTCGATCACTCGTTGACTACTTATCACCTGCCCTTTGTCAACTTCCCAGGAGAGCTTTGGAACCTCTCGAAAAATTCCAAAATAGAATAATGA
>NC_134781.1:45615378-45642878 GCF_046742065.1 Oratosquilla oratoria | reverse complement strand
CTTGAAAAGAGTGTTGAAATTATTGAGAGTTACCTTGACAAAATCGTTGAAATCATACACAGGGGGGGGTTCTGAAGTGAGTAGGTCGTACGGCATTTTCTTATCAGACCCGAACAAAACAAAATGGGGTGATTCCGAGATTGATCTATTGATTGCGCTGTTGATGCAGGCTTGTATCATGGGTATGTGTTCGTCCCAAGATACGTGTATGTCTGTGGCAAGGTGTCTGAGAATGTTGAGTATTTTCCGATTTTGACATTCAACGAGTCCATTTGAGCTAGGGTGGTAAGGTGTGGTGTTACATTTGGTAATGTTGAAATATTGGCAGATACTGATGAGAATGTCGTTATTGAATTCAGTGCTGTTGTCTGAGATGAGTGTTTTTGGTGTGGTGTAGGGGCAGATGACGTTGTTGATAATTGTCTGAGCTACGCTTTTTGCTGTCTTGTCCGTTAAAGGAGAGAGGATGCAGAACCGAGAGAAATGGTCGATGAATACGAAAAGGTACTGGTTTCCATTGAGAGTGATTGGAAGTTTGAGTAAGTCAGTGGCAATGGTTTCAATGGGTCTGGAAGGTGTTGGGTAATTGTGTATTGGTACTTGACCGCTAATGTGACCTTTATGAGTTATACATGAGTGCCATGCCTCTATGTATGTGTGTATGTCTTTACGCATGGTGGGCCAAAAGTACTTTAACCTTGCTTGCGAGAGGAACTTGTCCTTCCCGCAGTGTCCTGCTAAATGGAGAATCACGTAGTATTTTGAGAACTTCCGGAACAAGACTTGTGGGAACTACTAATTGTGTAACCATGCGGTTTGGTTCGCTTTGTTTGTGATCAGTGTGGTGTGGTAGAGAGCCTGGTCTATGAGAGAGTAGTTGTCTATGTTGGGAGGAAAGTCGTCTGTGTTTGTGGTGTCACCTGAATTTAGATAGTGTATGATTCTTTTCCATAGGGGGTCTGTTGCTTGAGCGGCAATGATGCGTTCTCGCGTAATGTCAAGTGGCTCTGCTGCTTGACGTATTGTTGCTACGTTTCTACTAAGGGCGTCGGCGACAGAGTTTGCACGGCAATGGACGTAGTGGAAGGTAGGCATAAATTCCTGAATAGTGAGGAACCATCTGGCTAGTTTTCCAGTTAGGTTCTTGCCTTTGAAGAGGTGAAGAATGGGTTGATGATCTGTGTGTACATGTATTTCATAGCCTAGAATGATGTCTTTAAAATGTTTGAGGGCATACGTGATTGCGAGCGCTTCCATTTCAGTGACAGAGTAGTTTTGTTCGTGCTTGTTTAATGCGCGGCTGGCGTATGCTATAGATCTAAGTTTGGAGTCGTGTTGTTGCATTAGTACTGCGCCAAGGCATATGAAGCATCTGTACATAGTGTGAAGGGTTTAGAGAAGTTTGGAAATACCAGAACCGGGGCTGCTGTGAGTGCTTGTTTGAGCTTGTGGAAAGCGGTGTTGTGTTCAGACGTCCAGTTAAAAGGAGTATCTTTCTTGAGAAGGGCTGTTAATGGAGCTGCCATGTGAGCATAGCCTTCGATAAAACGTCTGTAAAAACCTGACAGTCCTAGAAATGATTTTACGTGTTCTGTAGAGTTAGGGGTTGGAAATTCTAGAACAGCCTTAACCTTGTCCTGAGAAGTGATGACACCTTGTGAGTTTATGACGTGTCCTAGGAACCTTATTTCCTTTTTGAGGAAGGAGCACTTTTTGAGTTTGAGTTTGAGGCCTGCCGCGGCTAATCTTGAGAGGAGAGTTTGAAGTGTGGAAAGGTGTTCCGTGAGTGACCTTGAGGCAATGATAATGTCGTCTAAGTATATAAAAACTGTCTTTCCTATAAGACCTTCTAGGACCTTGAACATAAGTCTTGTGAAAACAGAGGGAGTAGAGACGAGTCCCATGGCCAACCTTTTGAAGTGGTAATGGCCCGTATTGGTACTAAAGGCTGTTAGTGGTTTTGATTCGTCATCTACAGGTATTTGGAAATACCCTGACATAAGGTCGAGAGTCAAGAAGACCGTGTTGTGTTCGCCTATGGAGTAGATGGTGTCTTGGAGATGAGGAATCGGGTGCCTTTCAGGAATGGTGAGTTTATTTAGCTCACGGAAATCAACAACAGGGCGAAAGGAGCCGTCGTGTTTTGGAACAACTAAGAGAGGAAAATTCCAGGGTGATAGACTGTGTTCTACAATGCCTTGGTTGAGCATGTCTGCAATGATGTTGTCAACCATGTTTCTTTTGCTGTGAGGATGACGGTAAGTGGGTATGTACCGTGGTTTTGCATTCTGTTGAAGTGGTATATGATGTTCTATTATGTCTGTGAGACCTAATAGTTCGCCTAGGAGTGCAATTGCATGCCTTTACGTGTTTATGAGCGTTAGGAGATCTGTTCGTGCTTCTGGGAAATCTACATCGTTAATGTGTGTTGCTTGGATGGTTTCCTGTGTGTTCTGTTGTCCGTAGTTGATAGTGCATACGTGTTGTATGTTGTCATGCTCGATTACGTGTACTGGGGCGGGATACACTGTAAAATCACAAATGTTTGTTCCTTTGTTCATCTGAAGAGGTGCATTGGTGTTGTTTGCCACCACAATTGTTGTGTGTAGTTTGCTGGATGTGTGAGATAGGGCGGATAAGAGAGATACACCAGATACACGGCAAGTGTCTGTGATGCAAAGAACATCTAAGTCGGGAGCTTTGAAGATACACACTTTGAGTTTCGTGTACTCGCGTGGATAGAGTGTTTTGTCAGTGATTACAACTGCGTGAGAGTTCGTGAGAGAGATCTGTGAGACGGTAGTGTATTGTGGTGATATTTCCTGGATGTTAGTGAAAACGTCGTGTTTCTTGTGTTCGCGAGTTGACTTTGACATGCGCGCTGACAGTTTACGCCTATTCCGTTTGTGTTGTGAGTTACGAGGGTGAGCGGATGGGGTGGGCGTGTCTGTTACACTAGTGGGCGTGTCTGTTACAAGTGTCACCTTTTCTGTTTCGTCAATGTTTTGTTCAGTTGTTGTTGTTGCATGCTGTTGCTCGATCATGTGCAAGTGTTTGACGTGCGTGTTTGCTGTGTTTGCATGCGTGTCGGCTGTATTTAGAGCAGGCATGAAGTGATTATTGAAACCAATGGCGTTTTGAGCAGGATAGATGATGATGCGATTTTTCTGCATCCATGTTAAACCTATAAGAATATCTGCGGGAAACACTACTTCCGCTACGTATACTATCATTGTAATGGGAGGACAGTTGGCATGCAGGGAGATGTCTAGTTCGGTTTTTCCTATGATGGGAAAGGGAGCTCCGTGTACATTTTGTAACGTGATATCCGTTGGTTCTAGAATTGTTACTTTACGGTGTCTGAACCGAAATTGGTCGAAAGAAACCTTGGACATTATATTAACAAGGGGATCCTGTGTCCAGAAAGAGTAGTTGTAGAAGGTTGTTGACTGTGGCCTGAAATGTCATAGCAGACGGGAATGGTCGAGAGTCAGTCATCGTGAGAATCGGTAGTGGGGGGTTTGATTCTGCCTCGTGAGTTCGTGTGTTTTGTTCACCGTGAGACGATAGTCATAGCGTATTTTGTTTGTTCGTGTTCCCGCCAGTCGGGTGTTGGGGAGACGCGTATGAAGTGTATGTTTGTGATTATATGACGCGACATTGTGTTGTGTCGTGAAAAGCTGGTCCGTGATATGAGCAGTAGCTAGTTGGTTGTCTGTAATAACACCTGTTTGTGCTATGCCCTGGTATGTTGCAGATTTTGCAAAAGAATGGTCTTCTAGATTGTGAACGCTGTCGTAACCGTGTGCGTGACATCTGTCTACCTCTAGTGTGATGTTCTTATGAGATTTTTGCTACTGTGGGAGTGGGTGGGGATGTGAGTGTGTGTGTGAGGGGGATTTATTGTTGTTGAATTTGTGTTTTTGTCGTTGACGTCTCCGAAAATTTTCTAAAGAAGTCAACGAGTGTTGTGTCTGGATCAAAAGAAATGTTGTCTATTTCTTCAGTGTTTCTGGGTAAAGGCGCGAGTTCAGTTTAATGTAACCGAATAATGAGAGTACGTGATCTAGGCTGACTGTTATTTGTAACCCAAGGTGAAGTAATGAGTACGTGTTTTAGTTCTTCTTTGAACTGACTCGCCTCCCTGACTGCTCTTTCTTTGGTGAGATAAGGTGGCGTGTTAAAGTTTATTCCGAGTGTGTAGAAGGTGTCGTTGAAATCGATGCGACTTTTAAGGACCGCGATTTTAGTCGTATCGTCTTGCACCTGTGTGCGCTGTATCTCAGATCGTACGTCATCTAACAGAGTGTGGATGGCGATGTTTGTCCCGTTGAACTTTGGAAGAGTGTTGTTATGCTGAAGGAGTGTTAGTAGATTTGTTGCAGAACGTTGCATGTGTGGTTGAACCATTGTTGGGCTTGTGTTTTGATTTGGCTTGGACTGTGTGGTATTTTCGTTTGGTGCTGCCATTTTGGAACGAGTGTTGTAATGGTGTGAATGGGTCATGTACACTTTCGTACAAAAAAAAAATCACTTGAAAATAATTAACGCATTGCAAAAAAAAAAAAAAAAAAAAAAAAAAAAAAAAAAAAAAAAAAAAAAAAAAAAAAAAAAAAAAAAAAAAACACTGGATAGCCTTCACTCGAACTCACACACCAATTTAGAGCTACCTAGCCCCAAGGCAAAACTGAGGTACCTACTTACGGTGGTGACGGTTGTGATGCGTTGGTGAAGGATGGTCTTGGGAGGTGGTTTTTGCAGAGACCGATGGAATGTGATGTGAATCTGAAAGAATATGAAAAGTAAGAAACAGGAAAAAATGGGGTGGGGGGTAGTTCGTATTTGACTTCAGTTTTTAGCTGCAGAAAGAAAGGGTGGACGACACTTCCTTTGGTGGTTGACCGATGCTGCTGGGTGCTTTGGGCTGCTCAGACCGTGAGGGAGATGTGCTTGGGTTGCTGCGCTGGGCTCTAGGTTGCTGCGCTGGCTACTCCGACCGCGAGTGAAATTTCTTGGTTTGGACCGATGCTCTGGGCTGCTGCGCTGGCTGCTGGGCTGCTTTCTGGCTTGTGGGCTTGTTTCTGTTGCTGGGTAGGGCTCACAGCGAGTTTGAGTTGATGGGCTGTGAGATTTTGGTTGATGGGCTCGATGGCGCTGGGTAGGTTGCACAGCGTTCCTATGATATTTTGGTTGATGGGCTTGTGTTCGCTGCTCTGGGATCTTGTGCTTGCTGATTCCACTTGCTGATTCCACTTGTTGATTTTGCTTGTTGATCCGTGTTGCTGATCCGACTTGCTGCTTCCAGATATGTTGGATCCCACGCTGTCACCAGATATGCTGGTTGGCTTACAACATATGTGTAGATTAACTGTAGCTGGTAGCGATTACGTATATGGTAATAGTGGAAACAAGGGAATGAAACGCAACTGTCTTCGTGCCCGGATTGCTCTGATTGTCCTGATTGCTCCCGGCTTTATTGATGAAAGGACATATATACAAGTAGTGTGGCGAGGTTGCCAAAGAGATATTATTTAGACAATACGCTGTTTTACCAGCGAAGGAGATTATGTACAGGAGTCTGTTTTATATACAGAGAGAGAGAAAAAGGAAAAGAAAGAAATGGTGAGATTTACAATAGGTGGACATTTGCACAGAAGTATTTATATGACATTGTGGAAAAATATAAGATTGCCGGTGATAAAGGCAATCGTTCTGAGCGCAGCTGTGTTGAGATTCTTTCTCCTAGACAATGGCGATTTGACCGCGATTGACCCTTCTTAATCCTCTGGGGATACCAGGTGGCCTGAGGAGACAATGCGACTGGGCCGACTGTGAGGTCGCGTCCACACTCACTCGCTTGCTCGGTCGAAGGAAGAAAAAGCTGATCTACTGGTAGATTGATAGTAGATATGTTATCTAGTCGACTGTAGAAGTTCAACATATATATATATATATAAATATATATATATATATATACATATATATATATATTTATGTGTATATATACATATATATGTGTAATATACATATAATGTATATATATATGTATATATATATATGTATATATATATATACATATATATATATATGTATATATATATATACATATATATATGTATATATATATATATATATCAGGGGTTCCCAAAGTGGGTTCCGTGAAGCTAGGCCAGGGGTTCCGCAGGTCGTAAGCTAAAGTTCACCAGGCATGCAAAGAGTGTTGCACTGATGAGCGCATATCAGAGCTTTAACTTTGGAAACATGATACTTCCTTATATTTTCCATTCAAATACCTCATCTCCTTAACTTGAGGAAATTTTATTAAAAAATATGATTAAAAGGCAGTAGACTTCTTCATTAGAGGAAATTCCATAAAATTAAAAGTTGAAAGAAAATGGAAATCCATAATATTAAAAATGCCTCAGAACTGAGAATCCTCTTGTACAGCTAACTCCAGAGTTGCCATTTGGTATTCTCAATACCAAATTTTGAACAATTTTGGTATTGGAAATTTAGTTTGGTATTGGAAAGTGCAATTTCGATACCAAATTTAATTTCAATGTAATTTGGTTTTGTAATTTTGGAAACCCTTTTTTTTTAATTAATTTTTATACATTACGTTTGGTGTTATGCTCTGAGAAAGATCTGGTAACCCTGGCTAACTCTCTTTCGGTTCGTTTTTTTTTTCACACTTCAGTTAGCACCAACTCTTGTACGGTGGATAAGTTTTGCTCTGTTGTATCCTGAGTTTATGTTATTGTTCGCTCCTTGTCAACAAGTTTATTCTTATATATTTTAGTTACTATTTCCCAACTTCTTCAATGGATCGATGGTTAAAAAAACTGGAATTCGCAAAGAGGCTGGAATTACTAGAAATGAAGAAAGTAAAACAATATCATCTGTGGAAGATACGGAGGTCTCTGAACCTGCAGCACAACCGTCGACAACTACTAGGCCTAATTTGATTAATGTGCAAAATATAAAATCTGCTTCCTTTTGTTCTAAGCGTAAGTATGATCCTCGGTATTTGTCATATGGCTTTACTAGAATTGGTGATGAAGAAGCCCCAGACGCTATTTGCATACTTTGTGACAAAATATTAGTTAACAGTTCGTTGGCACCAGCTAAGTTACAAAGACATATGGAAACAAAGCATAGCACTTTTAAAGATAAAGATATTTCTTTTTTCGAAAGAAAACTTGAAAGTTATAATAGATCTAAAAGTGTCTTGTTAAAAAAATTCAAAACAGAAAATGAAAATGCAACAGAAGCATCATATAAAGCAAGTTACCACATTTCTCTTCATGTGAAGCACATACTATTGGCGAATCGCTTATAAAACCTGTATTGAAAGATATAGTATCCTGTGTATTTAATGAAGAGTCTGTTCAAAAGGTTGAAGCTATATCTCTTTCTAACAATACGGTGTCAAGACGTATTACAGATATTGCTGATGACATTGAAAATGAACTTATTTCACGATTACATGCGTGTGATGCTTACGCATTGCAAATGGATGAGTCCACAGATGTGGCTGGGCTAGCAATTTTACTTGTGTTTGTCAGATACGATTTTGAAAAAAAAAAAAAAATGAGGACAATATCCTTTTTTTGTAAAAGTTTAGAGCTGCATACCACAGGAAAAGATATTTTTGACTGCATTGATGGTTTCATAAAAATTCATGGTATTGGCTGGGAAAAATGCATTTCAGTATGCACAGATGGAGCAAAGGCGATGACAGAGGAAAATTATCTGGTGCCATAACTAGAATCAAGAATGTTGCAAAGAACAGCAGCAGTAATCACTGCATTCTTCACAGATATGCATTAGTAGCATAAAGGATTTCAGCTTCATTGAAGACAGTTTTGGATGAAGCAGTGCAGATTATCAATTCTATTAAAACTCGGCCATTACAATCAAGAATATTTAAGGCTTTATGTGAAGATATGGGAAGTCATCATACGACTCTTCTTTTACATACCGAAGTTAGATGGCTTTCGAGAGGAAACGTTCTTGTGAGAATTGTTGAGTTGAGAAAAGAATTGTTGTTTTATTTTCTTGATCATAAATTTAGATTGTCTGAACGATTAAGAAATAGTATATGGTTGTCAAAACTTGCATATTTAGCAGATATATTTTCAAAACTGAATGAAACATGCCTGTCCCTACAAAGGAAAGAAACACATTTTTCGAACTCAAGATAACATAATATCTTTATCACGTAAATTGCAATACTGGACTTCAGAAATAGAAAATCATAATTTTAACTGCTTTCCGCTTCTTACTGAATTTCTACAAGAATTTGAAGTGGATTTAGATACCGAAACGTTCAGTGATATTAAGGGGCATCTCAACAGCTTATCAGAATCTCTTATTGAGTATTTTCCTAACTTGAAGCACAAAGACCATTACTGGGTACAAAATCCATTCAAAGTAACAGAAAAACCAACAGGATTTCCATCAGTGGATTATGAACACTTGATAGAAATTACTTCAGATACTCAGTTAAAGGCCAAGTTTGAAGAAGTGCCATTAGATCTTTTTTGGGGGAATCTAAGTGATGAATATCCCGAAATATCCAAACGAGCCGTA
The DNA here is from genome assembly GCF_046742065.1 of Oratosquilla oratoria. Classification (NCBI taxonomy): domain Eukaryota; kingdom Metazoa; phylum Arthropoda; class Malacostraca; order Stomatopoda; family Squillidae; genus Oratosquilla; species Oratosquilla oratoria. The sequence goes on along the minus strand of NC_134781.1, from coordinate 45,634,286 downwards.
AGAGTACTCTTACCATTTGCGACAACTTATTTGTGCGAATCAGGATTTTCAAGATATGCTAGCACAAAAAATAAATATCGAAGCAAACTGGATGCTACACCGGATATGAGAATTCAATTATCCAGCATTAAACCAAATTTTTAGAGGATAATGATGTCCAAGAAACAGATGCATTCTTCCCATTAGTTATATTTTAAGGAAATTATGTATAGCTTACTATTTTGAGTAAAAAAGATGCTTATTTAAAATATATTCATTTTTCAATATATATAGTATGTTTAAGGAAATTATGTACAAATTACTATTTTGAGTAAAAAGTATGTCTGTTTAAAATAAATTCATTTTTCAATATAGAATGTTTAAGGAAATTATGTACAAATTACTATTTTGAGTAAAAGGTATGGTTGTTTAAAATAAATTCATTTTTCAGTATATTATGTTTAAGGAAATTATGTTGTACAATTTACTATTTTGAGTAAAAAGTATGTATATTTAAAATAAATTCATTTTTCAGTATAGTTTGTTTTAAGGAAATTATGTACAACTTACTATTTTGAGTATAAAGTATGTTTGTTTAAAATAAATTCATTTTTCAATATAGTATGTTTTATTTTGGGTTTCATTTTTTTTTTTAAATAATGTCAAAGGGTTCCGCAACAAAAATAGTTTGGGAACCACTGATATATATAATCGCGAAGAACCCACAGTCGGAATAAAAGGAAACTTTCTTCTAAGTTTCCTTCTATTACGGCTGTGGGTTCTTCTAGATTATATTTACAAATGTGCCACTACATTTTGTCCAAGTGATATATATATATATATATATATATATATATATATATATATATATATATATATGTATATATATATATACATATATATGTATATACGTATATATATAAGAATATATATATGTATATATATACATATATATATATATATATATATATATATATATATATATATATGTGTGTGTGTGTGTGTGTGTGTGTGTGTGTGTGTGTGTGTATGTATATATACTGATTCCTTTGCCCTAGTTGCCCTCCAGACTTTTTTCCTCTCATGACATTTGTTCACACTCAGTGAACAATTGCCCTGTTACCTTATCTTTTTCTTTTGTACATCGGCAGTGAACAAACGTCCTGTGCCCAGACAATTGATCCATCTTCTCCTTAACTTTTCCTAGGCTCCAATGATCTCCCCCCCATTCCCCGGATCCTCTTGTTTAATCTCACTCAAATGCATCACGACTATGTACTTGATAAAGTTGTGACAAACGAAACGTCGTATCAACCGTCCACACATGGGGCTTACTTTAATATACATACATACATATATATATATATATTTATATGTATATGTATATATATATACAGTATATATATATATATATATATATATAAACATGTTTGAATACGACAGCATTCTGGAAGTTGTTAATTTTCTTTCTTGTGTTTTCTATTTTTCTAATTATATTCTTCCCTTGGATAGGGTGGGCATAAACCAATTCCTTATAATTCTCCATTTTATTACACGACGTTTCGTCTCTAAAAAGACATCTTCTGGTATTTCTGTTTTTAAAGATACAATAAATATTTATGATACTACAAGTTTGAATTACATTAATGGTTGGACATATACAAGATTATATTTAGAAATCAAACCTTAGAATTACAGTTAAGTTTAACATATTAAAATTACATTTTAAATTTAACAAAAACAAAAATAATAACTACTACATGCCTTATAGGTGAAATGTTTAAATGGCTGGTGGCTACATCTTGACCCTGGGTGACCTTCGCTTAGGAAGGTGTGAGGTGATTAGCAGATTACCCGTGGCCTCTGGTCTTTTAAATGATCCCATGACCTGATGAGGAGAGGGGTTGTGTGGAGGGGGAGGAGGAGGAGGTGGAGGAGGGAGAGGTGAAGGAGGGGTGGGGTGGAGTTGGGTTGTGCTGAGGGGGAGGGGGAGGGGGAGGAAGAGGCAAATGATTGCATCTTATGACTGTACAGAGGTATATTGGATGTTAGGTCGCATTGCAAATTGATGGAGGGGGCTTTATCTCTGATGTACATGGCCTCTAGAAGTTGGAGCTTTCTGGAGTTGTTATGGTGGCCTATGATTTTGGTATGTTTAGATATTAAATCCCTTGTGATTCCAATGTTGTGGTATTTCTTTAGATGTTCTTTTATCGCCCCTGTTTGCTGATGGTACGTTAATCTTCTGCCTAACGTGCATTGTGTATGAAAAGTCTGAAAAAGAAATTAAATAATCTTATCACGGGTTAATGCAGAGATAGGGGGTACTAAATTTAGCAAACTAGTTGGAGATTTCCAACCAGGATATTTTTATGGTAACGTAAAAACACATAAGGAGAATAACCCACTTAGGCCTATTATATCACAAATTTCCACTCCATCTTACCAAGTTGCTAAAATCCTCCATAACATCATTTCCCCTTATATCCCCACCACCTACTCCCTCCGATCAACCGAGGAATTCATTGACCTTTTAAATACTAACCAGATCAAAGGTTCCATAGCATCTCTAGACGCCCAAAATCTCTTTACTGAAATTCCTGTAACAAGAACTATCAATATCATCTTGGATTATGTATATCATCATAGTGATCTCCCACCACCCAAAATCCCACATAACTCCATGAAAGAATTATTAAAAACTTGCACCACAGAGGTCCCTTTTAGATGCCCAGAGGGAAAACTTTATATGCAAACGGACGGTGTATCCATGGGGTCACCACTAGGAGTCCTATTTGCCCAAGCATATATGGCTGAAGTAGAACATAGGGTTTTCCAAAACAGTGATATAACACCGCATATATATTGCAGATACATTGATGATATATTTGTTAGCACTAACTCAACTAAAGATCTAGAACTATTAAGATACCGCCTCCAAGAGATTTCTGGACTCTCTTTTACTGTAGAATTGAACAACAATGGAACTCTCCCCTTCCTAGACATATTAGTAGACTCTAAACCCAATAAATTTACCTTAAATGTATACCGAAAGCGTACTAACTTAAACAAATGCATGATTGGAAACGGGGAATGCACAGACAATTACAAAAAAGGTGTCATCAGAGCTTACATAAAAAGAGCTTTGCTAGTGTGCTCATCATGGAAAGCTCTACACATTGAACTTAAGCACGTAAGACAAATGCTCATAAACAATAGTTATTCTAATACTGATTTTGACAACATGACAAAAGAAATGCTTCATAGATATTATTCCCAGAACAACCCCCAGGGTAAACCCAAAGCAAAACACCAAATAAAGATATTTTATCATAATACTTATACAGAGACATACAAAAAAGATGAGAAAGCAGTTAAAGACATAATAAAGACAAATTGCCACCCCGTAAAAAAGGATGATGAAATTAAGGTCATCATATACTACAAAAATCCCAAAACATCTTCACTAATTATGAAAAATAACATGTTCAAACCGGAGGCAATGCAATGTACCAATGTAATATATGAATTCACTTGTCCTGAGGAAGACATTGCACTTCCAGCTAGTTACATTGGTCATACACAATGCACGTTAGGCAGAAGATTAACGTACCATCAGCAAACAGGGGCGATAAAAGAACATCTAAAGAAATACCACAACATTGGAATCACAAGGGATTTAATATCTAAACATACCAAAATCATAGGCCACCATAACAACTCCAGAAAGCTCCAACTTCTAGAGGCCATGTACATCAGAGATAAAGCCCCCTCCATCAATTTGCAATGCGACCTAACATCCAATATACCTCTGTACAGTCATAAGATGCAATCATTTGCTCTTCCTCCCCCTCCCCCTCCCCCTCAGCACAACCCAACTCCACCCCCCCTTCACCTCTCCCTCCTCCACCTCCTCCTCCTCCCCCTCCACACAACCCCTCTCCTCATCAGGTCATGGGACCATTTAAAAGACCAGAGGCCACGGGTAATCTGCTAATCACCTCACACCTTCCTAAGCGAAGGTCACCCAGGGTCAAGATGTAGCCACCAGCCATTTAAACATTTCACCTATAAGGCATGTAGTAGTTATTATTTTTGTTAAATTTAAAATGTAATTTTAATATGTTAAACTTAACTGTAATTCTAAGGTTTGATTTCTAAATATAATCTTGTATATGTCCAACCATTAATGTAATTCAAACTTGTAGTATCATAAATATTTATTGTATCTTTAAAAACAGAAATACCAGAAGATGTCTTTTTAGAGACGAAACGTCGTGTAATAAAATGGAGAATTATAAGGAATTGGTTTATGCCCACCCTATCCAAGGGAAGAATATAATTAGAAAAATAGAAAACACAAGAAAGAAAATTAACAACTTCCAGAATGCTGTCGTATTCAATCAAACATGTTTAAAAGAGAGCCTGCTCCCAAAATACACTAATATATATATGTATATATATATATATATATATATATATATATATATATATATATATATATATGTGTGTGTATATATAAACATGTGCGCGCGCACAAACACACGCACACACACACACACACACACACACACACACACACACACACACACACACACACACACACACACACACACACACACACACACACACACACACACACACACACACACACACACACACACACACACACACACACACACACACACACACACATATGCGTAAATAACCACTAGGAAAAAGTAAACTAACGAAGCAGAGCGCTTTCGTGTAATTACATCTTCAGTGCATCTTCAGTGCATATACGTATACACGTATATTATATATATACAAATGAAAGTATATACAGTATTCATATATAGATAGATGAATGTATGAATTAGTATATAGGTATATGAATGCATCTACAAATTTATGTCTGTACATATGATACAAATATTGACACTAGTTTATATTTTTCAGAGTTTAGAATTTATTGATTCATAAGAAGGAGGTAGTAAAGATAACCAAACGTTTAGCATAAAGCAGATAAAACCCAAACCGTCCTGACGACGACGCCAATATCCAGCAGAGCTGACCTTCGCACACTCAATTACACTTAGGTTTTTACACGGGGTTGGCGTTGATCAGAAAAGACAGGCGGAAGGGAATCAAGGACGAGAAGAAGGACAAGGAGGAGGAGAAACAGAAAGTGGAGGAGGAGGAGGAGGAGGAGGAGGAAGATGAGGAGGGGGGAAGAAGAGTGGAAGTAGTTGAGGAAAGTGATGGAGGAGAAGTAGGAGAAGGATGACAAGAAGTAGTAGGAGATGGAGGAAATGTGGAGGAGGAGAAGGAGGGAGAGGAGGAGAAAGGAAAGGGGAAAAGGGGAAGTAGGAGTAAGAAAGGGAGGGGGAGGAAGAAGAATAGAAGACAGGGAAAGGAGAAAAAGGAGGAGGAGGAGCAAAAGACGGGGTAAAAGGAAGAAGAGAATAAGGAAGTGGTGGAAGAAGAGGTGGTAAAGAAATAGGAAGAATAGAAGGAGGAGGAGGAGGAGGAGGAGGAGAGGGAAGTGGATGGGTAGGATGGGGAAAAGGAGGAAGAGGAAAAGGAGGAGGAAAAAGTAGAGAAAGAAGGAGAGAAGGAGAGGGAGAAGTTGGAGGAGAAGAGGAGGGAGAATGAAGGAGAGTGAGGTGTAGGGGGACTCGGAGGAGGAGAAGGAGGAAGAGGAAGCGTAGGTGGAAAGATAAAAAACGGATGAAAAAGAGGATATTAAAGAATAGGAGGAGCGGGAGGAGGTGGAAAAGTAGGAGGGGGGAAGAGGAGGGTGAAGAGAAGGAAGAGAAAGTAGAAAAGGAAAGAGAGGAGGAAGAGGAGAAATAGAAGGAGGAGGAGAAGAAGGGGTGAAGGAGGAAAGGAATAGGAGAACTCGGAGTAGGAGAAGTAAGGAGAGGATGGAAAGGAAGAGTAAGTAGAAGAATAGGAAGAAGAGGGAGTGGGGAGGAGGAGAAAAAGGAGGAGGAGGAGAAGGAAGAGGAGGAGGAGGAGGAGGTGGTGGAGAAGTAGAGTGAGGATGAGGAGGAGGAACAGAAGGAAAAGAAGAAAGTAGATATGGAAGGAGAGGAAGAAGAGAAGAAGAAAGGAGAGTAGGAGGGCTAGGAAGAGGAGAGGGAAAAGAAGGAGGAGGTGGTGGAGAAGTAGAGTGAGGAGGAGGAGGAACAGGTGGAAAATATGAAGGTAGAGATGGAAGGAGAGGAGGAAGAGAAGAAAGAAGGAGAGTAGGAGGGCTAGGAAGAGGAGAGGGAGAAGGAGGAGATGGAGGAGGAGGGGGAAAAGAAGAAGGTAGAGATGGAAGGAGAGGGAGAGGAGAAGGAGGAAGGAGAGGGAGAGGAGAAGGACAAAGGAGAGTAGGAGGGTTAGAAAGAAGAGAAGGAAAAGAAGGAGAAGAAGGGTTAGGAAGAGGAGAAGGAAGAAGAGCATGAAGAGGAAAAGTAGTTGGGAAAAGAGGAGACAGAAGAAGAAGAGGAGATGGAAGAATCAGAGGAGGAGGAGGAGGAGGAGGAGGAGGAGGAGGAGGAGGAGGAGGAGGAGGAGGTGGAGAAGCAGGATTAGGAGGATTAGGAGGAGGAAGAGGAGAGAGATGAGGAAGAGGTGGAGAAGTAGGATGGGGAGGAGGAGGAGGAGGAGAGGAGGAAGATGAAAAAGGAGGAGGGGGAAAAAGAGGAATGGAACGAGGAGGGAGAGGAGGAAGGGGAAGGAGTGAAAAACGAAGAGGAGAACGAGGGAAAAATCTAAAAGAGTAGACAAGGAGGAGAAAGAAGAGGAGGAAAGGGGAGATGTAGAGGAATAGAAGAAAACTAAGAAAGAAGAGAAAAAAGAAAAAGAAAAGGATGAGTATGGGTATGAGGATGAGGATAAGGATGAGGATGGAAATGAAGATGGGGATGAGGATAAGAATGGGGATGGGGATGAGGATGAAGATGAGGATGGCAATGAAAATGAGGATAACAACGAAGATGTGGGTCGGGATGAGGATGAGGATGAGGATGAAAACGAAGATAAAGATAAAGATGAGGATGAGGAAGAGGGTGAACATGAACATGGGAGGGAAAGAAGGAGGAGGAAGACCAGGAGTAGGAGGAAGGAGAAGTGGAAGGTGTAGGGAAGGAAAAGGGGAAGGAGAAAAAGGGAAGGGAAAGGGAAAAGGGGAATGGAAGGAGATGATGATAAATGAAGATGATTACAAAATTCCATTCCACCTAACTCGGCCCGAAATTGGTGAAACCTAACCACCTCATTGACGTTTTGTATAAAGAGGAGAGGGGGCATGTTTGCTAAAAAGATTTTGCCCAGGCGAGCGATTACGAGGAAACCCATTACTGCTATGTTGACTTTAACCACGAAAACACTGTAAAAGAAGATATAATAATAACATTATCTTGACTACCCTTATATATATATATATCTATATATATATATATATATGTATAGATTTATATATATATATGTATATATATATATATATATATATATATATATATATATGTATATATACACACTGAATGATCCCCAGTGGAGATATTAATCTTTTTTCAACCACATTAACTTTTCACTTTAATTCCATGTCATCACGATTAAGACAGACAATGCGCTCGACGGAGACATATGCGGAAACTGATACGTAGTGAAGCCAAGGACTCGAACTCAGCTCCGACGTGCCAAGTGAACTGCTTCTCTAGCCACTGCGCCATCAAGATATTAGTTGAGTACAGTTTCCTATATTTGTATGCTCGAGTTACATACATATACACGAATCTTATGCTCAGCTCATCCCCGCTATAGTGGTGCAATGGTAGTATGTACGCGTGGCCAAGTGGTTAGATTCACTGTTCACTTGGTACGTCGGAGCTGAGTTCGAGTCCTTGGCTTCACTATATATCAGTTTCCGCATATGTCTCCGTCGAGCACATTGTCAGTCTCGATCGTTATGACATGGAATTAAAATGAAAAGTTAATGTGGCTGAAAAAAAAAATCTGCACTGGGGACCATTCAGTGTGTGTGTGTATAACACTTAGCAACGCGTACATACTACCATTGCACCTTCATAGGAGGGATGGGTTGAGCATAAGATTCATGTATATGTATGTAATTCGAGCATACAATTAGAGGAAACTGTGCTCAACTTACATCTCTCTTGATGGCTCAGTGGTTAGAGTCACTGTTCACTTGGTACGTTGGAGCTGAGTTCGAGTCCTTGGCTTCACTACGTATCAGTTTCCGCATATGTCTCCGTCGAGCACATTGTCAGTCTCGATCGTGATGACATGGAATTAAAGTGAAAAGCTAATGTGGTTGAAAAAAGATATATATATATATATATATATATATATATATATATATATATATATATATGTATATATTATTTAGTATGATGACATAACCCAACTAAGATGCAAACACGCACACTATCTCTCTCTCTCTCTCTCTCACTCTCTTTCTTTCTCTTTCACATTCACTTTCACTATTTCTTTTTATCTATTCCCCACCCCCGTCTTTCTTCTCCCCCGCTCTGTCTCTCCAACTCTGTCTGTGTGTCTGTCTGATTCTTTTCTTAACACTCTCCCTCTTTCTCTCTCTCTCACTCTTTCTCTCTCTCATGCATATAACATACTGACACACTGGTACAGACTATAGTAAATACACATGCATGTTCACCTAAACACCATTAAATATATTAAATCATGCCATATATCAAAATACACAAAGACACACACACACCCAACCACGAATATAAATATGCACAACCAATTTTACGTTTGCTTGTATGTTTTTTTATTTTACAAAGGCACATGAAAATAACGGTCTTTACGTTTGCATGTGTATACGAGATAAAGTCTCGGATTGAACTTTGGCAGCACACTGATCCCAGAGGTACGAAAGTGCTTGGTCCTCTTCTTGGGCACCAATGAACGATTCGCTAGATACTCTGGAAATAGAAGATTTTTCAGTAGGAATAGTAGAACTGTTTTCTTAGAAAAGAATGCCAATGTTAAGAGAAATAGAAGAGTTGTTTCCTACGAAGAGAGAGGCAATGTTAAGATATTCTTTGTCTTTAGAGAGAAAGAGCCGGTATAGGCAAATGTGTTTGAAGACGAGGTACTGTCTAGACTGGACTCTTGTTTTCTCTGAGAACGGTTAACACCACATACTGGAAATATAGAAAGATCGTCCAGGGAGGAGTTTTCTGTTACTGGGCCTTTGGTGCCCACAGGTGACATACTTTTAATGCCAGCTAACTCATTTGACGAAAGTAGCTGGATGCCTTCCACTCTCATTTACTTAACAGCAACAAGCACAACTTGTCTCTTGAAGATGTCAGTACATAGGTACACCTTGTGTAGGGGAAGTTTTCTGATCTCCGCTACAGTGTCTATAATGATATCTTGATTCATATATGACTCTGAGGGATTAAACAAAGTGTCAGTTGATATGATAGTTCGTATGGCTCCTATATCTCCGAGGATAAAGATGGGTATTGACTTCTCACTAGAATAATTAGATATAGTTCCCTTCATGACAAATGGTTCAAAACGGGGGTCAGGTCCTGGAAGTGATGGCAAAGCATGAGTATGAACTGTAGTTGAAGACTGTCTTAGGTATGGATTCGGAGTTAAGTTTTGTCTCACCAGCATTTGTGGTTTTACTAGCTTGCGCAGGTGTAGTTGTAGGCTTTGAATTAATTGTTCTAAGGGAATTGTTTGAGGGAAGCAATGGTTATGAATGAGTAGGGAAATGAATTTTTCTCCTACTTTCAGATATGGGATAACAAGTCTTATGACAATAAACGCACGAAGGAACTTGATTCTAAGGATTATCTCTAGGATAAGTAGTTTGATTAGACTTTGGTTCGTATCTATACTGTGTATGTGCGTGTTTGTGTGTGTGTATAATTCACCATAGTCTTTGAACACGTGTTGGAATCGTGATTAACAAATATTACCCTCACGGCTGAGAGCTGAGAGCTCATATATGACCGACCTAGGTAATGCTGTGACCTTACACACACACATCCAACTCCCTGACCAAGAGAGTTGGAGTAAGGACTTGCAGTGCAGCGATACTGAAATTATTTCAGCCCTGAGCGGATTCGAATTCGGACCGCTAGAGTAGCGGTGGTGAACGCTACCATTGCGCCGTCGAGCCGTGTGTGTGTGTTATTAAAATCTGTATTTCAGTCTCCTGGCCAGCTCCGGACCTGTGTGTGTTTGTGTGTGTGTGTGTGTGTGTGTGTGTGTGTGTGTGTGTGTGTGTGTGTGTGTGTGTGTGTGTGTGTATGTGTGTGATTCACCTTGGCCATGGATCACGTGTTGGACTCATGATCGACAGTTATTAACCTCCCGGATGAGAGCTCAGAGCTCGTATGACCGAGTGTGTGTGTGAGTGAGTGAGTGTGTATTCACTTGGTCTTTGGATCACGTGTTGGACTCGTGATCGACAGCTATTTCCCTCCTGGAAGAGAGCTCAGAGCTCGTAGGTCCGATCTATGGGTAATGCTATGACCTTGCACACACACACACCCCCAACTCCCCGCCCACGAGAGTTGGAGTAACACCCCTCAGCGCTGCGATACTGATATTATTTCAGCCCCGGGCGAGGGTCGAACCCGGACCTCTGTAGTGGCAAGCCAGAGCTCTAACCACAGCGCCATGAGAGGTGTGTGTGTGTGTGTGTGTGTGTGTGTGTGTGTGTGTGTGTGTGTGTGTGTGTGTGTGTGTGTGTGTGTGTGTGTGTGTGTGTGTGTGTGTATTTACCTAGTTGTAATTACCAAGTTGTATCTTACGGAAAGGGGAACTATGCTCGTGGTGTGCCGTCTTTGTATCTCGCCATGTCTAATTTCTCTTAAATTCGTGTATTGTTTTTGCACACACTATTGTTTCGTCTAGTATGTTCCACACATCTACCACTCTGTGGGGAAAGCTGTTCTTTTTCTGGTCTCTTCTATAACTGTCCTTTTTCAGCTTCCTTCCATGTCCTCTTGTGTTTCTCTTATCCCAATTTAGTAAGTCATCTCTATCAAGGACTTCCATACCTCTCATAATTCTGTAGATGGTCAACAAGTCATCTCTTTCTCTCCTTTGTTCCAGAATCAGTAATTCTAGTTTTGACAATCTTTCTTCTTATGGCAGTTTTCATAATGCTGGGGCCATCTTTGCAGTTGCTTTCTGGATTCTCTCATTTTTCCTTATATTCTTTTTAGTACTGGGTGACCATAGTGTCGCTGCGTACTCCAATTTTGGCCTTATCAGTGTGACTACTATTTTCATTACCAATTCTTCATCCAAGTAAGTAAAAGGCGCTTTTATTGATCTCAGCAAGTTATAGGTTTCATCGACAATTTTGTTTATCTGTTTGTCAGGGGACATATCATTTGTGATGATCACTCCCAGGTCTTTTTCAGACCCAACTTTCTTTACTTCCTTTGTACCAATTATATATTGTCCTCATATCCTTTTTTATTTTTCATTTTTTCTAAATTCCATTATGCTACATTTTTTAATGTTGAAGTCCACTTTCCATTTCTGACTCCATTCCCAAACCCTGTTCAGATCTCTCTACAGTGAATCACAGTCCATTTCATACTCACTTTCTTTAACAGTTTTACGTCAACTGCAAAGAAGCTCATGTAACATTCCACATCCTCGTCCATGTCATTTACATAAAAAGCAAACACTATTGGAGTCAAAGCTGATCCTTGTGGAATTACACTAATCACCTCTTCCCAAGTAGTGTGTGTGTGTGTGTGTGTGTGTGTGTGTGTGTGTGCGCGTGCGTGTGTTCCTACCATCGTGAAAATATTTCCCGACACAACTTCATTCCTTCGCGGCGGAGATTTTTCTCCCAGCCGTGGAAGAAAATTCTAGCTTCAAGTTCACACACACACACACACACACACACACACACACACACACACACACACACACACACACACACACACACACACACACACACACACACACACACACACACACACACACACACACACACACACACACACACACACACACACACACACACACACACACACTCACACACACACACACGCACACACACACACACACACACACACACACACACACACACACAGACACACACACACACACACACACACACACACACACACACGCACACGCACACGCACGCACACGCACACACACACACACACACACACACACACACACTGTAAGAGGCCGGTAGTTGTACGAATGGAAATGAGCTTGGGAAACACTAGGGCATTAGAATGCTGAGTCAACAATTCAGACTCGACGCCTGCTCGCCTGCTGTTTGATAACATCGAAGGCGACGTTATGTCTATGTAAACACCGACGGAGGTGACTGTTTTATAATCGATGATGTAATCAAAACTCTGTAAGCGCAGGTTAGCTTCGTTTGACTAATGCTGAGGTAAACGATATTGCTAGTGGTATTGGAATGGCTTTCCGGATTGGAGCAAGGTGGAGAAGGAGGAAAAACTATTGGTGCATGAATTCAAAGTCACGCCCATAAGGAGTGACATTTATTTGAGAAGTCAGAGGAGATTGGATTAGAAAAATTAGTGACGTCAGACGAAGGTAGCTTAGCGTAGGATACGGGGATCTCAAGAGACGATGTGGGGAGACGAGAGAGAGAGATCCTGAGTGTAACAAGACTGTAAAATTACAGTGAAAGAAGAAAAGTACAATTTCTTTACCCCAGAACTGATTTGAAGTACATGACAAGAACTAGGCACGGGGCCTAATGAACTTGGAAACTAGCGAGACTAAAGGAAACTAGGCATGGGGCCTACTACTTAAAAAGTACTGAAAAACTACTGGAAAACTTATAAGAAAAGACGTGAGGGGAAATTAAGTGACTACTATCAGAATAGAGGGAGAGGTCTGACAGTGGTGACAGTGACTACAAGGGGGAGGTGAAAGTGGTGAACAGCGGTGCGACGAACTGAGTGTTAAACACCTCCGAAGAGAAGTGGTGCTAGATAAACTGGTGAAGGAAGGAAGTCTACGGGAACAAGACAACAACAATCAAGAGTGTATTGGTTCCAAGGACGACTACGAGAGAAATCTACAACTTCAAGTAACTGCTACGATTGGAACAAGCATTCTTCAAGATTCTTCAAGGTGATCATCATCTACAAGGCGGTCTTCAAGGCAAAGTGTGTGATGGAGCTGAGGAACAACGTCGCTGACGAATGACAAGGCCGTAGAAGGACGTCAAGACAGAAGTTGACATTACGAAGTGACATCGCAAGCAGCCAGGCTAAAGCAAGGTATTAGTAATTAGGATGAGTACCTCTCAGAATTCTAACGTGTTAAGACATGAAGTTCACACATCAAATACAAATATTCCAAAATTCACAGGAGAGTCTAACACATATGGTGTAAACAAATTTCTTAATTTAATAGACACTCTTATAGTGAGTAAAAACATTACTGACGAGAACCGTAAGATAGAGATTCTCAAGGAGAATATAGATCCAGAGCATGGAAGGGCGAGGTTTGTCATTAACTTCCAGCAAATGGAAGAAATTAATCAATATGATAATTACAAAAAGGTCTTCCTCAAACATTTCATGTCCAAATGTGATCAGGATCCTATTAGGTCATTGGTAAAAATGATTAAGGAAGTTAGGACAAGTGAAACTGACACAGAGTACTTAGCTAGATTAGATAGATGGTCAAAAGACATGAATTCTATCTTGAAAGATTCAGACTGGATAGAAAGATCTAGTGAGAAGATGAAAATCTCACAGGTAATCAAATTGATTACATTTAGCTTATTGGCAAAGAATTCTGATGACTTAACAGCAGAAAGGCTGTACAAGGATCTAAAATCAAATATAAGTTTAGGAGAAGTAGATTATCTTCTTCAAGGATACAGTGAGACCAGAACTATAAACCCATATGTAATGCCTATAAATCAACAAAGCCAATATAGGAACTCTAGAGATTTTAAGAAAACCGAAGTAGGACATAGGCGACATGGTAGAAGTCCATCTAGGGATAGGGATACCAGAATCCTATGTTTTAATTGTAATACATGGGGACACAAAGCACAAGAATGTTTTTATGGGATTATTTGCAGAAATTGCAAATAAGAAGGTCACAATGAGTATCAATGTAGGAACCCTCCATTCTGTATTTATTATAATAGAATAGGTCATAGGACTCATGAGTGCCGGAATTTTCGGGTACCCCCAGGGCTAAGAGGAAAACCCCCAGACACAGAATACCGATAGGCGGTATTGTGTTAAACATGGGAATGCAAGGGAGATGAAAGAAACTGACAAACTGATAATTACTGTTGGTAAAACTTCTGTAGGACCTCTCATTGCGGGTAAAGTGTTCAATAAGCCTATTCAAATTTTTATTGATACAGGGTCTGTAGTTAATGTAATTACTAGTAAAGTTTTAAACCAGTTGAACCCAGGAGTGAAAATGTTGGAACCAATCCGTTACACATTGCAAGGTGTAACTGGAAATCAGTTAAAAACATTAGGTAAGGTTGACCTAGAAGTTGCCTTATACACAAATGAACATTTGTACATACCAGTGATAGTGGTAGAAGAGTCTGTTTTTCCAGGAGATTTATTGATAGGATTTGCAACTATGAGAAAAGAAAACATGGTAATTTGTCCTGCTGACTTAGGAATTTTAGTGAAGTCACAGTTAATCCCATTCTTTAAATCAACCAGACTTAAGACCAGTGACATGAATCAATGAATCCTTAGATAACATTTCTACCCTAGATAGCGAGGCCGAGCGGTCCAACCCTACAGAAAGTAAAGCAACTTGTGAACCCAACTCAGAAGTTCAGGAAATCCCAGAGATTACTAAATTATCAACCACAGAATCCTTGATAATTGCAGATTGCGGAGTAACAAGGTCGACATTGTTACATCCCATGTCAATTAATAAGGTTGAAGTGTGTTTGAAAGGAATCAATGTAGACTCTGAAATAATTACAGTCCCAGAATCAGTTAAAATTAAAGGATTGAAGTGGGACTAAGGGATTTATAAGACAAATAAGAACAGAGTAGAAGTATTAGTAATTAATACTATGAATAAAGAGATAGTTTTAAAGAAAGGTACACAAATAGGATGTATTCAGGTGTGTACTAAACCTATTAAGATTTTAAATGAGACTAGTGAGAAGATGGAATTACCAACTTCATCAATTTGTTCAGTTCAAGAAGGCATAGACTTAAGAAATAGATATAAAGAATTATTACAATCAACTAATTGCCCTGAGTTGGATGAAGCCTTATTTGCTTTGCTTATGAAACATAAAAAAGCAATTGCTTTGCCGGGGGACGCCTTAGGCAAAACAACTGTTTTAAAACATCACATTAAGTTAAAACCAGGAACACAACCTATCTACATACCAGCCTACAGAGTTCCTCACTCTAAATTAGCTGTAGTAGATAAACTCATCACTGAAATGTTATCACAGGATATTATTGAACATAGTAAAAGTGAGTGGAATTTTCCGTTGATCTTAGTACCAAAGTCTGATGGAACTATGCGACCAGTTATTGATTACAGGGAATTGAATAAGCACACCATTCGTGACAGGTTACCATTACCCATTATCGGTGACATTTTGAGAAGTTTGGGAACTGAGAATAGATATTTTAGTACTATAGATATGAAATCAGCTTTTTGGCAGATAGAATTGCATGAAGATTCAAGAGAGTTCACAGCATTTTCTACTACAACAGGACATTATGAGTTCAAGAGAATGCCATTTGGGTTATGTAATAGTCCATTAACTTACATGAGATTAATGAATACTATCCTAGATGGATTGTTCGGAAACACTGCCAGTGTATTTCTAGATGACATTTTAATAGTTTCTCAGACTGCAGTGGAGCACTTTAAGAAATTAGATTTGATATTCTCAAGATTAGGAGAAGCAGGGTTAAAAGTAAAACTTGAAAAATGTAAGTTCTTGCAAGACAGTGTCATTTACTTAGGACATAAGATAGACAGACACGGACTTAGTACAGTAAATTCAAAGGTTGACGCTGTCAAGAATTTTCCAGTTCCGACCAATGTAGACAAGGTTAGGAGCTTTTTGGGATTAACAGGATATTATAGAAAATTCATTCAAAGTTATGCTGACATTGCTAATCCACTAAGTTCATTGTTAAGAAAGGACTCAAAGTTCATATGGGGACCTGCACAACAGCAAGCTTTTGACAAGTTGAAAGAGAAACTCACGAGTTCACCTATTCTAATTTTTCCCGACTATGAAAAAGAATTCATTCTTTGTACAGATGCGTCTGACATAGGATTAGGAGGCATACTAATGCAAGAGAGAAATGGAACTTTGAAACCCATAGCTTACACATCCAGACTTTGTAATAGTGCGGAGAGAAACTATTCTATAACAGAAAGAGAAACTTTAGCAGTAATTTATTCTTTAGAAAGTTTTAGGGATATGATACTAGGGTATCCCATCAGAGTTTGGACTGATCACACAGCTATTCAGAACTTATTTAAGCATAAGAATCTTAGAGGCAGACTTGCTAGATGGTTTGCGATACTTCAGTGTTATGAGGTTCAATTTGAATATATTCCGGGTAGAAGGAATGTAGCAGATCCACTTTCTAGAAACATTAGTCAACCAATGACTGGGACTGGGTTGATTAATATTGTTTGTAGTATAGAAGAATTAGTAACTTTAGATGAAGAAATGCTAATAAGAGAACAGGGAGATGATGAGACATGTGATTCAATAATCAAGTATTTGATGAACCCAAGAGGAGATCCTCCAAAGCTACCAAAGGGGTATAAGATAGAGGAATTTCATTTGATTAATGGAATTTTGTATAGGAAAACATTTGTAAATGGGAAAGATATTTCTAGAGGTCAAGTAAATCAGTTGGTTATACCACAAACTCTTGTAAATGAGATATTGAAGTTACTTCATGATAGTGATTGTAGTTCACATCCTGGAAAGGATAAAACTTATAGACAAGCACAACTTAAGTACTTTTGGACAGGTATGAAGAAATCTATATATGATTATATAGAAAAGTGTGTAAAATGTGTAAAGGTGAAGGGAAATACACCAAAACCTGCTCCTATACTCACCTATCCCATTCCACAGAAACCTTGGGAAAGAGTTCACATTGATACATTAGAATTACCAATGTCCGAGAACGGCTTTAAATACCTATTTGTTGCTATTGATTATTTTTCAAGATTTTGTATATTACAACCCATTATCAATAAGAAAGCTGAAACTATTGCTTCCGTAATCTATGATCAGATAATCTGTAACTTTACTACACCTAACATCTTAGTTTCAGATAATGGGACAGAATTTAATAACAAAATCTTGGAAAATTTATGTAGTGTATTCCACATCAAGAAAGTCAATATACTCGTTAACCATCCCCAAAGTAATGGAGTAGTAGAAAGGTTAAACAAAAAGATAATTATATGTCTTAGAACTCTAATAAGTCCTCATAGTGTAACTTGGGATACTTGGATTCCTTGTGTTAAGTGTACCCTGAACAATCAAATTAATGTAGCAACTGGTGATACACCTCATTTTATAATTTTTGGGGAGGACAAAACTCTGCCATATGAAATGTTGACTGCAGAGCAAAAACCCATATATAATATGGATGATTATATATCAAATAGGATAAATACTCTTCAAAGTATTCACCAAAGAGTTAGGAAACATATGCAGGTGTATTCACAAGAGATGAAGGGACAACAACACAAAATAGCTCATAAACTAGAACTGAAAATTGGAGATTTAGTAATGGTCAAACTAACTTCACCCAATAATAAACTTTCACCAAGGTACACTGGTCCATATAGGGTAATTGATTCTGCAGGTGGAAACAGGTAACATTTAGAATCAAGAGAAGAATTAATAGGACATTTAGATGACATAAGGAAAATTAGCTTGCAGATCTATGAAGATGATTATAGTAATATTTTGTGCATAAATATTAATAACCCTGGAGAATATGGAGAATATTATAATTATATTTTTCAAGAGTTGAACATTAATCTTGATGTATTTTACAGATGAAAACTGCCTTATTAATAATATGTATGCAGCTTCAATCGTTTCATGAAAAGAAAACAAGAAAAACGATTGAAGCTGCATACATAAACGTAAAAGAAAATAATAATGGAAGAGAGGAATTTGTCTGCTTATCAAAGGTACCAAGTGTCCTTATACTAGATTCGCTGAGGCACCAGACAAATGTTCACCTCCCGGACGCTGGGACCTGACCGAGAGGCCCCTCAGGAGTGATATAAAATGTGACATTTAAAACCTTCTGTACACAACTCTCTGAAGAAGACCAAAGTTGTCGTAACGTAAGGGTATAACCTATTGCGAGAGCATCTTCGTTTTACTTCCACCACCCAAAATCTCTCATATATATATGTATATATATATATATATATATATATATAAATATATATATATACAGTATATATATATATGTATATTCATATATATATAAATATGTATATATATATGTTTATATATATATTTATATATATACATATATATATATATATATATATATATATATATATACATGTATATATATATATATATGGCTTCCTTTGTGTCAATAGCTTTTATTCATTTAAGATAAACATTAGCAGATGCAATATATGCATTCATATGTAAATACATAGATACATACATACATATGTATATATATATATATATATATATATATATATATATATATATATATATATATATATATATATATATACTACAAAGGCGAAGCATGCAGACAGGAGACCTTTTGGTCCATAATTAGGTCGGATGCGAAAAAATATGTTAATGATAGATGAATAAATAAATACAATTATAATAATATAAATAATAATAAATAGAACAAATATGTAAAGTTAAATAATAAACAAAC
>NC_134781.1:45602878-45607878 GCF_046742065.1 Oratosquilla oratoria | reverse complement strand
AGATTAATATGTTTTAGTCGATTTTCGTACGATTTATTTTTGACATTTGGAATCAGTTTTGTGGCTCGCCGTTGTACTTTTTCCAGTCTGTCAATGTCTTTAATGAGATTCGGTGACCATACGGGAACAGCATATTCCAAATGTGGACGAACTAACGATGTATATAGCTTGTTAATGAGAAATGGACTTTTGAAGTCAAAAGATCGCGCAATCAGTCCTAGAATCTTATTTTCTTTCTCAGAGGCTGAAATACACTGCTTAGATGATTTGTAATCGTTACTGATAATTACGCCGAGATCCTGTTTACTATCCACTTTTATTAACGAATTTCCAAATAATTTGTAATCGTACTTACTGTTATTTTGACCTATATGCATATCCTTGCATTTACTTATGTTAAATTTCATTAGTCCCTTCTCAGACCATTGCTGTAATTTATCTAAATCTTCTTGAATATCTGATTGATTTAAATGATCATTTGCCATTCCGCACAATTTTATACCATTAGCAAATTTGGAGACAATAGATTTTACTCCGTGGTTTATATCATTTATATATACTGCGAATAGAAGTGACCCAAGAACGGAACCCTGAGGAACTCCATTCGTAACATTCCTCCATCTAGAAGTTTTGCCATTTAAAACAACTCTCTGTTTTCGATCATTCAACCAATTTCTAGTCCAGCTTAATAGGCTACCACCTACTCCGTGTGAAGCTAATTTCGTAAGTAGATTTTCGTTGGGGGACGGTATCAAAAGCTTTTGCAAAGTCTAAATATATCAAATGTATATTGTTTCTTTTGTCATAATTCGAGATGACTGTGTTGTAGAATTCGAGTAAGTTAGTCATGCAAGAACGTTTCCGTCTGAATCCATGCTGACTATCATTTATCACACAGTTACTTTCTAAATGATGTTAGACAGCATCTCTGATTATAGTTTCCATCATACTTCGTATGATTGAAGTCAAGCTTATAGGCCTATAGATATTTGGTTTCTTTTTGTCACCTTGGGACATCTCTGGATATGATGATTTAATTCTAAATAATTTCTAATGGAACAACAATCTCATTTTTCATTTCCTTTAAGATTTTTGGATGCCAACCGTCAGGCCCTGGTGTTTTATTAACGTTGAGTTTTTCTATACACCTTTTAAGTTTTTCTTTTGTTATGTTTACCGTAGTAAGTTCACTCTAGAATTTTCACAGGTTTCAATTAGGAGTTCACTTTGAGGTGTTTCGTTTACGAATACTGAGTTAAAATAGTTGTTTAGAATATCACACATTCCTTCGTTTGAATACTCAAGTTGGCCGTCAACAGATAATAGTGGGCCAATGTGATTCCTAATAACCTTTTTATCTCTGGTGTCACTATAGAATTCTTTGGGATTTTCTTTGGATTTATCAACAATATTAATTTCGTATTGTCGTTATCGTTTTTTATTGGATCTTTTAAATCTCTCTGTATTATTACATAACTTTGATATTACAAAGGCGGAGCATGCCGACAAGAGACCTTTTGGTCCATATCTAGGTCAGATGCGAAAAAAATAAAATAAATAAAAACTATAATAATGTAAATATCAAATAAAATACATAAATAAATGCATAGGTATAGTTAAATAATAAACAAACAGGTAAATAGTAAATAATAAATTGACATATAACTAATAAATGAGAATCAAACAGACAAATAATTACAAAACAAAAACAAATTATACAAAATAAATAATAATCATTACAGCATCTTGCTTAGGTGTTTATCTAAATTATTTTTAAAGCTTCGAACTGAACTACATTGCACCGCCTCTGCAGGAAGTTTATTCCATCCATTAGCTACACGGTTGGCGAAGTTGTTTCTACCCACTTTTCAAGTTGAATCTATTTCCGGACAGTTTGAAACCATTGTTTCTTGTCGGATTCTCATTCAATGTGAAAATTTTGTCACTTTTGATGTTGTCAATTCCCTTTAGGATTTTAAAGGCCTGTATCAAGTCATCTCTGAGTCTACCCTTTTTTTTAGGGTAAACAGATTCATATGTTTTAGTCGATTTTCGTATGATTTATTTTTGATATTTGGAATCAGTTTTGTGGCTCGCCGTTGTACTTTTTCCAGTCTGTAAATGTCTTTAATGAGATTCGGTGACCATACGGAAACAGCATATTCCAAATGTGGACGAACTAACGATTTATATAGCTTGTTAATGAGAGATGGACTTTTGAAGTCAAAAGATCGCGCAATCAGTCCTAGAATCTTATTTGCTTTCTCAGAGGCTGAAATACACTGCTTAGATGATTTGAGATCATTACTGATGATTACGACGAGATCTTTTTCACTATTCAATTTTGTTAACAAATTTCCAAATAACTTGTAATTGTACTTACTCTTATTTTTACCTATGTGCATTACCTTGGATTTACTTGTGTTAAATTTCATTAGCCACTTCTCAGACCATTGCTGTAATTGATCTAAATCTTCTTGAATATCTAATTGGTTTAAGTGATCATTTGCCACTACGCACAGTTTTGTATCATCAGCAAATTTGCAGTAGATTTTAGTCCATGGTCTATATCATTTATATATACTATGGATAGAAATGGCCCAAGAACGGAACCCTGAGGAGCTCCACTTGTAAAAAATTTCCATCTAGAAGTGTTTTCATTTAAGACAACTCGCTATTTTCGATCATTCAACCAATTACTAGTCCAACTTAATAGGCTACCACTTATTCCGTGTGAAGCTAATTTAGTAAGTAGTCTTTCGTGGGGGACGGTATCAAAAGCTTTTGCAAAGTCTAGATTTATTAAATCTATATTGCTTCTTTTGTCAAACCGTTACTTTCTAAATGATGTTCGATAGCATCTCTGATAATAGTTTCCATTATTTTTCCTACGATTGTTCAGAGTATTAAATATGACTTAAATATGACGATATATATATATACATATGTATATATTTATATATATATATATATATATATGTATATATATATATATATATATATATATATATATATATATATATATATATATATTGATGAAGGTGGAAAAAGAAGTGACGGGTCTAGTTCCGAGTTTTGGGTTTATTCCTGACCGGTTTCGCTCTAAGCTTCTTCTGAAGAATCTTAGCGCGAAGCCGGTCAGGAATAAACCCCAAAACTCGGAACTAGACTCGTGACTTCTCTTTCCACCTTCGTCAACTTGTCACAGTGTCCCAGCATATGTATATATATATATATATATATACAAACAAATATATATATATATATATATATATATATATATATATATGTATATATAATGTATATATAAGAAAATGTGGTGTAAATTATGACATTAAGAGTCTACTATTCCTATGGGAATTTAACACGTGTCCGACATACGACCAAATCGAATTACGAATGGTTGGTCGGAACCAATTACAGTCGTAAGTCGACGACCATCTTTACATGGCCTGATTTACAATCACACATATATTATTTAGTCTGACTTTCTCCCATTTTTGGATGGAATATTACCATACCACTGCAACTAAACTTTCATAATTAAACACTTTCAGGAATAGTTTGAGCTTGTAATATAGAATCACCAGTGACAGTGATGTCGATCAAATAATTCCGACTGTCGCCCCGGATTCGAACATGGGCTCGTGAATTCTTACTGCTGTCGCCTTACCGACTGAGCTACCGACCCTATAAAATTAACAATCCTGGAAGGTAATCTACTTCCCAAGGTACTAAGTCGACTGCTAACTGCCAGGTTCGAATCCGCGGACGACAGTTGGAATTATTTGATTGACATCACCGTCACTGGTGATTCTATTCAGGTATGACAACGGCGATAAGTCCATCAAGGAAATGTACCTGTACCGGGTGGCTATAAGAAATGAAAGTCAAATGGTGGGAAATACACTGTAATCACTGATACCACTGGCAACTAATGCGTGTGTATACAAAGAGAGCTGGCTCTCAACTGACGCCAAGCCAGTGTTGCCACCTTGCGCGAAAAACGTGCATCGCATTTTGCGATATCCAATATAATTGCAAATATACACAATGATTACACATAGTTACAATAAATAATAATTTTTACGTAAAATGAAGCAATATAAAATGAAATAAGAATAAAACAATGAATGAATAAATGCCAAAGAAATATATAGTAAAAATTAAATTACATTACTATTTATTATATCTTATGTCATACAACAGATACGATGAGATGTATTTTTATTATTATTATCATTATTATTATTTTTATTTTTATTTCTATTATTATCATTATTATCATTATTATTATTATTATTATTATTATTATTATTATTATTATTATTATTATTATTATTATTATTATTATTATTATTATTATTATTATTATTATTATTATTATTATTATTATTATTATTATTATTATTATTATTATTATTATTTTACTATTATTATTATTATTATTATTATTATTATTATTATTATTATTATTATTATTATTATTATTATTATTATTATTTTATTATTATTATTTTTATCTATTTGTTCATTATTAGTTTTCATTATGTTTCATTTGCTT
Organism: Oratosquilla oratoria; assembly: GCF_046742065.1. Taxonomy (NCBI): domain Eukaryota; kingdom Metazoa; phylum Arthropoda; class Malacostraca; order Stomatopoda; family Squillidae; genus Oratosquilla; species Oratosquilla oratoria. The sequence continues at coordinate 45,603,314 of NC_134781.1, read as the reverse complement.
TGCTCATATTGCATTATCTTATGTATTAATTAATCTATATCTTATGTCATACAATGATGTGTCAAAGAGAACGTTGCCCACTATCAGAATATTATTATTATTGTTATTATTATTTTTATTATGTCCGAATATGTCCGAATATGTTCTTATCCATTTATCTATTTATTCATTATTTGCAGTACCATATGTAAAACTGTACCATATATATATATTTTTTATAACATTCTGTCATACAACGATATGCGATGAGATGTCATGTCACTTTAAATTAGCACATTATTTTTATTTTCATTTTATTTTATTTTATTCTATTTGTCTGGATATTTATCTTTATATTATCTTATACTATAAGTTATCTTATGGTACTTTTTAGGATTCCCACATTTTTACACCACTCACTTCACTTACACTGTTACACCCTCGGTCAACATTCCAC
>NC_134781.1:45580378-45582878 GCF_046742065.1 Oratosquilla oratoria | reverse complement strand
GCAAGTGGAGGGAAGATAAACTTAAGGTTTACTATACAAATAGCAGGAGCATAATTAACAAAATTGAAGGATATCAGTTTTTTCATAAGGATAGGGTTGGCAGGAATGGGGGAGGTGTAGCACTTATCGTTAAAAATACATTGAACTGTATTATCAACAATTCGATGAAGGAAGAGGACTGTACGGAATCTATTTCGGTAGAGATTATAGGCAAGAATAAGAAAGTTATTATTGGCGTCTTGTATAGACCTCCTAACCTCAGCATTGAGCAGACTGATCCCCTGATTCATGAAATTCACAGAGCGTCCCAGTACAAAAACGTTGTGATCATGGGAGATTTTAATTATAGAAACATTGACTGGGAAACTTTAATAGGAGATCATGAAGTGAAGAAATTTCTAGATGTGGTACAGGATAATTTCCTAAAACAAGTGATTACCGATCCTGCGAGGGGACAAAATACCCTGGACTTAATTTTAATAAATAATGAGCACCAAATTAGCAGCGTAATAGTGGGAGATAGTCTAGGCTCTAGCGATTATCAAGAAATAAGATTTAATGTTATTTGGAAAGGAATAAAATCATTTCCACCCATTCCATCCCTGAATACACTTCACACCCCTCCACCCTCCCTCTTATCAGAGTACCTCCTGGATGACGGGTCATCCCCGCACCTTGTCCACTGCCCTGGGTCAGAAGCAGTGTCGCAGGACACAGCACATCCACAGCAAGGCCGCTTCATTAAATCGGCGAACCCCCCCCCCCTCCATCCCCCCATTGCATAAAATGAGAGGACGGGGAGAAATCCCTTCGGGCTGCGTCAACTTTTGCTCACACATACTACCTCACCCCCTCCCACCGCCCATTCCACCTCATGCAATCACGACATCATCCATATATAACCATTCTCCATTCACCCCTGTCTTCTGTCCTCTCCCGTCCTTCCTCAACAGACATTCCCCTCTTCCCCAAAGTCCCCTTCACCCCATCCATCCACCTCATCCTAGGACGTCCCTTCATGTTCACTCCCTCCACATCTGCCTTCCATACCTCTTTTACTAGTCTTTCTTCACTCATTCTTTCCATGTGTCCAAACCATCCTAATATGCCTTTCCTTTTTGGCTACCTCCCTTGTAAGGGAAAAAAAACCTTGGTATATGTATGTATATTATTTGGAAAAAAAATAAAAAGTACGGATAACGTTCAAGTACCAGACTTCAGGAAAGCAAACTTTGACAATATAAAAGCCTATTTAAAATTGAATACGAAATGTCATGCGGATGTTTCAGACATTGTCGTTTCTCGTAGCGGGGCTGAGAGTCAGGCAAAGCAAAATCCAACCCAAAGGGTTTCTTTCACCTCTATAGAACAAAAAATAAAGAAAGAATAGGACCAATTAAAAACGAGGAAAATTTCATGATAGAATCGGAGGAAAAAATGAGTGAGGAGTTTAACAATTATTTTCTATCGGTGTTTACTAATGAGAAACTAGATAAAGTACCTGACTGCGATCAGATTTACAAAGGGGATGAAGAAAGTAGTCTATCTAATATCAGCATTAGTAAAGAAGAAGTAGTCAAGCAGATTGAAAAACTTAAAGCTACAAAATCTCCGGGTCCAGACGATATTTTTCCAAGAATGCTTAAGGAGTGTAAATTTGAAATCTGCGACCAGTTAACTGAAATATTCAATAAATCGGTAGACACTGGTTTTGTGCCAACTGCTTGGAGGCAGGCAAACGTTGTTCCTGTTTTTAAGAAGGGAGATAGATCGTCCATATGCAACTACAGGCCAATCAGTTTGACATCGGTTATAGGAAAAATGCTTGAATCAATAATAGTAAATAGACTCAGAGAACACATCGAAGGGCATAATTTAATTCGTGATTCACAGCATGGTTTCTCCAAGGGTAAGTCATGTGTGACTAATCTTCTATCCTTTTACACTAAAGTATATAAGGCGTCAGATAACAATGAAAATTACGATGTTATTTACCTTGACTTTAGCAAAGCGTTCGACAAGGTGCCTCACCAGAGACTACTAAATAAAATCAAAGCCCATGGCATAGGAGGAAAAATGTTAGAATGGATTAGAGCTTGGATTAGTAACAGAAAACAGCGGGTCACCATAAATGGAATAAAATCTAGGTAGGGCAATGTTACTAGCGGGGTCCCCCAGGGCTCGGTTTTGGGTCCCTTGTTGTTCATTATGTACATAAACGACTTAGACGATGGGATAAATAGTGATGTTAGTAAGTTTGCGGACGACACTAAAATAGGACGCCTAATTAGGTCAGGAGACGACGCAGAGATTCTGCAGGATGATCTTAATAAATTGTTAACATGGTCTGAGAAATGGCAAATGAACTTCAATATCTGTAAGTGTAGCGTGTTAAACGTAGGGCTACACAACCCCAAAAATAGATACATCTTAGATAACACGTTTTTAGAAAAATCTGAGTGCGAGAGGGACTTGGGAGTTCTGGTGAGTCCGGACCTTA
>NC_134781.1:45565378-45575378 GCF_046742065.1 Oratosquilla oratoria | reverse complement strand
AGAGTTGTTTTACAGTCATCAATGTCATAACTAACATTGTTATCTAGTTCTATCTTAGTCCTTTTAAATCATCTAATGTCTAACTGACATTTCCCTAGTTTCTAAGTGAAAAATCTTGTATCTTGTAAATACCTGCAAAATCAATTATTCTATATAGACCTGAGTACCTTGGTGAAAGTATGTAATGGATACTATGTAATTTGGCCATGACCAAATCTTCTATTTGTAATTCTATTTTATGTTCTATTTTGTATTGTTGCCTCTTCATCTCTTGTGTATAATCTTTCATGTATTCCCTAACTCTTTGATGTATAGCTTGAAATGTATGTATCCTATTTGAGATGTAATCATCTATATTATACACAGGTTTTTGTTCTGCAATCAAGATTTCATATGGGAGAACTTTGTCTTCCCCCAAAAATATTAAATGGGATGTTACTCCTGTAGTTGTGTTAATTTGGTTGTTTAGGGTACATTTAACACAAGGAATTCAAGTATTCCAAGTTAAACCATGCGGGCTTATCAAACCTCTAAGACATGTAATAATTTTCTTATTTAACCTCTCTATAATTCCATTTCTCTGAAGATGATTCACCTGAATGTTTACTTTATCAATAACCTACATAATTCCTCTAAGATTTTTTTTATTAAATTCAGTACCATTGTCTAAAACTAAGATCTTGGGAGTAGTGAAATTACAGATTATCTGATCATAGATTACTGAAGCAATTGTTTCAGCTCTCTTATTTGGTATGGGTCGTAAAATACAAAATCTTGAAAGATAACCAATGGCAACAAATACATGTTTATGTCCATTTTCAGATAATGAGACCTTCAGTGCATCTATGTGAACTCTTTCCCAAGGTTTCTGCGGGATGGGATATGATAGCATAGGAGCAGATTTAGGTATATTTCCTTTTATCTCAATCACTATCATAAAGTAACTTTAATGCCTCTTGTACAAGAGTTTGTGGAATTACCAATTGATTCAATGGGCCTCTAAAAATATCCTTCCCACTTACAACAGGTTTTCCATACAAAAGTCCATTGGTCAAATGAAATTCCTCTATCTTATACCCTTTTGATTATTTTGGAGGAATACCTCCTGGGTTGATCAAATTATGGGCTACTTTCCCCCAAGTCTTATCTTTTCCTTGTTCCCTTATTATAATTTTCTCATCTAATGTTACTAGTTCATCTATACTGCAGATAAAAATTGATCAGCTTGACGTTGGTTGGCTAATATTTCTAGATATTGCATCTGTTGCAACATTCTTTCTCCTCGGAATATATTCAAAATTAACCTCATAAAACTGAAGTGTAATAAACCACCTGACTAATCTGCCCCTAAGATTCTTATGTTTGAATAAGTTCTGGATAGCTGCATGCTCAATTCGTACTCTTAATGGACATTTTAGTATCATATCTCTAAAACTTTCTAATGGATATATCACTGCTAAGGTTTCTCTTTCTGTTATGGAGTAGTTTCTCTCTACACTATTACAAACCTTCGATGTGTAAGGTATCGGTTTCAATGTTCCATTTCTCTCTTGCATCAGTATGCCTCCTAACTCTATGTCAGACGTATCAGTATAAGGAATGAACTTATCATAATCATGAAATATGAGAACTGGAGAACTAGTAAGTTTATCATTCAACTTGTCAAAAACTTGTTGTTGCGTAGATCTCCAAATAAACTTTGAATCTTTCCTCAACAAAGAAGTTAATGGATCAGTTATGTTTGTATATCGCTTGATACATTTCCTATAATACCCTGTTGATCCCACGAAACTCCTAACTTTTTCTACATTATTCAGAACTGGATAGTTCTTTACCGCTTCTACTTTTGAATTCACTATACTAAATCTATGAGTGTCTATTTTATGTTCCAAATATTTACACTGTCGTGCAAAAACTTATATTAATCAAGTCTCACTTTCAATCCTGCTTCAACTAATGTTAAGAATACCAAAATCTAATTTTCTAAAATGCTCAATCACTGTTTGGGAAACTCTTAAAATGCCATCTAGAAATACACTGGCAGTGTTTCATAACAACCCGATTTCAGTAAAGCTCAGTTCATAGAACTACGCCAGGAGCTTCAGCTTACAGATTGGGAGGCAAAATTAAACGAAAGACCTGTAGATCAGATGTGGGAAATATTTCAAAATACGCTCACTAAGATGATTTAAACTTACATTCCTTTTAAGGACAGACGTCCCCAAATCAGGCTCGCCCAAAGTGGCTCGACAAAGAAACAGACCAAGAATTTGATAAAAAAGAAGAGACAAGCTTATAAGAAATATAAGTACTCGGGTGCATCTAATGACTATGAAAATTGTGTATCAATACAGAGAGATTTAAAAAAGACAATAAGAAAAAGAAAACGACAATACGAAATGAACATCGCTGATAAATCCAAAGAGAATCCCAAAGAATTCTATAGTTACATTAGAGATAAAAAGGTTGTTAGGAATCACATTGGTCCACTATTATCTGCTGACGGTCAACTTGAATATTCAAATGAAGGAATGTGTAATATCTTAAACAATTATTTTAGCTCGGTATTCGAAAACGAAACACCTCAAAGTGAACTCCAAACTGAAACCTGTGAAAAGTCTAGGGTAAACTTACTCACTACGGTAAATATAACAAAAGAAAAAATTAAAAGGTGTATAGATAAACTCAAAGTTAATAAAACACCAGGGCCTGACGGTTGGCATCCAAGAATCTTAAAGGAAATGAAAAATGAGATTGTTGTTCCATTAGAAATTATTTTCAAGAAATCCATCATATCCGGAGATGTCCCAAGAGAATGGAAGCTAGCTAACGTTACTTCCATATTCAAAAAAGGTGACAAAAAGAAGCCAAATAACTATAGGCATTTTAGTTTGACTTCAATCGTAGGAAAAATAATGGAAACTATCATCAGAGATGCTATCGAACATCATTTAGAAAGTAACCGTTTGATAAATGATAGCCAGCATGGTTTCAGACGGAAACATTCTTGCGTGACTAACTTACTCGAATTCTACAACACAGTTATCTCGAATTATGACAAAAGAAACATTATAGATTTAGTATATCTAGACTGCAAAAGCATTTGATACCGTCCCACACGAAAGATTACTTGCTAAATTAGCTTTACACGGAATAAGTGGTAGCCTATTAGGTTGGACTAGTAGTTGGTTGAATGGTCGAAAACAGAGAGTTGTTTTAAATGGAAAAACTTCTAGATGGAAAATTTTTACAAGTGGATTTCCTCAGGGTTCCGTTCTTGGGCCACTTCTATTCATAGTATATATAAATGATATAGACCATGGACTAAAATCTACCGTTTCCAAATTTGCTGATGATACAAAACTGTGCGGAGTGGCAAATGATCACTCAAGCCAATTAGATATTCAAGAAGATTTAGATCAATTACAGCAATGGTCTGAAAAGTGGCTAATGAAATTTAACACAAGAAAATGCAAGGTAAAGCACATAGGTAAAAATAACAGTAAGTACGATTACAAGTTATTTGGAAATTCGTTAACAAAAGTGGATAGTGAAAAAGATCTCGGCGTAATTATCAGTAACGACCTCAAATCATCCAAGCAGTGTATTTCAGCCTCTGAGAAAGCAAATAAGATTCTAGGACTGATTGCGCGATCTTTTGATTTCAAAAGTCCATCACTCATTAACAAACTATATAAATCATTAGTTCGTCCACATTTGGAATATGCTGTTTCCGTATGGTCACCGAATCTGGAAAAAGTACAACGGCGAGCCACAAAACTGATTCCAAATATAAAAAATAAATCATACGAAAATCGACTTAAGCACATGAATCTGTTTTCCCTAAAAAAGCGTAGACTCAGAGGTGACTTGATACAGGTCTTTAAGATTTTAAAGGGAATTGACAACATCAAAAGTGACCAAATTTTCACATTGAATGAGAATCAGACAAGAAACAATGGTCTCAAACTGTCCGGAAATAGATTCAATTTGGAAGTGGGTAGAAACAACTTTGCCAACCGTGTAGTTAATGAATGGAATAAACTTCCTGCACAGGTAGTGTAATGTAGTTCAGTTCGAAGCTTTAAGAATCGTTTAGATAATCACCTAAGCAAGATGCTGTAATGATTATAATTTATTTTATATTATTTGTTTTTGTTTTGTTATAATTTGTCTGTTTGATTTCCATTTAATATTAATTATATGTCAGTTTATCATTATTTACTATTTACCTGTTTGTTTATTATTTAACTATACCTATGCATTTATTTATGTATTTTATTTGTTATTTACATTATTATAGCTTTTATTTATTATTTTATTATTATTATGATTTTTTTCGCATCCGACCTAGATATGGACCAAAAGGTCTCCTGTCGGCATGCTCCGCCTTTGTAATCCTTTAACCCATCTAGAACTGTATCCATTAATATCATATACATTAATAGGCTATTACATAACCTGAATGGCATTCGTTTGAATGCATAGTGCCCCCATGGTGTTGAAAATGCTGTATAATCCCTTGAATCTTCATGGAACTCGATTTGCCAGAATGGAGATTTGCTATCTACAGTGCTTAAATACTTATTCTCAGTTCCCAAACTACGAAAGATATCTGCTATTACCGGTAACAGTAATCTATCAGGTATAGTCTGTTTATTCAATTCCCTATAGTCAATAACTGAATGTATGGTACCGTCTTATTTTGGCACTAGAATCAAAGAGAAGTTCCATTCACTTTGACTAGGTTCAAATATATCCTACGATAACATTTCAGTGATCAATTTATCTACAATGGCTAGTTTGGAATGTGGTGATCTGTAGGCAGGTATATAAATAGGTTGAGTTCTTGGTTTTAATTTGATCTGATGTTTCAAAATTTGTTTTGCCCAAGGTGTCCACCGGCAAAGCAACTGCTTTATGGTGTTTCAGAAGTAATGCAACTAGGGTTTCATCCAACTCAGGACAAGTAGGCCCTTTATATTTCTTTCTCAAATATGTTTCTTGCTGAATTGAAAAGATTGACAAAATTAGTGATTCCACCTCCTCAGTACCCTCATTTAAAATCTTAATGGATCTTGGACAAACTCGAAAACATCCTATTCTGTACCGTTTCTTAAGACTATGTTTTTATTTAAAATACTAATCACTAATATTTCTACCATGTTCTTCTTTGTCTTATAAATCCCCAAGTCCAATGTCAAACCTTTTATCCTAATTGATTCTGGGATTGATAAAATTTCAGTCTACAGTGACTTCTTTCAACTGCACCCCTACCCTGTTCATTACTCTGGTGTGTGGCAATGTCGACTATATTACGCCATCTTTCACAATTTGCAAAGCTTCATTTGGAATTGATGAATTATGAGTAATTTCTGGAATTTCTTGAGCACCTAGGTTGGGTTCACTATATGGGACTTTTTCCTCTAATTGTTTTCTCTGGTCTGGAATACACCACTCTGCCCTACTATCATCCAATACGGCATTGTTATCTTCCTTATCTATTTCAATAGACTCTCTTATCACAGATACTGGCTCTGAGGCTGGTTGATTTAAAAATAGAATTAACTGTTATTTCACTAAGAGCCTTAACTCAGCAGGACATATGATCATGGCCTCTTTTCTCATATTTGCAAATCTTATTAATAAATCTCCTGGGAAAACAGATTCTTCTACAACTATCATTGTAATGTGTAAGTGCTCATTTCTATATAAAATGACTACTAATGCAACTTTACCTGATTCAACCTTAACTAGTGTTTTTAACTGATTTTTTGTTATTCCTTGCAATAAGTAATGGGTAGGCTTCAATATTTTCGCTCCCGGTTTCAATTGGTTTAAAACTTTGGCAGTTATGACATTGACTACAGATCCTGTATCAATAAAAAATTGAATAGGTTTACTGAACACTCTACCCGCAATGAGAGGTCCTACAGAAGTCCTTCCATTTGTTGTAGTCAATTTACAATTGTCTTTGATGTTGGTGTTTTCTTCCACACTTTTATCACTCTTGTCCTTAACACAACACTGTCTATTTGTATTTCTATGGATATCTCTGTAGTGTTATTTTGATTTGTGTCTGGGATTTTTCCTCTTGTTTCTGGGTGAATACGAAAATTTGGCATTGCTCTATAATCCAGTGTTCTATGTTCTATTCTCTGGTGATACAAACAGAAAGGTGGGTTTCTACAATGATACTCATCATGACCCTCATATTTGCGGTTTGTACAGTCCAAATAGTTTCATGATAACACTCTTGTACTTTATGCCCCCATTCATTACAATTGTAACATTCAATTCTAGCATTCATTGAAGTGCTTCTAACTCTATGTTCAGGTCCTCTATTTCTGTAATTACTCCTAGAATTCCTAGTTTCTCTCTGTTTTTGCATTCCCACTGTCATGACATATCAACTAATTGCTTTAGATTCACAGTAACCTTGTAGAAGGTAATCGATCTTTCAAGTCCACATTTTGTTTTAAATCCTTATACAACTTTTCTACAGTTACCTCATCACAATTTTGTAGCAATAGAGCAAATGCTATTAACTTAGTAACCTCAGAAACTTTTATCTTGTCGCTAGATCTTCCTATTCAATCTGACTCTTTAACATAGAAATCATGTCCTTAGACCATCCGTCTAATTTTGCTAAATGTTCTGTGTTTGACTCACTTGTTTTACTTTTACATTGTAATGAAAGACCTGATAGGATCCTGATCACATTTTGACTTGAAATGTTTAATGAATACCTTTTTGTATTTTTTGCATCTGGCGATATCTTCCATTTAATGGAACTTTATTGTAAGACTAGCCCTACCCTTCTCAGGATCTACGTTTTCTTTTAATTTATCTACTATATTTTGCTTTTAGCGTCTATGTTTTTTTTTTGTCTCTTTTAGAATATCCATTAAACTGAGAAACCTGTTGACCCCCAGTGTATCTTCTTCCCCCGAAAACTTTGGAATATTTGTTTGCGAAGTAATAACTTCATGACGTAAAACTGCTGTGGTCACACATTCAATTATTAATGTTCATTTGAACCGACTTTGTCCTTTGTAGTCGTCCTCACACGTACGGCATGTACCTCACAAGCACATCAACCTCTGTCACTAGCTCGTCCTCGTAATATTTCCTCGTTCACTATGTCGTCCCTCGTAGTAGTCCCTCATTTACTCCTCGTCCCTCGTAGTAGTCCCCTTGATCACTCCTCATAGCCGACTCCTCGTACGAGCGTGCGCTGTTGCTTATAGTTTGTGCCCTCGTAATCAGCGTATACTGAGTAGCTACGTGCACTGCGTGGTCATGTAGTTTGATGCACCAATCTCTTCTCTAGTGGCGTTGAGTCCGTTCCTAGCTAGCCACCATCTGTGTGACCGTCTGTCATACTGTTGCCGCCCCTAATTCGGCTTTTACTTTTGAGTTTGTTCCTGACTAGTTTCGCAGGTATGCTTTTTCAAAGCATACCTGCGAAACTAGTCAGGAATAAACTCAAGACTAAGACTCCTGTGTTTCCTACTCCGCTTACGTCATATATATATATATATACATATATATATATATATATATATATATATATACATTATATATATATATATACATTGAGACATTCTGAAAGGTTGACGTAAGTAGAGTAGGAGACACAGGAGTCTTAGTCTTGCGTTTAATCCTGACTAAGTTCGCAGGTATGCTTTTTCAAAGCATACCTGCGAAACTAGTCAGGAATAAACACAAGACTAAGACTCCTGTGTTTCCTACTCCACTTACGCCATATATATATATATATATATATGTATATATATATATATATGTATATATGTATATATATATATACATATATATATATATATGTACATATACATATACATATACATACATATATATGTATATATATGCATATACATATACATATATATATATTATATATATATATGTACATATATATATATATATATATATATATATATATATGTGTGTGTGTGTGTGTGTGTGTGTGTGTGTGTGTGTGTGTTAATATACATATACATATACATATACATATACATATACATATACATATACATATACGAGTGGATGGGTGGTGAGATAAACACAGGGAACCGTTTAGGGATTTATTCTGACGTTTCGTCCTTACCAGGACTTCTTCAGAGTACTCTGAAGACGTCCTGGTAAGGACGAAACGTCAGAATAAATCCCTAAACGGTTCCCTGTGTTTATCTCACCACCCATCCACTCATCTGTCTTACATATTTCAACATATATTTATTTGTATATGTAAGTGTATATATATATATATATATATATATGTATATGTGTGTGTGTGTGTGTGTGTGTGTGTGTGTGTGTGTGTGTGTGTGTATCCACACACACACACACACACACACACACAATCACACACACACACACACACACACACACACACACACACACACACACACACACACACACACACACACACACACACACACACACACACACACACACACACACACACACACACACACACACACAGCCCTGCATACATTACAAGGGATTACAAAGGAGGAGCATGCCGACAGGAGACCTTTTGGTCTATAACTAGGTCGGATACGGAATTTTTTTTATAATGATGATAAATAACTAAAAGAAAAATAAATCAAATTTACAATAATATATATAATAATAAAAATAAATAGATGCATAGGTATAGTCTAATAATATATAATCAAACAGGTAAATATTAAGTAATAATAAATTCAAATTACAATAACATAGATAATAATAAATACAATGAATAAATGCATAGGTATACTTGAATAATAATCAAACAGGTAAATAGTAAATAATAATAAAGTGACAGATAACTAATAATAAATGTTTATAAAACAAATAATAATAAACAAACAAATAAACAAATAATATTAAATAAATAGCAGTCATTACAGCATTTTGCTTAGGTGTTTATCTAAACGAATCTTAAAGCAACGAACTCAACTACATTGGACTGCCTCTGCAAGAAGTTGATTCCATTCATTAACTACACGGTTGGCGAGGTTGTTTCTACCCCTTTCCAAATTAAATTTATTTCCTGAGAGTTTGAGACCTTTATTTCTTGTCGGATTCTCATTTAGTTTGGAATTTTTTTTACTTTTGATCTTGTCAATTCCCTTTAGAATCTTAAAGACCTGTATTAAGGCACCTCTGAGTCTACGCTTTTTTAGAGAAAACAGATTCATATGTATATACAATTACGATCAATATGTAATGAGAAAATGTCAGGAGAAACACTATTTATTTTCATAAGTTTACAAAACTTTGTCTCCTTCAAAATAATTGCCTCTCGCATCTACACATTTCTGCATGCGTCTCTCCCAATCCTGGAAGACCTCATCAAAGTCCTTTTTCAGTAGTCCCTTCAGGTAACTTTCCGATGCCTCTTTCAGCTCCTCTGTTGACTGGAATCTGGTTCCTCTGAGGCTGTCTTTCATTCGTGGGAACAGGAAGAAGTCGCAAGGAGCGAGGTCAGGGCTGTTGGGTGGGTGTTGTACCACTTTCATTCCCCTGTCGGCCATCCAGGTGGTCATCAGCGTTGACTTGTGGCATAGGGCATTGTCCTGGTGGAACCACCATTGACCACTCCTCCACTGCTGAGGCCTCTTCTTCCTCATCTTTTCCCTGGACCTTTTCAGAACAGTAAGGTAATATTCTTTATTGACGGTTTGACCCTGAGGAACCCATTCAACGTGAATGATCCCCTGGGAGTCAAAGAAAGGAATGACCATGGCTTTCTCTTGCGACCTGCTCATCTTTGCCATTCTGGGTCTGGGAGAGGTCGCGTGTTTCCACTGAGTATTCTGACGTTTGCTCTCAGGGTCGTAGATGAACACCCAGCTCTCACCGCACGTCACTACCTTATTCAGGAAACCTGAATTAGCCTCTATCATTTCGAGAATGTCAGTGCAACATTCCACACGAAACTACCTCTGGTCGTCGGAAAGGATCTTTGCCACGAACTTGGCACAGA